>NW_028295474.1:0-484000 GCF_964341445.2 Mesoplodon mirus
AACACTTTCAGCCCAATGCTCCATGACACTTGTCATCACAATGATCCATGCCCTTGTCATCCCAATGCTCCATGACCCCTGTATTCACAATGCTCCGTGACGCTTGTCATCACAGTGCTCCATGACACCTGTCATCACAATGTTGCATGCCTTTGTCAGCAAAATGCTACATGACCTTGTCATTACAATGCTCTATGCGCTTGTCATCACAATACTCCATTACCATTGTCATCACAATCCTCTATGAACTTTGGGATCACATTGCTTCATTACCTTGTCATCACAATGCTCCATGCTCCTTGAAAACAAATGATCCATGACCTCTGTCATCACAATGCTCCAAACTCTTGTGATCACAATGTTCCATAACACTTGCCATCACAACGCTCCATGATGCCTGTCATCACAATACTCCATGAACTTTTCATGACAATGCTCCATGACCTTTGTCATCACAATTCTCAATACACTTGTCATCACAATGCTCCCTGACATTTATCATCAGAATTCTCCTTGAACCCTGTCACGAAAAGGATCCATGCCTTTTTCTTCACAATGCCCCATGCCGTTTTCATAACAATGCTCCATGCCATTGTCATCAAAATACTCCACAAGCTTCTCATCAGAATGCGCCATGACCCTTGTCATCAAAATTCTCCATGCACTTGTCAGCACAATGCTCCGTGACCCTTGTCATAACAATGCTCCAAGCCATTGTCATCACAATGCTCCATTACCTTTGTCATCAGAATTCTCCATGACATTTGGTATCACAATGCTCCATGCCATTGTCATCACAATGGGCCATTACATATGTCATCACAATGCTCCCTGACACTTCTCTTCACAATACTGCATGACCTGGTCATCACAATGCTCCATGCCCTTATCACCACAAGGCGCTATTACCAATGTCATCACAATAATCAATGAAATTTATTAGACCAATCCTCCATGCCCTTGTCATCACAACACTCCATGATGCCTGTCATCACAATACTCCATGCCCTTGTCATCACAATGCTCCATGCCCTTTTTATCACAATGTTCCAAGACCCCTGTAATCAGAATGCTCCATGCCCTTTTTCCTCAGTATGCTCCATGAGACCTGTCATCACAAGGCTCCATGGTTTTCTCATCACAGTGCTCCAGGACTTTGTCATCACAATGCTTCATGACATTGTCATGAAAATTCTCAATGGCACTTGTCATCATAATGCTCCAAGCCCTAGTCATCACAATGCTCCATTATATTTGTCATCACAATCCTCCATTACATTTGGCATCACAATGCTCCATGCCATTGTCATCACAATGGACTATGACATATGTCATCACAATGCTCCCTGACACCTGTCTTCACAATACTCCATTCCCTTGTCATCACAATGCTCCATGCCCTTGTCATCACAATGCACCATGTCCATTGTCATCACAATAATCTATGAAACTTGTCAGACCAGTGTTCCGTGCCCCTGTCAGCACAATGCTCCATGCCCTTGTCATCACAATTCTCCATGACCGCTGTCATCACAATGCTCCGTGACTCCAGTCATCACAATGCTCCATGCCTTTGTCAGCAAAATGCTACAAGACCTTGTCATTACAATGCTCTATGTGCTTGACATCACAATACACCATTACCATTGTCATCACAATCCTCCATGAACCTTGGGATCACATTGCTTCCTGCCCTTGTCATCACAATGCTCCATGCTTCTTGAAATCAAAATGATCCATGACTTCTGTCATCGCAATGCTCCAAACCTTTGTGATCACAATGTTCCATAACACTTGTCATCACAACGCACCATGAAGCCTGTCATCACAATACTCCATGCCCTTTTCATCACAATGCTCCATGGCATTGTCATCACAATGGACCATTACATATGTCATCACAATGCTCCCTGACACCTATCTTCACAATACTGCATGACCTGTTCATCACAATGCTCCATGCCCTTGTCATCACAATGCGCCATTCCATCTGTCATCACATTAATCCATGAAACTTATTAGAACAATGCTCCATGCCCTTGTCATCACAAAGCTCCATGCCCTTGTTATCACAATGTTCCTAGACCACTGTAATCAGAATGCTCCATACCCCTTTTCATCAGTATGCTCTATGAGACTTGTCATCACAAGGCTCCATGGTTTTCTCATCACAATGCTCCAGGAAATTTTCATCACAATGCTTCACGACATTGTCATGAAAATTCTCAATGGCCCTTGTCATCATAATGCTCCAAGCCCTAGTCATCACAATGCTCCATTATATTTGTCATCACAATCCTCCATTACATTTGGCATCACAATTCTCCCTGCCATTGTCATCGCAATAGACCATGACATATGTCATCACAATGCTCCCTGACACTTGTCTTCACAATACTCCATGACCTTCTCATCACAATCTTCCATGCCCTTGTCATCACAATGCACCATGTCCACTGTCATCACAATAGTCTATGAAACTTTTCAGACCAATTCTCCATGCCCCTGTCATCACAATGCTCCATGCCCTTGTCATCAAAATGCTCCATGACCTGTGTCATTACAACGCTCCCTGACTCCAGTTATCAAAATGCTTCATAACGTTTGCCATCACAACGGTCCATGCCCGCGTCATCACAAGGCTCTGTGACCTTTGTATCCCCAGTGCTCCATGAACTTTTCATCACAATGCTCCGTGACCCTTGTCATCACAATTCTCCATGCCTTTGTCAGAACAATGCTCCATGACCCTTGTCATCACAATGTGCCATGCTCTTTTCATCACAATGATCCACAACCTTGTCATCGCTATGCACCATAAACCTTGTAATCACAATGTTCCATGTACTTCTCATCCAAATGCTCTCTCTCATGAGATATCACAATTTTCCATCACCAGTCATCACAGTCCTCCCTCACTGTTCTTATCACAATGTTCCATGACCCCTGTCATCACAAAGCTACATCCCCTTATCAGCACAATGTTCCATGACCCCTGACATCATAATGTTCCATAACCACTGTCATCAAAATGCTCCATGACCCTTCTCATCCCAAAGCTCCATGACGCCTGGCATCACAATGTTCTATAACCCCTGTCAACAATATGTTCCATTACACTTTTCATCAAATTGCTGCATGACCCTGTCATCAAAATGCTCCCTGCCCTTCTCATCACAATGCAAAACACACTTGTCATCAAAATGCTCCATGACATTTGTCATCACAAATGTCCATGACCCTTGGCATCACAATGATCCATGTCATTGTCATCACAATGCTCCATGAATCCTCTCATCACATTGCTCCATGCCTTTGTCATCACAAAGCTCCATGACACTTGTCATCACAATGCTCGATGCCCTTCTCATCACAATGCTCCATGCCCTTGTCACTATAATCCCCCATGACCCATGTATCACAATGTACCATGCCCTTGTCATCACAATGCTCCATGCCAACTCTCATCACAAAAATCCATGAAATATTTCGGACCAATGCTCAATGCCCTTCTCATCACAATGCTCCATTACCTCTGTCATAACAATGCTCCATGAACACTGCCATCACAATGTTCCACGGCCTTGTCATCACAAGGCTCCATGACCCTTGTCATCACAATGCTCCAAGACCCCTGTAATCACAATGCTCCATGCCCTTGTCATCACAAAGCTCCATGACGCATGTCATCAGAATGTTTCATGGCCTTCTCCTCACAGTGCTCCATGCCCTTGTCATCACAATGCTCCAAGACCCCTGTAATCACAATGCTCCATGCCCCTTTTCATCAGAATGCTCCATGAGACATGTCATCACAAGTCTCCATGGTCATCTCATCACCATGCTCCATTCCCTTGTCATCACAATGCTCCACGACCACTGTCATCACAATAATCCATGAACATTTTCAGCCAAATGCTCCATGACCTTCTCATCACAATGCTCCATGACCTATATCATCACAATGCTCCATGACCTCTGTCATCATAACACTCTATGGCACCTGAGAACACAATGATCCGGGACTCTTGTCATCACAATTCTCCAAGACCCCTGTAATCACAATGCTCCATGACCCCTGTCATCGCAATACTCCATGAATATTTTCAGCCCAATGATCCATGACCCTTGTCATCCCAAGGCTCCATGACACCTGTATTCACAATGCTCCGTGACACTTGTCATCACAGTGCTCCATGAAACCTGTCATCACAATGCTCCATGCCTTTGTCAGCAAAATGCTACAAGACATTTTCATTACAATGCTCTATGTGATTGACATCAAAATACACCATTACCATTGTCATCACAATCCTCCATGAACCTTGGGATCACATTGCTTCCTGCCCTTGTCATCACAATGCTCCATGCTTCTTGAAATCAAAATGATCCATGACTTCTGTCATCGCAATGCTCCAAACCTTTGTGATCACAATGTTCCATAACACTTGTCATCACAACACACCATGAAGCCTGTCATCACAATACTCCATGCCCTTTTCATCACAATGCTCCATGGCACTGTCATCACAATGGACCATTACATATGTCATCACAATGCTCCCTGACACCTATCTTCACAATACTGCATGACCTGTTCATCACAATGCTCCATGCCCTTGTCATCACAATGCGCCATTCCATCTGTCATCACAATAATCCATGAAACTTATTAGAACAATGCTCCATGCCCTTGTCATCACAAAGCTCCATGCCCTTGTTATCACAATGTTCCTAGACAACTGTAATCAGAATGCTCCATACCCCTTTTCATCAGTATGCTCCATGAGACTTGTCATCACAAGACTCCATGGTTTTCTCATCACAATGCTCCAGGAACTTGTCATCACAATGCTTCACGACATTGTCATGAAAATTCTCAATGGCCTTTGTCATCATAATGCTCCAAGCCCTAGTCATCACAATGCTCCATTATGTTTGTCATCACAATCCTCCATTACATTTGGCATCACAATTCTCCCTGCCATTGTCATCGCAATAGACCATGACATATGTCATCACAATGCTCCCTGACACTTGTCTTCACAATACTCCATGACCTTCTCATCACAATGCTCCATACTCTTTTCATCACAATGCACCATGTCCACTGTCATCACAATAATCTATGAAACTTTTCAGACCAATTCTCCATGCCCCTGTCATCACAATGCTCCATGCCCTTGTCATCAAAATGCTCCATGACCAGTGTCATCACAACGCTCCCTGACTCCAGTCATCAAAATGCTTCATAACGTTTGCCATCACAACGGTCCATACGCGCGTCATCACAAGGCTCTGTGACCTTTGTATCCCCAGTGCTCCATGAACTTTTCATCACAATGCTCCGTGACGTTTGTCATCACAATGCTCCATGCCTTTGTCAGAACAATGCTCCATGACCCTTGTCATCACAGTGTGCCATGCTCTTTTCATCACAATGATCCACAACATTGTCATCGCTATGCACCATAAACCTTGTAATCACAATGTTCCATGTACTTCTCATCCAAATGCTCTCTCACATGAGATATCACAATGTTCCATCACTAGTCATCACAATCCTCCCTCACTCCTTTAATCACAATGTTCCATGACCCCTGTCATCACAAAGCTACATCCCCTTATCAGCACAATGTTCCATGACCCCTGACATCATAATTTTCCATAACCACTGTCATCAAAATGTTCCATTACATTTTTCATCAAATTGCTGAATGACCCTGTCATCAAAATGATCCCTGCCCTTCTCATCACAATGCACAACACACTTGTCATCAAAATGCCCCATGACATTTGTCATCACAAAGCTCCATGACCCTTGGCATCACAATGCTCCATGTCATTGTCATCACAATGCTCCATGAACCCTCTCATCACATTGCTCCATGCCCTTGTCATCACAAAGCTCCATGACACTTGTCATCACAATGCTCGATGCACTTCTCATGACAATGCTCCATGCCCTTGTCACTATAATCCCCCATGACCCATGTATCACAGTGTACCATGCCCTTGTCATCACAATGCTCCATGTCAACTCTCATCACAATAATCCATGAAACATTACGGACCAATGCTCAATGCCCTTCTCATCACAATGCTCCATTACCTCTGTCATAACAATGCTCCATGAACCCTGCCATCACAATGTTCCACGGCATTGTCATCACAAGGCTCCATGACCCTTGTCATCACAATGCTCCAAGACCCCTGTAATCACAATGCTCCATGACCCCTGTCATCACAAAACTCAATGAACATTTTCAGCCCAATGCTCCATGACACTTGTCATTACAATGATCCATGCCCTTGTCATCCCAATGCTCCATGACCCCTGTATTCACAATGCTACGTGACGCTTGTCATCACAGCGCTCCATGACACCTGTCATCACAATTCTCCATGCCTTTGTCAGCAAAATGCTACATCACCTTGTCATTACAATGCTCTATGCGCTTGTCATCACTATACTCCATTACCATTGTCATCACAATCCTCCAAGAACCTTGGGAACACATTGCTTCATGCCGTAGTCATCACAATGCTCCATGCTCCTTGAAATCAAAATGATCCATGACCTCTGTCGTCGTAATGCTCCAAAACCTTGTGATCACAATGTTCCATAACACTTGTCATCACAACGATCCATGATGCCTGTCATCACAATACTACATGCCCTTGTCATCACAATGATCCATGCCCTTGTTATCACAATGTTCCAAGACCCCTGTAATCAGAATGCTCCATACCCCTTTTCATCAGTATGCTCCATGAGACCTGTCATCACAAGGCTCCATGGTTTTCTCATCACAATGCTCCAGGACCTTGTAATCACAATGCTTCACGACATTGTCATGAAAATTCTCAATGGCCCTTGTCATCATAATGCTCCAAGCCCTAGTAATCACAATGCTCCATTTTATTTGTCATCACAATCATGCATTACATTTGGCATCACAATGCTCCATGCCATTGTCATCGCAATGGACCATGACATATGTCATCACAATGCTCCCTGACAGCTGTCTTCACAATAATCCATGCCCTTGTCATCAAAATGCTCCATTCTCTTGTCATCACAATGCACCATGTCCACTGTCATCACATTAATCTATGAAACTTTTCAGACCAATGCTCCATGCTCCTGTCATCAAAATGCTCCATGCCCTTGTTATCACAAGGCTCCATGAGCATTGTCATCACAGTGCTCCGTGACTCCAGTCATCACTATGCTTCATAACGTTTGGCATCACAACGGTCCATGCCCGCATCATCACAACGCTCTGTGACATTTGTAACCACAATGCTCCAAGAAATTTTCATCACAATGCCCCGTGACCCTTGACATCACAAGGCTCCATGTCTTTGTCAGAACAATGCTCCATGACATTTGTCATCACAATGTGCCATGCAATTTTCATCACAATGATCCACAACCTTGTCATCGCTATGCTCCATAAACCTTTTAATCACAATGCTCCATGCACTTCTCATCCAAATGCTCTCTCACATGAGATATCACAATGTTCCATCACTAGTCATCAGAATCTTCCCTCACCCCTGTTATCACAATGTTCCATGACCCCTGTCATCACAATGCTACATCCCCTTAACAGCAAAATGTTCCATGACCCCTGACATCACAATGTTCCATAACCCCTGTCATCAAAATGCTCCATGACCCTTTTCATCGCAAAGCCCCATGACCCCTGGAATCACAATGTTCTATAACCCCTGTCATCAAAAAGTTCTATTATACTTTTCATCAAATTACTGCATGACCCTTTCATCAAAAAGTTCCCTGCCCTTCTCATCACAATGCACCACAAACTTGTCATCAAAATGCTCCATGACCTTTGTCATCACAAAGCTCCATGACCCTTGGCATCACAATGCTCCATGTCATTGTCATCACAATGCTCCATGAACACTCTCATCACATTGCTCGATGCCCTTGTCATCACAAAGTTCCATGACACTTGTCATCACAATGCTCAATGCCCTTGTCATCACAATGCTCCATGCCCTTGTCATTACAATCCCCCATGACCCATGTATCACAGTGTACCGTGCCCTTGTCATTACAATGCTCCATGCCCACTCTCATCACAATAATCCTTGAAACGTTTCAGACCAATGATCAATGCCCTTCTCATCACAATGCTCCATTACCTCTGTCATAACAATGCTCCATGACACCTGCCATCACAATGCTCCACGGCCTTGTCATCACAAGGCTCCATGACCCTTGTCATCACAATGCTCCAAAACCCCTGTAATCACAATTCTCCATGCCCTTGTCATCACAAAGCTCCATGATGCATGTCATCTGAATGTTCCATGGCCTTCTCACAGTGCTTCATGCCCTTGTCATCACAATGCTCCAAGACCCCTGTAATCACAATGCTCCATTCCCCTTTTCATCAGAATGCTCCATGAGACTTGTCATCATAAGTCTCCATGGTCTTCTCATCATAATGCTCCAGGACCTTGTCATCACCACGCTCCATTCCCATGTCATCACAATGCTCCATGACCCTTGTCATCACAATACTCCATGAATATTTTCAGCCCAATGCTCCATGAAATTCTCATCACAATGCTCCATGACCAATATCATCACAATGCTCCATGACCACTGTCATCACAACACTCCATGACACATGACAACACAATGATCCGGGACTCTTGTCATCACAATGCTCCAAGACCCCTGTAATCACAATGCTCCATGACCCCTGTCATCACAATTATCCATGAACATTTTCAGCCCAATGCTCCATGACACTTGTCATCACATTGAACCATGCCCTTGTCATCCCAGTGCTCCATGACCCCTGAATTCACAATGCTCCGTGACACTTGTCATCACAGTGGTCCATGACACCTGTCATCACAATGCTCCATGCCTTTGTCAGCAAAATGCTACATGACCTTTTCATTACAATGCTTTATGCACTTGTCATCACAGTACTCCATTACCATTGTCATCAAAACCCTCCATGAACCTTGGGATCACATTGGTTCCTGCCCTTGTCATCACAATGCTACATGCTCCTTGAAATCAAAATGACCCATGACCTCTGTCATCACAATGCTCCAAACCCTTGTGATTACAGTTTTCCATAAAACTTGTCATCACAACGCTTCATGATGCCTGTCATGAGAATACTCCATGGCCTTTTCATCACAATGCTCCATGACCTTTGTCATCACAATTCTAAGTATACTTGTCATTGCAATGCTTCCTGAAACTTGTTGTAAGAATACTCCTTGAAACCTGTCACGAAAATTTTCCATGCCTTTTTCATCACAATGCCCCATGCCGTATTCATCACAATGCTCCATGCCATTGTCTTCAAAATACTCTACAAGCTTGTCATCAGAATGTTCCATGACCCTTGTCATCACAATTCTCCATGCACTTGTGAGCACAATGCTCCCTGACCCTTGTCATCACAATTCTCCAAGTCAATGTCATCACAAAGCTCATTACCTTTGTCATCAGAATCCTCCATGACACTTGGCATCACAATGCTCCATGCCATTGTCATCACAATGGGCCATTACATATCTCATCACAATGCTCCCTGACACCTGTCTTCACAATACTGCATGACCTGGTCATCACAATGCTCCATGACCTTGTCATCACAATGCGCCATTCCAACTGTCATCGCAATAATCCATGAAACTTATTAGACCAATGCTCCATGCCCGTGTCATCACAATGCTCCATGCCCTTGTTATCACAATGCTCCATGACTCCAGTCATCACAATGCTTCATGACCTTTGTCATCACAATGGTCCATGCCCTCGTCATCAACAGTCTCTGTGACCTTCTTAACCACAATGCTACAAGAACTTTTCATCACAATGCTCTTTGACCATTGTCATCACAATGCTCTATGCCTTTCTCAGCACAATGCTCTAAGACCCTTGTCATCACAATGCTCCATGCGCTTGTCAGCATAATGCTCCATGACACATTTCATTCCAATGCACCATGCTATTGTCATCACAGTGCTCCACAATCATGTCATCACAATGCTCCATGAACCTTGTCATCACAATGCTCCATGCACTTCTCATCAAAATGCTCTCTCACCACTGATATCACAATGTTACATCACTATTCGAAACAATATTCCCTCACCGCTGTCATCAAAATGTGCCATGACTCCTGTCCTCACAATGCTACATGCACTTATCATCACAATGTTCGATGACCCCTGGCATCACAATGTTCCATAACCCCTGTCATCAAAATATTTCATAACACATTTCATCAAATTGTTCCATGAACCTGTCATCACAATGCTCCCTACCCTTCTCATCACAATGCACAACGCCCTTGTCATCAAAATGCTCCATGACCTTTGTCATTACAAAGATCCATGACCCTTGGCATCACAATGCTCCATGTCATTGACATCACAATGCTCCATGAAGGTTCTCATCACATGGCTCCATGTCATTGTCATCAAAAACCTGCATGACACATATCATCAGAATGCTTCATGGCCTTCTCATCACATTGATCCATGCCCATGCCATCAGAATGATCCATTACACCTGTCATAAGAATGCTCCAAGACCCCTGCCATCATGATGTTCCATGGCCTTGTCATCACAAGGCTCCATGACCCTTCTCATCACAATGCTCCAAGACCCCGGTAATCACAATGCTCCATGCCCTTGTCATCACAAAAATCCATGACTCATGTCATCAGAATGTTCCATGGCCTTCTCCTCACAATGCTCCATGCCCTTGTCATCACAATGCTCCCTGACACCTGTCATCACAGTGCTTCATGCCCCTTGTCATTACAGTGCTCCATGATGCTCTACATCACAATTACCCAAGTTCTTCTCATCACAATGCTCCATGGCCAATATCATCGCAATGCTCCATGACCACTGTCATCACAACACTCCATGACAACTGAGAACACAATGATTCGGAACTATTGTCATCACAGTGTTCCATTCCCTAGTCATCAAAATGCTCCATGACACCTGTCATCACAATACTCCATGAACATTTTCAGCCCAATGTTCCATGACCCTTGTCATCACAATGATCTATGTCCTTGTCATCCCTATGCTCCATGAACCATGTTTTCACAATGCTCCATGACGCTTCTCATCACAGATCTCCATGACACATGTCATCACAATGCTCCATGCCTTTGTCTGCAAAATGCTACATGAGCTTGTCATTACAATGCTCTATGTGCTTGTCATCACAATACTCCATTTCAATTGTCATCACAATCCTCCATGAACCTTGGGATCACATTGCTTCATGCCCTTGTCATCACAATGCTCCATGCTCCTTGAAATCAAAATGATCCATGACCTTTGTCATTACAATGCTCCAAACACTTGTGATCACAGTGTTCCATAACACTTGTCATCACAACGCTCCATGATGCCTGTCATCACAATACTCCATGCCCTTTTCATCACAATGCTCCATGACCTTTGTTATCACAATTCTCAATACACTTGTCATCACAATGCTCCCTGACACTTGTCATCAGAATGCTCCTTGAACCCTGTCATGAAAAGGCTCCATGCCTTTTTCATTACAATGCCCCATGCCATTTTCATCCCTATGCTCCATGCCATTGTCATCAAAATACTCCACAAGCTTGTCCTCAGAATGCTCCATGACCCTTGTCATCACAATGCTCCATGCACTTGTCAGCACAATGCTCCCTGACCCTTGTCATCACAATGCTCCAAGCCAATGTCATCACAATGCTCCATTACCTTTGTCATCAGAATCCTCCATGGCACTTGGCATCACAATGCTCCATGCCATTGTCATCACAATGGGCCTTTACATATGTCATCACTATGCTCCCTGACACCTGTCTTCACAATACTGCATGACCTGGTCATCACAATGCTCCATGCCATTGTCATCAAAATGCGCCATTCTAACTGTCATCACAATAATCGATGAAACTTATTAGACCAATGTTCCATGCCCTTGTCATCACAATGCTCCATGCCCTTGTTATCACAATGCTCCATGACCCCTGTCATCACAATGTTCCGTGATTCCAGTCATCACAATGATTCATGACCTTTGTCATCACAATGGTCCATGCCCTCGTCATCAACAGTCTCTGTGACCTTTTTAACCACAATGCTCCATGAACATTTCATCACAATGCTCTTTGACCCTTGTCATCACAATGCCCCATGCGCTTCTCAGCACAATGCTCCATGACACATGTCATCACAATGCACCATGCGCTTGTCATCACAGTGCTCCACAAACTTGTCATCACAATGCTCCTTAAAATTTGTCATCACAATGCTCCATGCACTTCTCATCAAAATGCTCTCTCACCACTGATATCACAATGCTACATCACTATTTGTCACAATACTCCCTCACCCATGTCATCACAATGTTCCATGACTCCTGTCATCAGAAAGCTACATGCACTTATCATCACAATGTTCGATGACCCATGACATCACAATGTTCAATAACACCTGTCATCAAAGTGTTCCATGACACTTTTCATCTAATTGCTCCATGACCCTGTCATCAGAATGCTCCCTGCCCTTCTCATCACAATGCACAACGCCCTTGCCATCAAAATGCTCCATGACTTTTGTCATCACAAAGATCCATGACCCTTGGCATCACAATGCTCCATGTCATTGTCATCACAGTGCTCCATTTTATTTGTCATCACAATTCTCCATTACATTTGGCATCACAATTCTCCCTGACACCTGTCTTCACAATACTCCATGACCTAATCATCACAAAGCTCTATGCCCTTGTCAAAACAATGCACATGCCCACTGTCATCACAATAATCTATGAAACTTGTCAAACCAATGCTCCATGCCACTTTCATCACAATGCTCCATGCCCTTGTCATCACAATGCTCCATCACCTCTGTCATCACAATGCTCTGTGACTCCCTTCATCACAAAGTTTCATAACATTTGTCATCACAGTGGTCCATGCCCGCGTCATCACAAGGCTCTGTGACATTGGTAACCACAATGCTCCATGAAATTTTCATCACAATTCTCTGTGACCCTTGTCATCACAATGCTCCATGTCTTTGTCAGAACAGTGCTCCATGACCATTGTCATCACAATGTGCCATGTGCATTTAATCACAACGGTCCACAACCTCGTCAATGCAATGCTCCATAAACCTTGTAATCACAATGATCCATGCACTTCTCATCAAAATGCTCTCTCACCAGAGATATCACAATGTTCCATCACTAGTCATGAGAATACTCCCTCACCCCTGTAATCACAATGTACCATGACCCTGTCATCACAATGCTAGATCCCCTTATCATCACAATGTTCCATGACCCCTGACATCACAATGTTACATAACCCCTGTCATCAAAATTCTCCATGACCCTTTTCATCCCAAAGCTCCACGACCCCTGACATCTCAAAGTTCTATAACCCCTGCCATCAAAATATTCCATTACACTTTTTATCAAATTGCTGCATGATGCATTCATCAAAATGCTCCCTGCCTTTCTCATCACAATGCACCATGCACTTGTCATCAAAATGCTCCATGAATTGTCATCACAAAGCTCCATGACACATGGCATCACAGTGCTCCATGTCATTGTCATCACAATGCTCCATGAACACTCTCATCACATTGCTCCATGCCCTTGTCATCACAATGCTCCATGCAATTGTCATTACATTCCTGAATGACCCATGCATCACAGTGTTCCGTACCCTTGTCATCACAATGCTCCATGCCCACTCTAATCACAGTAATCCATGAAACATTTCAGACCAATGTTCCATACCCTTCTCATCAAAATGCTCCATAACCCCTCTCATAACAATGCACCATGACCCTTGCCATAACAATGTTCCACGGCCTAGTCATCACAAGGTTCCATGACACTTGTCATCACAATGCTCAAGACCCCTGAAATCACAATGCTCCATGCCCTTGTCATCACAAAGCTCCATGACGCATGTCATCAGAATGTTCCATGGCCTTCACATCACAATGCCCCATGCCCTTGTCATCACAATGCTCCAAGACCCTTGTAATCACAATGCTCCATGCCCCTTTTCATCTCAATGCTCCATGAACCCTGTCATCACAATACACCATGCCCATCATCATAATGCTTCAGGCTATTGTCATCACAATGAAATCAATATTCTCCATGACCTCTGTCATCATAATGCTCCAAACCCTTGTGATCACAATGTTCCATAACACTTATCATCAAAACACCCCATGACGCTCATCATCACTATTATCCATGGTCTTCTCATCACAATGCTCCATGATCACTATCATCACAATGCTCAATACACTTGTCACCACAATGCTCCCTGACACTTGTCCTCAGTATGCTCCTTGAAGTCTGTCGTGACAAGTCTCCATGCATTTTTCATCACAATAATCCATGCCCTTTTCATCACAATGCTCCAAGATCCCTGTAATCAGAATGCTCCATGACCTTGTCATCAAAAAGCTCCATGACACTTATCATCAGAATGCTTCATGGCCTTCTAATCACAATGATCCATGCCCTTGTATCACAATGCTCCAAGACCCCTGTAATCACAATGCTCCATGCCACTTTTCATCAGAATGCTCCATGAGACTTGTCATCACAAGTCTCCATGGTCTTGTCATCACAATGCCCCAGGACCTTGTCATCACCATGCCCATTCCCTTGTCATCACAATGCTCCATGACCCCTGTCATCACAATAATCCATGAATATTTTCAGCCCAATGCTCCACGACATACTCATCACAATGCTCCATGGCCGATATCATCACAATGCTCCATGACCACTGTCATCACAACACTCCATGACACCTGACAACACAATGATCCGGGACTCTTTTCATCACAATGCTCCATTCCCTAGTCATCACAATGCTCCCTGACACCTCTCTTCACAATATTTCATGACCTGGTCATCACAATGCTCCATGCCCTTGTCATCACAATGCACCATTCCAACTGTCATCGCAATAATCCATGAAACATATTAGACCAATATCCCATGCCCTTGTCATCACAATGCTCCATGCTCTTGTTATCACAATTCTCCATGACCCCTGTCATCACAATCCTCCGTGACTACAGTCATCACAATGCTTCATGACCTTTGTCATCACAATGGTCCATGCCCTCGTCATCAATAGTCTCTGTGACCTTTTTAACCACAGTGCTCCATGAACTTTTCATCACAATGCTCTTTGACCCATGTCATCACAATGCTCCATGCGCTTGTCATCAAAAATCTCTATGACACATGTCATCACAATGCACCATGCGCTTGTCATCACAGTGCTCCGCAATCTTTTCATGAAAATGCTCCTTAAAATTTGTTATCACAATGCTCCATGCACTTCTCATCAAAATGCTCTCTCACCACTGATATCTCAATGCTACATCAATATTTGTCACAATACCCCCTCACCCCTGTCATCACAATGTTCCATGACTCCTGTCATCACAATGCTACATGCACTTATCATCACAATGTTCGAAGACCCCTGACATCACAATGTTCCATAACACCTGTCATCAAAATGTTCCATGACACTTTTCATCAAATTGCTCCATGACCCTGTCATCAGAATGCTCCCTGCCTTTCTCATCACAATGCACAAAGCCCTTGCCATCAAAATGCTCCATGACCTTTGTCATCACAAAGATCCATGACCCTTGGCATCACAATGCTCCATGTCATTGGCATCACAATGCTCCATGAACGCTCTCATCACATTGCTCCATGCACTTGTCGTCACAAAGCTCCATGACACATGTCATCAGAATGCTCCATGGCCTTCTCATCAGAATGCTCCATGCCCTTGCCATCCCAATGCTCCACTACACTTGTCATAACAATGATCCATGAGCCCTGCCATCACAATGTTCCATGGCCTGGTCATCACAAAGCTCCATGACAATTCCCATCACAATGCTCCAAGAACCCTGTAATCACAATGCTTTATGCCCCTTTGCATCTCAATGATCCATGAACCCTGTCATCACAATGCACAATGCCCATCATCATAATGCTTCATGCTATTGTCATCACAATGAAATCAAAATATTCCAAGACCTCTGTCATAACGATGCTCCAAACCATTGTGATCACAATATTCCATAACACTTGTCATCACAATGCCCCATGACGCTCGTCATCACAATTATCAATGTTCTTCTCATCACAATGCTCCATGACCTTTGTCATCACAATGCTCTATACACTTGTCATCAAAATGCTCCCTGACACTTGTTGTCTGTATGCTCCTTTAAACCTGTCATGACAAGGCTCCATGCCTTTTTCATCACAATGATCCATGCCCTTTTCATCACAATGCTCCAAGATCCCTGAAATCACAATGATCCATGCCCTTGTCATCAAAAAGCTCCATGACGCATGTCATCCGAATTCTCCATGGCCTTCTCCTCACAATGCTCCATGCCCTTGTCATCACAATGCTCCAAGACCCCTGTAATCACAATGCTCCATGCCCCTTTTCATCAGAATGCTCCATGAGACTTGTCATCACAAGTCTCCATGGTTTTCTCATCACAGTGCTCCAGGACCTTGTCATCACCATGCTCCATTCCCTTGTCATCACAATGCTCCATGACACCTGCCATCACGATGTACCATGGACTTGTCATCACAAGGCTCCACAATGCTCCATGACCACTGTCATCACAACACTCCATGATACCTGACAACACAATGATCCGGGACACTTGTCCTCACAATGCTCCAAGACCCATGTAATCACAATGTTCCATAACCCCTGTCATCAAAATGCTACATGACACTTTTCATCCCAAAGCTCCATGACCCCTGGCATCACAATGTTCCATAACCCCTGTCAACAAAATGTTCCATTACACTTTTCATAAAAATGCTGCAATACCGTGTCATCAAAATGCTCCCTGCCCTTCTCATCACAATGCACCACACACTTGTCATCAAAATGCTCCATGACGTTTGTCATCACAAAGCTCCATGAACCTTGGAATCACAATGCTCCATGTCATTGTCATCACAATGCTCCATGAACCCTCTCATCACATTGCCCCATGCCCTGGTCATCACAAAGCTCCATGACACTTGTCATCACAATGCTCGATGCCCTTCTCATCACAATGCTCCATGCCATTGTCATTACAATCCTGCATTACCCATGTATCATAGTGTTCCGTACCCTTGTTATCACAATGCTCTATGCCCACTCTCATCACATTAATCCATGAAACATTACAGACCAATGTTCCATGCCTTTCTCATCACAATGCCCCATGCCGTTTTTATCACAATGCTCCATGCTATTGTCATCAAAATACTCCACAAGCTTGTCATCAGAATGCTCCATGACCCTTGTCATCACAATTCTCCATGCACTTGTCATCACAATGCTCCCTGACCCTTGTCATCACAATGCTCCAAGCCCTTGTCATCACAATGCTCCATTACCTTTGTCATCAAAATCCTCCATGACCCTTGGCATCACAATGCTCCATGCCATTGTCATCACAATGGGCCATTACATATGTCATCACAATGCTCCATGACACCTCTCTTCACAATACTGCATGCACTTTTCATCACAGTGCTCCATGCCAGTGTTATCACAATGTTCCAAGTCCCCTGTAATCAGAATGCTACATGCTGCTTTTATTCAGTATGCTCCTTGAGACTTGTCATCACAAGCCTCCTTGGTTTTCTCTTCACAATGCTCCAGGACCTTGTCATCAAAATGCTTCACGACATTGTCATGAAAATTCTCAATGGCCCTTGTCATCATAATGCTCCAAGCCCTAGTCATCACAATGCTCCATTATATTTGTTATCACAATCCTCCATTACATTTGGCATCACAATGCTCCATTTTATTGTCATCACAATGGACCATGACATAGGTCATCACAATGCTCCCTGATACCTGTCTTCACAATACTCCATGCTCTTTTCTTCACAATGCTCCATGCCCTTGTCATCACAATGCACCATGTCCATTGTCATCACAATAATTTATGAAACTTCTCAGACCAATGCTCCATGCCCCTATCATCACAATGCTCCATGCACTTGTCATCACAATGCTCCATGACCCATGTCATCACAATGCTCCGTGACTCCAGTCTTCACTATGCTTCAAAACGTTTGTCATCATAACGGTCTATGCCCACGTCATCACAAGGCTCTGTGACATTTGTAACCACAATGCTCCATGAACTTTTCATCACAATGCTCCGTGACCCTTGTCATCACAATGCTCCATGCCTTTGTCAGAACAATGCTCCATGACGCTTGTCATCACAATGTGCCATGCGCTTTTCATCACAATGATCCACAACCTTGTCATCGCTATGCTCCATAAAACTTGTAATCACAATACTCCATGCACTTCTCATCCAAATGCTCTCTCACATGAGATATCACAATGTTCCATCACTAGTCATCTGAATCCTACCTCACCCCTGTTATCACAATGTTCCATGACCCCTGTCATCACAATGCTACATCCCTGTATTAGCACAATATTCCTTGACCCATGACATCACAATGTTCCATAACCCCTGTCATCAAAATGCTCCATGACCCTTTGCATCCCAAAGATCCATGATCCCTGGAATCAAAATGGTCTATAACCCCTGTCATCAAAATGTTCCATTACACTTTTCATCAAATTGCTGCATGACCCTGTCATCAAAATGTTCCCTGCCCTTCTCATCACAATGCACCACACACTTGTCATCAAAATGCTCCATGACCTTTGTCATCACAAAGCTCCATGACCCTTGGCATCACAGTGCTCCATGTCATTGTCATCACAATGCCCCATGAACCATCTCATCACATTGCTCCATGCGATTGTCATCACAAAGCTCCATAACATTGTCATCACAATGCTCGATGCTCTTCTCATCACAATGCTCAATGCCCTTCTCATCACAATGCTCCATTACCTCTGTCATAACAATGCTCCATGACCACTGCCATCACAATGTTCCACGGCCTTGTCATCACAAGGCTCCATGAACCTTTTCATCACAATGCTCCAAGACCCCTGTAATCACAATGCTCCATGCCCTTGTCATCACAAAGCTCCATGAATCATGTCATCAGAATGTTCCATTGCCTTCTCCTCACAATGCTCCATGCCCTTGTCATCACAATGCTCCATGCGCTTGCTATCACAATGTTCCAAGACTCCTGTAATCAGAATGCTCCATGCTCCTTTTCATCAGAATGCTCCCTGAGATTTGTCAACAAAAGTCTCCATCGTCATCTCATCACAATGCTCCAGGAAGTTTTCATCACCATGCTACATTCCCTTGTCATCACAATGCTCCATGACCCCTGTCATCACAATACTCCATGAACATTTTCAACCCAATACTCCATGACCTTCTCATCACAATGCTCCATGACCAGTATCATCACAAAGATCCATGACTACTGTCATCACAATGCACCATTCCAACTGTCATCACAATAATCCATGAAATTTATTAGAACAAAGCTCCATGCCATTGTCATCACCATGCTCCATGCCCTTGCTATCACAATGTTCCAAGACTCCTGTAATCAGAATGCTCCATGCCCCTATTAATCAGTATGCTCCATGAGACCTGTCATCACAAGGCTCCATGGTTTTCTCATCACAATGCTCCAGGACTTTGTCATCACAATGCTTCACGACATTGTCATGAAAATTCTCAATGGCCCTTGTCATCATAATGCTCCAAGCCCTAGTCATCACAATGCTCCATTATATTTGTCATAACAATCCTCCATTACTTTTGGCATCACAATGCACCATGCCATTGTCATCGAAATGGACCATGACATATGTCATTACAATGATCCCTGACACTTGTCTTCACAATACTCCATGACTTTCTCATCACAATGCTCCATGCCCTTGTCATCACAATGCTCCATGACCCCTGTCAACACAATGCTCCGTGACTCCAGTCATCACAATACTTCATAACGTTTGTCATCACAACGGTCCATGCCCGCGTCATCACAAGGCTCTGTGACCTTTGTAACCACAATGCTCCATGAAATTTACATCACAATGCTCCGTGACCCTTGTCATCACAATGCTCCATGTCTTTGTCAGAACAATGCTCCATGACCCTTGTCATCAAAATGTGCCACGGGCTTTCCATCACAATGATCCACAACCTTGTCATCGCTGTGCTCCATAAACCTTGTAATAACAATGCTCCATGCTCTTTGCATCCAAATGCTCTCTCACCTGGGATATCACAATGTTCCCTCACTAGTCATCACAATCCTCCCTCACCCCTTTAATCAAAATGTTCCATGACCCCTGTCATCACCATGTTCCATTCCCTTGTCATTACAATGCTCCATGAACCCTTTCATCACAATACTCCATGAACATTTTCAGCCAAATACTCCATGACATTCTCATCACAATGCTCCATGACAAATATCATCACAATGCTCCATGACCACTGTCATCACAACACTCCATGACACCTGACAAGACAATGATCCGTTACTCTTGTCATTACAATGCTCCAGTTCCTAGTCATCACAATGCTCCATGAACCTTGTCATCACAATACTCCATGAATATTTTCAGCCCAATGCTGCATGACCCTTGTCATCAAAATGATCCATGCCCTTGTTATCCCAATGCTCCATGACCCCTGTATTCACAATGTTCCGTGATGCTTGTCATCACAGTGCTCCATGACACCTGGCTTCACAATGCTCCATGCCTTTGTCAGCAAAATGCTACATGACCTTCTCATTACAATGCTGTATGCGCTTGTCATCACAATACTCCATTTCCATTGTCATCACAATCCTCCATGAACTTTGGGATCACATTGCTTCATGCCCTTGGCATCACAATGCTCCATGTTCCTTGAAATCAAAATGATCCATGACCTCTGTCATCACAATGCTCCAAACCCTTGTGATCACAATGTTCCATAGCATTGGTCATCACAACGCTCCATGATGCCTGTCATCACAATACTCCATGCACTTATCATCACAATGCTCCATGACTTTGTCATCACAATTCTCAATACATTGTCATCACAATGCTCCCTGCCAATTGTCGTCAGAATGCTCCTTGAACCCTGTCACGAAAAGGCTACATGCCTTTTTTATCACAATGCCCCATGCCATTTTCATCACAATGCTCCATGCCATTGTCATCAAAATACTCCACAAGCATGTCATCAGAATGCTCCATGACCATTGACATCACAATTCTCCATGCACTTGTCAGCACAATGCTCCCTGACCCTTGTCATCACAATGCTCCAAGCCATTGTCATCACAATGCTCCATTACCTTTGTCATCAGAATCCTCCATGACACTTGGCATCACAATGCTCCTTGCCATTGTCATCACAATGGGCCATTATATATGTCATCACAATGCTCCCTGACAACTGTCTTCACAATACTGCATCACCTGGTCATCACAATGCTCCATGCCCTTGTCATCACAATGCTCCATGCACTTATTATCACAATGCTCCATGACCCCTGTCATCACAATGCCCCGTGACTCCAGTCGTCACAATGCTTCACGACCTTTGTCATCACAATGGTCCATGCCCTCATCATCAACAGTCTCTGTGACCTTTTTAACCACAATGCTCCATGAACTTTTCTTCACAATGCTCTTTGACCCCTGTCATCACAATGCTCTATGCCTTTCTCAGCACAATGCTCCATGACGCATGTCATCAGAATGCTCCATGGCCTTCTCCTCACAATGCTCCATGTCCTTGTCATCACAATGCCCCAAGACCCCTGTAATCACAATGCTCCATGCCCCTTTTCATCAGAATGCTCCATGAGACTTGTCATCACAAGTCTCCATGGTCTTCTCATCACAATGCTCCAGGACACTGTCATCACACTGCTCCATGACTCCTGTCATCACAATGCTCTGTGACTCCAGTCATCACAGTGCTTCATAATATTTGTCATCACAGTGGTTCATGCCTGCGTCATCACAAGGCTCTCTTTCCTTTTTTATCCACAATGATCCATGAACATTTCATCACAATGCTCCTTGACCCTTGTCATCACAATGCTACATGCCTTTGTCAGTAAAATGCTCCATGACCATTGTCATGACGATGTGCCAAGCACTTTTCATTCCAACGGTTCAAAAATTTGTCATCACAATGCTCCCTGACTCTTCACAATACTGCATGACCTGTTCAGCACAATGCTCCATGCCCTTGTCATCACAAGGCGTCATTCCAAATGTCATCGCAATAATCCATGAAACTTATTAAATCAATGCTCCATGCCCTTGTCATCACAATGCTCCATGCCCTTGTTATCACAATGCTCCATGACCCCTGTCATCACAATGCTCCTTGACTCCAGTCATCACAATGCTTCATGACGTTTGTCATCACAATGGTCCATTCCCTCATCATCAACAGTCTCTGTGACCTTTTTAACCACAATGCTCCATGAAATTTTCATAACAATGCTCTTTGACCCTTGTCATCAAAATGCTCTATGCCTTTCTCAGCACAATGCTCCATGCCCTTATCATCACAATGCTCCATGACCCTGTCATCACAATGCTTCATAACATTTGTCATCACAATGGTCCATGACCGCGTCATCACAATGCTTTGTGACCTTTTTAACCCCAATGCTTCATGAATTTTTCATCACAATGCTCCGTGACCATTGTAATCACAGTGCTCCATGCCTTTGTCAGAAAAATGCTCCATGACCCTTGTCATCACAATGTGCCATGGGCTTTTTATCCCAACGGTCCACAAATTTGTCATCGCAATCTCCATAAAACTTGTAATCACAATGCTCCATGCCCTTCTCATCACAATGCTCCATGACCCCTGTCATCACAATAGTCCATGAACATTTTCAGCCCTATGCTCCATGACGCATGTCATCAGAATGTTCCATGGACATCTCAGCACAATGCTCCATGCCCTTGTTATCACAATGCTACAAGACCCCTGTAATCACAATGCTCCATGCCCCTTTTCATCTCAATGATCCATGAACCCTGTCATCACAATGCATCATGCCCATCATCATAATGCTTCCGGCTATTGTCAGCACAATGAAATCAAAATTATCCATGACCTCTGTCATCACAATGCTCCATGACCCCTGTCTTCACAATAGTCCATGAACATTTTCAGCCCAATGCTCCATGACCCTTGTCATCACAATGATCCATGACCACTGTATTCACAATGCTCCGTGACACATGTCATCACCATGCTCCATGCCCCTGTCATCACAATTCTCCATGCCCTTGTCATCACAATGCTCCATGAACCCTGTCGTCACAATGCTCCATGACTCCAGTCATCACAATGCTTCATAACGTTTGTCATCACAACGGTCCATGCCCACGTCATCACAAGTCTCTGTGACATTTGTAACCACAATGCTCCATGAACTTTTCATCACAATGCTCCGTGACCCTTGTCATCACCATGCTCCATGCCTTTGTCAGAACAATGCTCCATGACCCTTGTCATCACAATGTGCCATGCGCTTTTCATTACAATGATCCACAACCTTGTCATTGTTTTGCTCCATTAGCCTTGTAATCAAAATGTTCCATGCACTTCTCATCCAAATGCTCTCTCACCAGAGATATCACAATGTTCCATCACTAGTCATCACAATGCTCTCTCACCCCTGTTATCACAATGTCCCATGACCCCAGTTATCACAATGCTACATCCCCTTATCAGCACAATATTCCATGACCCCTGACATCACAATGTTCCATAACCCCTGTCATCAAAATGCTCCATGACCATTTTCATCCCAAAGCTCCATGACACCTGGCATCACAATGTTCTATAAAACCTGACATCAAAATATTCCATTACACTTTTCATCAAATTGCTGCATGACCCTGTTATCAAAATGCTCCCTGCCCTTCTCATCACAATGCACCACACACTTGTCATCAAAATGCTCCAGGACCTTTGTCATCACAAAGCTCCATGACCCTTGGCATCACAATGCTCCATGTCATTGTCATCACAAATCTCCGTGACACTTGGCATCACATTGCTCCATGTCATTGTCATCACAATGCTCCATGAACACTCTCATCACATTGCTCCATGCCCTTGTCATTACAATCCTCCATGACTCATGTATCACAGTGTACCGTGCCCTTGTCATCACAATGCTCCATGCCCACACTCATCACAATAATCCATGAAACATTTCAGACCAATGCTCAATGCCCTTCTCATCAGAATGCTCCATTACCTCTGTCATAACAGTGCTCAATGTCCCCTGCCATCACAATGTTCCACGGCCATGTCATCACAAGGCTCCATGACCTTGTCATCACAATGCTCCAAGACCCCTGTAATCACAATGCTCCATGCCCTTGTCATCACAAAGCTCCATGACGTATGTCATTAGAATGTTCCATGGTCTTCTCCTCACAATGCTCCATGCCCTTGTCATCACAATGCTCCAAGACCCCTGTAATCACAATGCTCCATGCCACGTTTCTTCAGAATGCATCATGAGAATTGTCATCACAAGTTTACATGGTCCTCTAATCAAAATGCTCCAGGACCTTGTCGTCACCATGCTCCATTCCCTTGTCATCACAATGCTCCATGACCGCTGTCATCACAATAATCCATGAATATTTTCAGCCCAATTGTCCATGACCTTGTCATCACAATGCTCCATGACAAATATCATCACAATGCTGAATGACCGCAGTCATCACAACACTCCATGACACCTGACAACACAATGAACCGGGACTCCTGTCATCACAATGCTCCAAGACGCATGTAATCACAATGCTCCATGACCCCTGTCATCACAATACTCCATGAACTTTTTCAGTCTAATGCTCCATGACCCTTGTCATCACAATGATCCATGCCCTTGACATCCCAATGCTCCATGACCACTTCATTCACAATGCTCTGTGACGCTTGTCATCACAGTGCTCCATGACACCTGTCATCACAATGCTTCATGCCTTTGTCAGCAAAATGCTACATGGCCTTGTCATTACAATGCTCTATGCGCTTGTCATCACAATACTCCATTACCATTGTCATCACTATCCTCCATGAACCTTGGGATCACATTGCTTCATGCCCTTGTCATCCCAATGCTCCATGCTCCTTGAAATCAAAATGAACCATGCCCTCTGTCATCACAATGCTCCAAACCCTTGTGATCAAAATTTTCCATAACTCTTGTCATCACAATGCTCCATGATGCCTGTCATCACAATACTCCATGCCCTTTTCATCACAATGCTCCATGACCTTTGTCATCACAATTCTCAATACACTTGTCATCACAATGCTCCATGACACTTCTCGTCAGAATGCTCCTTGAACCCTGTCACGAAAAAGCTCCACGCCTTTTTCATCACAAAGCCCCATGCCGTTTTCATCACAATGCTCCATGCCATTGTCATCAAAATACTCAACAAGCTTGTCATCAGAATGCTCCATGACCCTGGTCATCACAATTCTCCATGCACTTGTCAGCACAATGCTCCCTGACACTTGTCATCACAATGCTCCAAGCCGTTGTCATCACAATGCTCCATTATATTTGGCATCAGAATCCTCCATGACACTTGACATCACAATGTTCCATGCCATTGTCATCACATTGGGCCATTACATATATCATCACAATGCTCCCTGAAATCTTTCTTCACAATACTGCATGACCTGGTCATCACAATGCTCCATGCCCCTGTCATCACAATGCACCATGCCCACTGTCAGCACAATAATCTATGAAACATTTCAGACCAATTCTCCATGCCCCTGTCATCACAATGCTCCATGCCCTTGTCATCACAATGCTCCATGACCCCTCTCATCACTATTCTCCATGACTCCAGTCATTACAATGCTTCATAACGTTTGTCATCACAACGGTCCATGCCCGCATCATCACAAGGCTCTGTGACCATTTTAACCACAATGCTCCATGAACTTTTCATCACAATGCTCCGTGACTCTTGTCATCACAATGCTCCATGTCTTTGTCAGAACAATGCTCCAGGACCCTTGTCATCACAAAGTGCCATGTGCTATTCATCACAATGATCCACAACCTTGTCATCGCTATGCTCCATAAACATTGTAATCACAATGCTCCATGCACTTCTCATCAAAATGCTCTCTCACCAGAGATATCTCAATGTTCCATCACTAGTCATCACAATCTTCTCTCACCCCTGTTATCACAATGTTCCATGACCCCTGTCATCACAATGCTACATCCCCTTATCAGCACAATATTCCTTGACCCCTGACATCACAATGTTCCATAACCACTGTCATCAAAATGCTCCATGACCCTTTTCATCCCAAAGATCCATGACCCCTAGCATCACAATGTTCTATAACCCCTGTCATCAAAATGTTCCATTACACTTTTCATCAAATTGCTGCATGACCCTTTCATCAAAATGCTCCCTGCCCTTCTCATCACAATGCACCACACACTTGTCATCAAAATGCTCCATGACCTTTGTCATCACAAAGCGCCATGAACCTTGGCATCACAATGCTACATGTCATTGTCATCACAAAGCTCCATGACCCTTGGCATCACAATGCTCTATGTCATTGTCATCACAAATCTCCATGACCGTTGGCATCACATTGCTCCATGTCATTGTCATCACATTGCTCCATGAACCCTCTCATCACATAGTTCCATGCCCTTGTCATTACAATCCTCCATGACTCATGTATCACAGTGTACCATGCCCTTGTCATCACAATGCTCCATGCCCACACTCATCACAATAATCCAAGAAACATTTCAGACCAATGCTCAAAGCCCTTCTCATCACAATGCTCCATTACATCTGTCATAACAATGCTCAATGTCCCCTGCCATCACAATGTTCCACGGGCTTGTCATCACAAGGCTCCATGACCCTTGTCATCACAATGCTCCAAGACCGCTGTAATCACAATGCTCCATGCCCTTGTCATCACAAAGCTCCATGACGCATGCCATTTGAATGTTCCATGGTCTTCTCCTCACAATGCTCCATGCCCTTGTCATCACAATGCTCCATGCCCACACTCATCACAATAATCCAAGAAACATTTCAGACCAATGCTCAAAGCCCTTCTCATCACAATGCTCCATTACATCTGTCATAACAATGCTCAATGTCCCCTGCCATCACAATGTTCCACGGGCTTGTCATCACAAGGCTCCATGACCCTTGTCATCACAATGCTCCAAGACCGCTGTAATCACAATGCTCCATGCCCTTGTCATCACAAAGCTCCATGACGCATGCCATTTGAATGTTCCATGGTCTTCTCCTCACAATGCTCCATGCCCTTGTCATCACAATGCTCCAAGACACATGTAATCACAATGCTCCATGCCCCATTTCATCAGAAGGCACCATGAGATTGTCATCACAAGTTTACATGGTCCTCTAATCAAAATGCTCCTGGACCTTGTCGTCACCATGCTCCATTCCCTTGTCATCACAATGCTCCATGACCCCTGTCATCACAATAATCCATGAATATTTTCAGCCCAATTGTCCATGACCTTCTCATCACAATGCTCCATGACAAATTTCATCACAATGCTGAATGACCGCAGTCATCACAACACTCTATGACACCTGACAACACAATGATCCGGGAATCTTGTCATTACAATGCTCCAAGACCCATGTAATCACAATGCTCCATGACCCCTGTCATCACAATACTCCATGAAATTTTTCAGCCTAATGTTCCATGACCCTTGTCATCACAATGATCCATGCCCTTGTCATCCCAATGCTCCATGACCCTTGCATTCACAATGCTCCGTGACGCTTGTCATCACAGTGCTCCATGACACCTGTCATCACAATGTTGCATGCCTTTGTCAGCAAAATGCTACATGACCTTGTCATTACAATGCTCTATGCACTTGTCATCAAAATACTCCTTTACCATTGTCATCACTATCCTCCATGAACCTTGGGATCACATTGCTTCATGCCCTTGTCATCACAATGCTCCATGCTCCTTGAAATCAAAATGATCCATGCCCTCTGTCACCGCAATGCTCCAAACCCTTGTGATCACAATGTTCCATAACTCTTGTCATCACAATGCTCCATGATGCCTGTCATCACAATACTCCATGCCCTTTTCATCACAATGCTCCATGACCTTTGTCATCACAATTCTCAATACACTTGTCATCACAATGCTCCCTGACACTTGTCGACAGAATGCTCCTTGAACCCTGTCACGAAAAAGCTCCATGCATTTTTCATCACAAAGCCCGATGCCATTTTCATCACAATGCTCCATGCCATTGTTTTCAAAATACACCACAAGCTTTTCATCAGAATGCTCCATGACAGTTGTCATCACAATTCTCCATACACTTGTCAGCACAATGCTCCCTGACCATTGTCATCACTATGCTCCAAGCCCTTGTCATCAAAATGCTCCATTACCTTTGTCATCAGAATCCTCCTTGACACTTTGCATCACAATAGTCCATACCATTGTCATCACAATGGGCCAATACATATGTCATCAGAATGCTCCCTGACACCTCTTTTCACAATACTGCATGACCTGGTCATCACAATGCTCCTTGCCCTTATCATCACAATGCTCCATTACCTCTGTCATAACAATGCTCCATGACCCCTGCCATCACAATGTTCCACGGCCTTGTCATCACAAGGCTCCATGACCCTTGTCATCACAATTCTCCAAGACCCCTGTAATCACAAAGCTCCATGCCCTTATCATCACAAAGCTCCATGACGCATGTCATCAGAATGTTCCATTGCCTTCTCCTCACAATGCTCCATGCCCTTGTAATGACAATGCTCCAATACCCCTGTAATTACAATGCTCCATGCCCTTTTTCATCAGAATGCTCCATGAGACTTGTCACCACAAGTCTCCATGGTCATCTCAACACAATGCTCCAGGACCTTGTCATAATCATGCTCCATTCCCCAGTCATCACAATGCTCCATGACCCCTGTCATCACAATATTCCATGAATATTTTCAGCCCAATGATCCAGGACCTTCTCATCACAATGCTCCATGATCAATATCATCACAATGCTCCAAGATCACTGTCATCACAACACTCTTTGACACCTGACAATACAATGATCCGGGACTCTTGTCATCACAAAGCTCCATTCCCTAGACATCACAATGCTCCATGACCCCTGTCATCACAATACTCCATGAACATTTTCAGCCCAATACTCCATGATTCTTGTCATCACAATGATCCATGCCCATGTCATCCCAATGCTCCATGACCCTTGTATTCACAATGCTCTGTGACGCTTGTCATCACAGTGCTCCGTGACCCCTGGCATCACAATGCTCCATGCCTTTGTCAACAAAATGCTACATGACCTTGTCATTACAATGCTCTATCCGCTTCTCATCACAATACTCCATTACCATTTTCATCACAATCCTCCATGAACCCTGGGATCACATTGCTTCAAGCCCTGTCGTCACAATGCACCATGCTCCTTGAAATCAAAATGATCCATGACCTCTGTCATCGCAATGCTCCAAACAGTTGTGATCACAATGTTCCATAACACTTGTCATCACAACGCTCCATGATGCCTGTCATCACAGTATTCCATGCGCTTTTCTTCACAATGCTCCATGACATTTGTCATCACAATTCTCAATACACTTGTCATCACAATGCTTCTTGACACTTGTCGTGAGAATGCTCCTTGGACCCTGTCAGGAAAAGGCTCCATGCTTTTTTCATCACAAAGCCCCATGCCATTGTCAATATAATGCTCCATGCCATTTTCATCAAAATACTCCACAAGCTTGTCATCAGAATGCTCCATGACCCTTGTCATCACAGTTATCCATGCACTTGTCAGCACAATGCTCCCTGACACTTGTCATCACAATGCTCCAAGCCATTGTCATCACAATCAATGCTCCATTTCCTTTGTCCTCAGAATACTCCATGACACTTGGCATCACAATGCTCCATGCAATTGTCATCACAATGGGCCATTACATATGTCACCACAATGCTCCCTGACACCTCTCTTCACAATACTGCATGACCTGGTCTTCACAATGCTCCATGCCCTTGTCATCACAATGTGCCATTCCAACTGTCATCACAATAATCCATGAAACTTATTAGACCAATGCTCCATGCAATTGTCATCGCAATGGACCATCACATATGTCATCACAATGCTCCCTGACACGTCTTCACAATACTCCATGCCCTTGTCATCACAATGCTCCATGCCCTTATCATCACAATGCACCATGCCCACTGTCATCACAATAAACTATGAAACATGTCAGACCAATTCTCCATGCCCCTGTCATCACAATGCTCCATGCCCTTTTCATCACAATGCTCCAAGACCCCTGTCATCACAATTCTCCGTGACTCCAGTCATCACAGTGCTTCATAACTTTTGTTATCACATCGGTCCAAGCCCGCGTCCTCACAAGGCTCTGTGACCTTTGTAACCACAATGTTCTATGAACTTTTCATCACAATGCTCCTTGACACTTCTCATCACAATGTTCCATGCCTTTGTCAGAACAATGCTCCATGACACTTGGCATCACATTGAGCCATGCACTTTTCATCACAATGATACACAACCTTGTCATCGCTATGCTCCATAAACCTTGTAATCACAATTCTCCATGCACTTCTCATCCAAATGCTCTCTCACATGAGATATCACAATGTTCCATCACTAGTCATCACAATCCTCCCTCACCCCTGTTATCACAATGTTCCATGAACCCTGTCATCACAATGCTACATCCCCTTATCAGCACAATGCTCCATGACCCCTGTCATCACAATACTACATGAATATTTTCAGCACAATCCTCCATGACACTTGTCATCACCATCACCCATGCCCTTGTCATCCCAATGCTCCATGACCCCTGTATTCACAATGCTACGTGACGCTTGTCATCACAGTGCTCCATGACACCTGTCATCACAATGCTCCATGCCTTTGTCAGCAAAATGCTACATGACCTTGTCATTACAATGCTCTATGCGCTTGTCATCACAATACTCCATTACCATTTTCATCACAATCCTCCATGAACCTTGGGATCACATTGCTTCATGCCCTTGTCATCACAATGCACCATGCTCCTTGAAATCAAAATGATCCATGACCTCTGTCATTGCAATGCTCCAAACACTTGTGATCACAATTTTCCATAACACTTGTCATCACAACGCTCCATGATGACTGTCATCACAATACTCCATGCCCTTTTCATCACAATTCTCCATGACCTTTGTCATCACAATTCTCAATACACTTGTCATCACAATGCTCTCAGACACTAGTCGTCAAAATGCTCCTTGAACCCTGTCACAAAAAGGCTCCATGCATTTTTCATCACGAAGCCCATGCCATTTTCATCACAATGCTCCATGGCATTGTCATCAAAATACTCCACAAGCTTGTCATCAGAATGCTCCATGACCCTTGTCATCACAATTCTCCATGCACTTTTCAGCACAATGCTCCCTGTCCCTTGTCATCACAATGCTCCAAGCCATTGTCATCACAATGCTCCATTACATTTGTCATGAGAATTCTCCATGACACTTGGCATCACAATGCTCCATGCCCTTGTTATCACAATATTCCATGACCCCTGTCATCACAATGCTCCGTGACTCCAGTCATCACAATGCTCCATGACCTTTGTCATCACTATGTTCCATGCCCTCATTATCAGTCACTGTGACATTTTTAATCACAATGCTCCATGAATATTTCATCACAATGCCCTTTGACCCTTGTCATCACAATGCTCTATGCCTTTCTCAGCACAATGCTCCATGCACTTTTCATCACAATCCTCCATGACCCCTGTTATCACAATGCTCCGTGACTGCAGTCATCACAATTCTTCATAACATTTGTCATCACAGTGGTTGATACCAGCGTCATCACAAGGCTCAGTTTCCTTTGTAACCACAGTGCTCCATGAACATTTCATCACAATGCTCCGTGACCCTTGTTATCACAATGCTCCATGCCTTTTTCAGAACAATGCTCCATGACCATTGGCATCACATTGTGCCATGCACTTTTCATCAAAATGATACACAACCTTGTCATCGCTATGCTCCATAAACCTTGTAATCACAATTCTCCATGCACTTTTCATCCAAATGCTCTCTCACAAGAGATATCACAATGTTCCATCACTAGTCATCACAATCCTTCATCAACCCTGTTATCACTGTGTTCCATGACCCCTGTCATCACAATGCTACATCCCCTTATCAGCACAATGCTCCATGACCCCTGTCATCACAATACTCCATGAACATTTTCAGCCCAATCCTCCCTGACCCTTGTCATCACAATCATCCATGCCCTTGTCATCCCAATGCTCCATGACCCCTGTATTCACAATGCTACGTGACGCTTGTCATCACAGTGCTCCATGACACCTGTCATCACAATGCTCCATGACTTTGTCAGCAAAATGCTACATGACCTTGTGATTAAAATGTTCTATGTGCTTGTCATCACAATACTCCATTACCATTGTCATCACAATCCTTCATGAACCTTAGGATCACATTGCTTCATGCCCTTGTCATCACAATGTTCCATGCTCTTTGAAATCATAATGATCCATGATCTCTGTCATCACAATGCTCCAAACCCTTGTGATCACAATGTTCCATAACACTTGTCATCACAACGCTCCATGATGCCTGTCATCACAATACTCCATGCCCTTTTCATCACAATGCTCCATGACATTTGCCATCACAATTCTCAATACACTTGTCATCACAATGCTCCCTGACACTTGTCGTCAGAATGCTCCTTGAACCCTGTCACAAAAAGGCTCCATGCCTTTTTTATCACAAAGCCCCATGTCACTTTCATCACAATGTTCCATGCCATTGTCATCAAAATACTCCACAAGCTTGTCCTCAGAATGCTCCATGACACCTGTCATCACAATTCTCCATGCACTTGTCAGCACAATTCTCCCTGACCCTTGTCATCCCAGTGATCCAAGCCATTGTCATCACAATGCTCCATTACATTTGTCATCAAAATCCTCCATGACACTTGGCATCACAATGCTCCATGCCATTGTCATCACAATGGGCCATTACATATGTCATCACAATGCTCACTGATACCTCTCTTCACATTACTGCCTGACCTGGTCTTCACAATGCTCCATGCCCTGGTCATCACAATGTGCCATTCCAACTGTCATCACAATAATCCATGAAACTTATTAGACCAATGTTCCATGCCTTTGTCATCACAATGTTCCATACCCATTTTATCACAAAGTTCCAAAACCCCTGTAACCAGAATGCTCCATGCCCCTTTTCATCAGTATGCTCCATGAGACTTGTCATCACAAGGCTCCATGATTTTCTCATCACCATGTTCTAGAATCTTGTCATCACAATGCTTCACGACATTGTCATGAAAATTCCCAATGGCCCTTGTCATCATAATGCTCCAAGCCCTAGTCATCACAATGCTCTATTATATTTGTCATCACAATCCTCCATTACTTTTGGCATCAAAATGCTCCATGCCATTTTCATCGCAATGGACCATGACATATGTCATCACAATGCTCCCTGACACCTGTCTTCACAATACTCCATGCCCTTGTCATCACAATGCTCCATGCACTTGTCATCACAATGCACCAGGTGCACTGTCATCACAATAATCTATGAAACTTGTCAGACAAATGCTCCATGTCCCCTGTCAACACAATGCTCCGTGACTCCAGTCATCACAATGCTTCATAACGTTTGTCATCACAACGGTCCATGCCCGCGTCATCACAAGTCTCTGTGACCTTTGTAACCACAATGCTCCTTGAACTTTTCACCACAATGCTCCGTGAACCTTGTCATCACAATGCTCCATGTCTTTGTCAGAACAATGCTCCATGACCCTTGTCATCACATTGTGCCATGCCGTTTTCATCACAATGATCCACAACCTTGTCATCGCTATGCTCCATAAACCTTGTAATCACAATGCTCCATGCATTTATCATCCAAATGCTCTCTCACATGAGATATCACAATGTTCCATCACTAATCACCACAATCCTCCCTCCCCCTTGTTATCAAAATGTTCTATGACCACTGTCATTACAATGCTACATCCCCTTATCAGCACAATGTTCCATGACCCATGACATCACAATGTTCCATAATCCCTGTCATCAAAATGTTCCATGGCCCTTTTCATTCCAAAGCTACATGACCCATGGCATCACAATGTTCTATAACCACTGCCATCAAAATGTTCCATTAAATTTTTCATGAAATTGCTGCTTGACCCAGTCATCAAAATGTTCCCTGCCCTTCTCATCACAATGCACCACACCCTTGTCATCAAAATGCTCCATGACCTTTGTCATCACAAAGCTCCATGACCCTTGGCATCACAATGTTCCATGCCATTGTCATCACAATGCTCCATGAACCCTCCCAAAACATTGCTCCAAGCACTTGTCATTTCAAAGCTCCATGACACCTGTCATCACAATGCTCGATGACATTCTCATCACAATGCTCCATGCCCTTGTGATTACAATCCTCCATGACCCATGTATCACAGTGTACCGTGCCCTTGTCATCACAATGCTCCATGCCCACTCTCATCACAATAATCTATGAAATATTTCAGACCAATGCTCAATGCCGTTCTCATCACAATGTTCCATTACCTCTGTCATAACAATGCTCAATGACCTCTGCCATCACAAAGTTCCACTGCCTTGTCATCACAAGGCTCCAAGACCCTTCTCATAACAATGCTCCAAGACCCCTGTAATCACAATGCTCCATGCCGTTGTCATCACAAAGCTCCATGATGCATATCATCAGGATATTCAATGGCCTTCTCCTCACAATACTCCATGCCCTTGTCATCAAAATGCTCCAAGACACCCGTAATCAAAATGCTCCATGCCCCTTTTCAACAGAATGCTCCAAGAGATTTGTCATCACAAGTCTCCATGGTCATCTCATCACAATGCTCCAGGAGCTTGTCATCACCATGCTCCATTCCCTTGTCATCACAATGCTCCATGACCCCTGTCATCACAATACTCCATGAATATTTTCAGCCCAATGCTCCATGACCTTCTCATCACAATGCTCCATGACGAATATCATCACAATGCTCCATGACAACTGTCATCATACACTCCATGACAGCTGACAACACAATGTTCCGGGACACTTGTCATCACAATGCTCAAACACCCCTGTAATCACAATGCTCCATGACCCCTGTCATCACAATACTCCATGAACATTTTCAGCCCAATTCTCCATGACCCTTGTCATCACAATGATCCAGGCCCTTGTCATCCCAATGCTCCATTACCCCGGTATTCACAATGATCCGTGACGCTGGTCATCACAGTGCTCCATGACACCTGTCATCACAATGCTCCATGCCTTTGTCAGCAAAATGCTACATGACCTTGCCATTACAATGCTCTATGCGCTTGACATCACAATACTCCATTTCCATTGTCATCACAATCCTCCATGAACCTTGGGATCACATTGCTTCATGTCCTTGTCATCACAATGCTCCATTCTCCTTGAAATCAATATGATCCATGACCTCTGTCATCACAATGTTGCAAACCCTTGTGATCACAATGTTCCATAACACTTGTCATCACAACGCTCCATGATGCCTGTCATCACAATACTCCATGTACTTTCCAACACAATGATCCATACCCTTTTCATCACAATGCTCCAAGACCCCTGTAATCACATTGTTCCATGCCCTTGTCATCACAAATCTGCATGACGCATGTCATCAGAATGCTCCATGGCCTTCTCCTCCCAATGCTCCATGCCCTTGCAATCATAATGCTCCAAGACCACTGTAATCACAATGCTCCATGCCCCTTTTCATCAGAATACTTCATGAGACTTGTCATCACAAGTCTCCATGGTCTTCTCATCACAATGCTCCAGGACCTTGTCATCACCATGCTCCATTCCCTTGTCATCAAAATGCTCCATTACCACTGTCATCACAACACACCATCACAACTGACAACACAATGATCCGGGACTCTTGTCATCACAATGCTCCATTCCCTACTCATCACAATGCTCCGTGACCCCTGTCATCACAATTCTCCATGAACATTTTGCGCCCAATGCTCCATGCCTTTGTCAGAAAAATTTTCCATGACCCTTGTCATCACAATGTGCCACACGCTTTTCATCACAACGGTCCAAAATTTGTCATGGCAATGCTCCAAAAATCTTGTAATCACAATGCTCCATGCCCTTCTCATCACAATGCTCCATTACCCCTGTCATAAAAATGCTCCATGAACCCTGTCATCACAATGCATCATGCCCATCATCATAATGCTTCCGGATATTGTCAGCACAATGAAATCAAAATTCTCCATGACCTCTGTCATCACAGTGCTCCATGAACATTTTCAGCCCAATGCTCCATGACCCTTGTCATCACAATGATCCATGCGCTTGTCATCCCAATGCTCCATGACCCGTGTATTCACAATGCTCCGTGACGCTTGTCATCACAGTGCTCCATGACACGTGTCATCACAATGCTACATGCCTTTGTCAGCAAAATGCTACATGACCTTGTCATTACAATGCTCTACTCCCTTGTCATCACAATAATCCATTACCATTCTCATCACAATCCTCCATGAAACTTGGGATCACATTGCTTCATGCCATTGTCATCACAATGCTCCATGCTCCTTGAAATCAAAATGTTCCATGACCTCTGTCATCACAATGCTCCAAACACTTGTGATCACAATGTTCCATAACACTTGTCATCACAACACTCCATGATGACTGTCATCACAATACTACATGCCCTTTTCATCACAATGCTCCATGACCTTTGTCATCACAATTCTCAATACACTTGTCATCAAAATGCTCCCTGACACTTGTCATGAGAATGCTCCTTGAACCCTGTCACGAAAAGGCTCCATGCATTTTTCATCACAATGTCCCATGCCGTTTTCATCACAATGCTCCATGCCACTGTCATCAATATACTCCACAAGCTTTTCATCAGAATGCTCCATGACCATTGTCATCACAATGCTCCATGCACTTGTCAGCACAATGCTCCCTGACCCTTGTCTTCCGAATGTTCCAAGCCATTGCCATCACAATGCTCCATTACCTTTGTCATCAGAATCCTCCATGACACTTCGCATCACAATGCTCCATGCCATTGTCATTACAATGGGCCATTACCTATGTCAACACAATGCTCCCTGACACCTATCTTCACAATACTGCATGACCTGTTCATCACAATGCTCCATGCCCTTGTCATCACAATGCGCCATTCCATCTGTCATCACAATAATCCATGAAACTTATTAGAACAATGCTCCATGCCCTTGTCATCACAAAGCTCCATGCCCTTGTTATCACAATGTTCCTAGACCACTGTAATCAGAATGCTCCATACCCCTTTTCATCAGTATGCTCCATGCCCTTGTTATCACAATGCTCCATGACCCCTGTCATCACAATGTTCCGTGACTCCAGTCATCACAATGCTTCATGACCTTTGTCATCACAATGGTCCATGCCCTCGTCATCAAGAGTCTCTGTGACCTTTTTAACCACAATGCTCCATGAACTTTTCATCACAATGCTCTTTGACCGTAGTCATCACAATCCTCTATGCCTTTCTCAGCACAATGATCCATGACCCTTGTCATCACAATGCTCCATGCCCTTGTCATCACAGTGCGCCATTGAACTGTCATCACAATAATCCATGAAACTTATTTGTCCAATGATTCATGCCCTTGTCATCACAATGCTCCATGCCCTTGTTATCACAATGCTCCGTGACCCCTATCATCACAATGCTCCGTGACTCCAGTCATCACAATGCTTCATGACCTTTGTCATCACAATTGTCCATGCCCCCGTCATCAACAGTCTCTGTGACCTTTTTAAGCACAATGCTCTATGAACTTTTCATCACAATGCTCTTTGACCCATGTCATCACAATGCTCTATGCCTTTCTCAGCACAATGCTCCATGACCCTTGTCATCACAATGCTCCATGCGCTTGTCAGCACAATGCTCCTTGACAGATGTCATCATAATACACCATGCGCTTGACATCACAGTGCTCCACAAACTTGTCATCACAATACTCCATAAACATTGTCATCACCATGCTCCATGCACTTCTCATCAAAATGCTCTCTCACCACAGATATCACAATTTTAAATCACTATTCGTCACCATACTCCTTCACCCCTGTCATCACAATGTTCCATAACTCCTGTCATCACAATGTTACATAACCCCTGTCATCAAAATGCTCCATGATCCTTTTCATCAAAAAGCTCCATGACCCATGACATCACAATGTTCCATAACCCTTGTCATCAAAATGTTCCATGACACTTTTCATCATATTGCTCCATGACTCCTGTCACCACAATGCTACAGGCATTATCATCACAATGTTCGATGACCCCTGACATCCCAATGTTCTATACCACTATCATGAAAATGCTCCATGACCCTTTTCATCAAAGTGCTCCATGACCCGTGACATCACAATGTTCAATAACCCCTGTTATCAAAATGTTCCATTACCCTTTTCATCAAATTGCTCCAAGACCCTGTCATCACAATGCTCCAAACCCTTGTGATCAAAATATTCCATAACATTTGTCATCCCAATGCCCCATGACTCTCGTCATCACATTATCCATGGTCTTCTCATCACAATGCTCAATGACCTTTGTCATCACAATGCTCAATACACTTGTCATCAATATGCTCCCTGACAATTGTTGTCTGTATGCTCCTTGAACCCTCTCATGACAAGGCTCCATGCATTTTTCATCACAATGATCCATGCCCTTTTCATCACAATGCTCCAAGACCCCTGTAATCACAATGCTCGATGCCCTTCTCATCAAAATGCTCCAAGACATTTGTCATCACAAAGATGCATGACACTTGGCATCACAATGTTCCATGTCATTGTCATCACAATGCTCCATGAACGCTCTTATCACATTGCTTCATGCACTTTTCATGAAAAAGCTCCATGACACATGTCATCAGAATGCTCCATGGCCTTCTCATCACAGTGCTCCATGCCCTGGCCATCACAATGCACCATGTCCACTGTCATCACAGTAATCTATGAAACATGCCAGACCAATGGTCCATGACCCTGTCATCACAATACTCCATGACCTTGTCATCACAAAGCTCCATTACGCATGTCATCAGAATGCTGCATGGCCGTCTCATGACAATGCTCCATGCCCTTGTCATTACAATGCTCCAAGACCACTGTAAGCACAATGCTCCATGCCCCTTTTCATCAGAATGCTGCATGAGAATTGTCATCACAAAGCTCCATGATGCATGTCATTAGAATGCTGCATGGCCGTCTCATGACAAAGCTCCATGCCCTTGTCATCACAATGCTCCAAGACCACTGTAATCACAGTGTCCCATACGCATTTTCATCAGAATGCTCCATGAGATTTGTCATCACAAGTCCCATGGTCTTCTCATCACAATGCTCCATTCCCTTTTCATCACAATGCTCCATGACACCTGTCATCACAATACTCCATGAATATTATCAGCCCAATGATCCATGCCCTTCTCATCACAGTGCTCCATGACCAATATCATCACAATGCACCATGACAACTGTCATCACAACACTCCATGACACCTGACAAAACAATGATCCGTGACTCTTATCATCACAATGCTCCATTCCCTAGTCATCACAATGCTCCATGACCCCTGTCATCACAATGCTCCATGACACCAGTCATCACAATGCTTCATAACGTTTATCATCACAATGTTGCATGCCCGCGTCATCACAAGGCTCTTTGATTTTGTAACCACAATGCTCCATGAACTTTTCATCACAATGCTCCGTGTCCCTTGCCATCACAATGCTCCATGGCACATGTCATCAGAATGCTCCATGGCCTTCTCATCACAATGTTCCATGCCCTTGCCATCACAATGCTCCATTAACCCTGTCATAACAATGCTCCATGATACCTGCCATAGCGATGTTCCATGGCCTTGTCATCACAGGGCTCCATGAAAATTCTCATCACAATGCTCCAAGACCCATGTCATCAGAATGCTCCATGCTCCTTTTCATCTCAATGATCCATGAAACCTGTCATCACAATGCACCATGCCCATCATCATAATGCTTCATGCTATTGTCATCACAATGAAATCAAAATGCTCCATGACCTCAGTGATCAAAATGCTCCAAACCCTTGTGATCACAATATTTCATAACACTTGTCTTCACAATGCCCTATGACACTCATCATCACAATAATCCATGGTCTTCTCATCACAATGCTCCATGACCTTTGTCATCACAATGCTCAATACACTTGTCATCAAAATGCTCCCTGACACTTGTTGTCTGTACTCTCCTTGAAACCTTTGAAGACAAGGTTCCATGCCATTTTCATCACAATGATCCATGCCCTTTTCATCACAATGTTCCAAGACCCCTGTAATCACAATGGTCCATGCCCCTTTTCAACAGTATGCTCCATGAGATTTGTCATCACAAGGCTCCATGGTTTTCTCATCACAATGCTCCAGGACATTGTCATCACAATGCTTCACGACCTTGTCATGAAAATTCTCAATGGCCCTTGTCATCACAATGCTCCATTATATTTGTCATTACAATCCTCCATTTCATTTGGCATCACAATGCTCCATGCCATTGTCATCGCAATGGACCATGATATATGTCATCACAATGCTCCCTGACACATATCTTCAAAATAATCCATGATCTTCTCATCACAATGCTCCATGCCTTTGTCATCACAATGCACCATGTCCACTGTCATCACAATAATCTATGAATCTTGTCAGACCAATGCTCCATGCCATTATCATCAAAATGCTCCCTGCCCTTGTCATCACAACGCTCCATGAACCCTGTCATCACAATGCTCCCTGACTCCAGTCATCACAATGCTTCATAACATTTGTCATCACAATGGTCCATGCCCGCGTCATCACAAGGCTCTGAGACCTTTGTAACCAAAATGCTCATTGAACTTTTCATCACAATGCTCCGTGACCCTTGTCATCACAATGCTCCATTCCTTTGTCAGAAAAATTTTCCATGACGCTTGTCATCACAATGTGCCACGTGCTTTTCATCACAACGTTCCACAAATTTGTCATGTCAATGCTCCATAAACATTTTAATCACAATGCTCCATGCCCTTCTCATCACAATGCTCCATTACCCCTGTCATAACAGTGCTCCATGACCCCTGCCATCACAATGTTCCACGGCCTTGTCATCACAAGGCTCCATGACACTTGTCATCACAATGCTCCAAGACCCATGTAATCACAATGTTCCATGCTCCTGTCATCACAACACTCCATGAACATTTTCAGCCCAATGCTCCATGACACTTGTCATCACAATGATCCATGCCCTTGTCATCCCAATGCTCCATGACCCCTGTATTCACAATGATCCGTGACGCTTGTCATCACAGTGCTCCATGACACCTGTCATCACAATCCTCCATGCCTATGTCAGCAAAATGCTACATGACCTTGTCATTACAATGCTCTATGCGCTTGTCATCACAATTCTCCATTACCATTGTCATCACAATCCTCCATGAACTTTGGGATCACATTGCTTCATGTCCTTGTCATCACAATGCTCCATGCTCCTTGAAATCAAAATGATCCATGACCTCTGTCTTCACAATGCTCCAAACCCTTTTGAACACAATGTTCCATAACACTTGTCAAAACAACGCTCCATGATGCCTATCATCACAATACTCCATGCCATTTTGATCACAATGCTCCATGACCTTTGTCATAACAATTCTCATTACACTTGTCATCACAATGCTCCCTGACACTTGTCGCCAGAATGCTCCTTGAACCCTGTCACGAAAAGGCTCCATGCCTTTTTCATCACAATGCCCCATGCCATTTTCATCACAATGCTCCATGCCATTGTCATCAAAATACTCCACAAGCTTGTCATCAGAATGCTCCATGAACCTTGTCATCACAATGCTCCATGCCCTTGTCAGCACAATGCTCCATGACCCCTGTCATCACAATGCTCCGTGACTCCAGTCATCATAATGATTCATGACCTTTGTCATCACAATGGTCCATGCCCTCATCATCAACTGTCTCTGTGACCTTTTTAACCACAATGCTCCATGAACTTTTTATCACAATGCTCTTTGACCCCTGTCATGACAATGCTCTATGCCTTTCTCACCACAATGCTCCATGACCCTTGTCATCACAATGCTCCATGCACTTGTCATCACAGTGCTCCACAATCTTGTCAACACAATGCTCCATAAACGTTGTCATCACAATGCTCCATGCACTTCTCATCAAAATGCTCTCTCACCACTGATATCACAATGATACATCACTATTCGTCACAATACTTCATCACCCCTGTCATCACAATGTTCCATGACTCCTGTCATCACAGTGCTACATGCACTAATCATCACAATGTTCGATGACCCCTGACATCACAATGTTCCATAACCCCTGTCATCAAAATGCTCCATGACACTTTTTATCAAAATGCTCCATGACCCCTGACATCACAATGTTCCATAAACCCTGTCATTAAAATGTTCCATGACACTTTTCATCAAATTTCTCCATGACACTGTGATCACAATGTTCCTTGCCCTTCTCATCACAATGCACAACGACATTGTCATCAAAATGCTCCCTGACACTTGTTGTCTGTATGCTCCTTGAACCCTGTCATGACGAGGCTCCATGCCTCTTTCATTACAATGATCCATGTCCTTTTCTTCACAGTGCTCCAAGACCCCTCTAATCACAATGCTCCATGCCCTTGTCATCACAAAGCTCAATGACGCATGTCATCAGAATGCTCCTTGTCCTTCTCCTCAAAATGCTCCATGTCCTTGTCATCACAATGTTCCAAGACCCCTGTATTCACAATGCTCCATGCCCCTTTTCATCAGTATGCTCCATGAGACCCGTCATCACAAGGCTCCATGGTTTTCTCATCACAATGCTCCAGGACATTGTCATCACAATGCTTCACGACCTTGTCATGAAAATTCTCAATGGCCCTTGTCATCATAATGTTCCAAGCATTAGTCATCACAATGCTCCATTATATTTGTCATCACAATCCTCCATTACATTTGGCATCAAAATGCTCCATGCCATTGTCATTGCAATGGACCATGACATATATCATCCCAATGCTCGCTGACACCTGTCTACACAATACTCCATGACATTCTCATCAAAATGCTGCATGTCCTTGTCATCGCAGTCGATCATGACATAGGTCATCACAATGCTCCCTGACACCTGTCTTCACAATAATCCATGACCTTCACATCACAATGCTGCATGCCCTTGTCATCACAATGCACCATGCCAACTGTCATCACAATAATCTATGAAACTTTTCAGTCCAATGCTCCATGCACCTGTCATCACAATGCTCAATGTCCTTGTCATCACAATGCTCCATGACCCCTGTCATCACATTGCTCCGTGACTCCAGTCATCACAATGCTTCATAACGTTTGTCATCACAATGCTCCATGCCCCAGTCACCACAAGGCTCTGTGACCATTGTAACCACAATGCTCCATGAAATTTTCCTCACAATGCTCCGTGACACTTGTCATCACAATGTTCCATGCCTTTGTCAGAACAATGCTCCATGACCGTTGTCATCACATTGTGCTACGCAGTTTTCATTACAAAGGTTCACAACCTTGTCATCGCTATGCTCCATAAACCTTGTAATCACAGTGATCCATGCACTTCTCATCAAAATGCTCTCTCACCAGAGATATCACAATGTTCCATCACTAGTCATCACCATACTCCCTCATCCCTGTAATCACAATGTTCCATGACCCCTGTCATCTCAATGCTACATCCACTTATCATCACAATGTTCCATGACACCTGACATCACAATGTTCCACAACCGCTGTCATCAAAATGTTCCATGACCTTTTTCAACCCAAAAATCCATGACCAATGACATCACAATATTCTATAACCCCTCTCATCAAAATATTCCATTACACTCTTCCTCAAACTGCTGCATGTCACTGTCATCAAAATGCTCCCTGCCCTTCTCATCACAATGCACCAGGCCCTTGTCATCAAAAGGCTCCATGACCTTTGTCATCACAAAGCTCCATGATCCTTGACATCAGTATGCTCCATGTCATTGTCATAACAATGCTCCATGAACCCTCTCATCACATTGCTCAATGCCCTTGTCATCAGAAAGCTCCATGACACTTGTCATCACAATGCTCGATGCCCTTCTCATCACAATGCTCCATGCCGTTGTCTTTACAATCCTCCATGACCCATGTAACAGTGTTCCGTGGCCATGTCATCACAATGCTTCATGCCTACTCTCTTCACAATAATTCATGAAATATTTCAGACCAATGTTCAGTGCTCTTCTCATCACAATGCTCCATTACCTCTGTCATAACAATGCTCCATGACGCCTGCCATCACAATTTTCCACGGCCTTGTCATCACAAGGCTCCATGACCCTTGTCATCACAATGCTCCAAGACCCCTGTAATCACAATTCCCTATGCCCTTGTCATCACAAATCTCCATGTCGTATGTCATCATAATATTCCATGTCTTTCTCATCACAATGCTAAATGCCAACTTCATCACAATGCTCCAAGACCCCTGTAATCACAATGCTTCATGCCCTTTTTCATCAGTATGCTCCATGACAGTTGTCATCACAAGGCTCCATGGTCTTCTCATCACAATGCTCCATGCCCTTGTCATCACACTGCCCCATGAACCCTGTCATCACAATGCTCCCTGACTCCATTCATCACAATGCTCCATGACCTTTGTCATCACAATGGTCCATTACCGAGTCATCAAAAGTCTCTGTGATATTTTTTACCAAAATGTTCCATGAAATTTTCATCACAGTGCTCCATGCCTTTGTCAGAACAATGCTCCATGACCCTTGTCATCACAATGTGCCACGCGCTTTTCATCACAACGTTCCACAAACTTGTCATCGATATGCTCCATAAATTTATAATCCCAATGCTCCATGCACTTCTCAACAAAATGCTCTCTCACATGAGATATCATTATGTTCCATCACTAGTCATCACATTACTCTCTCACCCCTGTAATCACAATGTTCCATGACCCCTGTCATCACAATGCTACCTCCCCTTATCATCACAATGTTCCATGACCCCTGGCATCACAATGTTCCACAACCCCTGTCATCAAAATGCTCCATGACCCTTTTCATCCCAAAGCTCCATGACCCCTGATATCACAATGTTCTAAAACCCCTGTCATCAAATTGTTCCATTACAATTTTCATCAAATTGCTGCATGACCCTGTCCTCAAACTGCTCCCTGCCATTCTCATCACAATGCACCACGCCCTTGTCATCAAAATGCTCCATGACTTTTGTCATCACAAAGCTCCATGACCCTTGACATCACAATGCTCCATGTCATTGTCATCACAATGCTCCATGAACACTCTCATCACATGGCTCCATGCCCTTGTCATCACAGAGCTCCATGACACTTGTCATCACAGTGCTCGATGTCCTTCTCATCACAATGCTCCATGCCCTTGTCATTACAATCCTCCATGACCCATGTATCACAGCGTTCCGTGCTCTTGTCATCACAATGCTCCATGCCCACTCTCATCACAATAATCCATGAAATATTTCACAACAATGCTTCCTGCCCTTCTCATCACAATGCTCCATTACACCTGTCATAACAATGTTTCATGACCCCTGCCATCACAATGTTCCACGGACTTGTCATTCACAAGGCTCCATGACACTTGTCATCACAATGTTCCAAGACCCCTGTAATCACAATGCTCCATGCCCTTGTCATCAGAAAGCCCCATGACACATGTCATCAGAATGTTCCATGGACTTCTCATCACAATGCTCCATGCCCTTGTCATCACAATGCTCCAAGACCATTGTTATCAAAATGCTCGATGCCCCTTTTCATCTCAAAGCTCCATGAATCCTATCATCACAATGCACCATGCCCATCATCATAATGCTTCAGGCTATTGTCATCACAATGAAATCAAAATGCTCCATGTCCTCTGTCATCACAATGCTCCAAACCGTTGTGATCACAATATTCCATAACACTTATCATCACAACACCCCATGACGCTCATAATCACAGTTATCCATGGTCTTCTCATCACTATGCTCCATAAACTTTGTCATCACAATGCTCAATACACTGGTCATCACAATGCTCCCTGACACTTGTCGTCAGTATGCTCCTTGAACAGTGTCATGACAAGGCTCCATGCCTTCTTCATCACAATGATCCATGCCCTTTTCATCACAGTGCTCCAAGACACCTGTAATCACAATGTTCCATGCACTTGTCATCCCAGTGCTCCATGACGCATTCATCAGAATGCTCCATGTACTTCTCTTCACAATGCTCCATGCCCCTGTCATATCAATGCTCCAAGAACACTGTAATCACAATGCTCCATGCCCCTTTTCATCAGAATACTCCATGTGACTTGTCATCACATGTCTCCATGGTCTTCTCATCACAATGCTCCAGGACCTTGTCATCACCATGCTCCATTTCCTTGTCATCACAATGTTCCATGACCCCTGTCATCAGGGTATTTCATGAACATTTTCTGCCCAATTCTCCATGAGACTCTCATCACAATGCTCCATGACCAATATCATCACAATGCTCCATGACCACTGTCATCACAACACTCCATTACCCCTGACAACAGAGTGATCCGGGACTCTTGTCATCACAATGCTCCATGACCCCTGTCATCACAATACTCCATGAATATTTTCAGCCCAATCTTCCATGACACTTGTCATCACAATGATCCATGCCCCTTTCATCCCGATGCTCCATGACCCCTGTATTCACAATGCTCTGTGACGCATGTCATCACAGTGTTCCATGACACCTGTCATCACAATTCTCCATGCCTTTGTTAGCAAAATGCTACATGAACTTGTCATTACAATGTTCTATGCGCTTGTCATCACAATACTCCTTTACCATTGTCATCAAAATCCTCCATGAACCTTGGTATCACATTGTTTCTTGCCCTTGTCATCACAATTCTCCATGCTTCTTGAAATCAACATGATCCATGACCTGTGTCATCACAATGCTCCAAACACTTCTGATCACCAAGTTCCTTAACACTTGTCATCAAAAATCTCCATGATGCCTGTCATCACAATACTCCATGCCCTTTTCATCACAGTGCTCCATGACCTTTGTCATCACAATTCTCAATACACTTGTCATCACAATGCTCCCTGACACTTGTCTTCAGAATGCTCCATGAACCCTGTCACGAAAAGGCTCCGTGCCTTTTTCCTCACAATGCCCCATGCAGTTTTCATCACAATGCTCCTTGCCATTGTTATCAAAATACTCCACAAGCTTGTCATCAAAATGCTCCATGACCCTTTTCATCACAATTCTCCATGCACTTGTCAGCACAATGCTCCCTGACCCTTGTCATCACAATGCTCCAAGCCATTGTACTCACACTGTTCCATTACCTTTGTCATCAGAATCCTCCATGACACTTGCATCACAATGCTCAATGCCATTGTCATCACAATGGGCCATTACATATGTCATCACAATGCTCCCTGACACCTGTCTTCAAAATGCTGTATGATCTGGTCTTCACAATGTTCCATGCCCTTGATATCACAAAGCTCCATGACCCTTGTCATCACAATGCTCCGTGACTCCAGTCATCACAATGCTTCATGACCTTTGTCATCACAATGTTCCATGCCCTCATCATCAACAGTCTCTGTGACCTTTTTAACCACAATGCTCCATGAACTTTTCATCACAATGTACTTTGACCCTTGTCATCACAATACTCTATGCCTTTCTCAGCACAATGCTCCATGACCGTTGTCATTACAATGCTCCATGCGCTTGACAGCACAATGCTCCTTGACACATGTCATCACAATTTGCCATGCGCTTGTCATCACAGTGCTCCACAATCTTGTCATCACAATGCTCCATAAACCTTGTCATCACAATGCTACATGCACTTATCATCAAAATGTTCGATGACCCCTGACATCACCATCACAATGTTCCATAACCCCTGACACCAAAATGCTCCATGACCCTTTTCATCAAAATGTTCCATGTCCCCTGACATCACAATTCTCCATGACCCCTGTCATCACAATGCTCCATGCTCCTTGAAATCACAATGATCCATGACCTCTGTCTTCAAAATGCTCCAAACCCATGTGATCACAATGTTCCATAACCCTTGTCATCACAACGCTCCATGATGCCTGTCATCACAATACTCCATGCCCTTGTCGTCACAATGCTCCATGATATTTGTCATCACAATTCTCAATACACTTGTCATCACAATGCTCTCTGACACTTGTCGTCAGAATGCTCCTTGAAACCTGTCATGAAAAGGCTCCATGCATTTTTCATCACAATGCTCCATGCCCTTTTCATCAAAATGCTCCATGCCATTGGCATCACAATACTCCACAAGCTTGTCATCTGAATGCTCCATGACACTTGTCATCACAATGCTCCATGAGCACTGTCATCACAATGCTCCATACCCCGTGTCATTACAGTGCTCCATGACGCTCGTCATTCACAATTATCCATGGTCTTCTCATCACAATGCTCCACACGCTTGTCATCAAAATGCTCCATGACTCTTGTCATCACAATGCTCCATGGCCACTGTCATCACAATTATCCATACCCCTTGTCATTATAGCGCTCCATGACGCTCATCCTCAAAATTATCCATGGCCTTCTCATCACAATGCTCCACGGTCTTGCCATCACAATGCTCCATGCCCTGGTCGTCACAATGCTCCATGATCCCTGTCATCACAATTCTCCACGTTCTTGGCAACACTATGTTCCATGACACTTCCCATCACAGTGTTAAATGCTTTGTCATCACAATACTCCACAAGCTTCTCATCACAATACTCCATGACCCTTGTCATCACAATGATCCATGACCCCTGTCATCACAATGCTCAATGAGACGTATCATCACAATGCTCCATGCCCCTTGTCATTACAGTGCTCCATGATGCTCGTCACCAGAATTATCCACGGTCTTCTCATCACAGTGCTCCACGGTTTTGCCATCACAATGCTCCATGCCCTGGTCATCACAATTCTCCATGTCCTTGTCATCACAATGCTCCATGACAGTTCTCATCACAATGTTACATGCTCTTGTCATCACAATTCTCCATGCACTTGTCATCGCAATGCCCCATGACCCCTGTCATAGCAAGCCCCATGCCTTTGTCATCACAATGCTTCACGACATTTTCCTCAAAATTCTCAATGGCCGTTGTCATCACAATGCTCCATGCCCTTGTCATCACAATGCTCCATGACCCTTGTCATCACAATGCTCCAAGCCTTTGTCATCACAATGCTCCATTACCTTTGTCATCACAATCCTCCATAACACTTGGCATCACAATGCTCCATGCCATTGTCATCACAATGGTACATGAAATATGCCATCACAATGCTCCCTGACACCTGTCTTCACCATACTCCATGACCTTGTCGTCAAAATGCTCCATGCCCTTGTCATCACAATGTGCCATGCCCACTGTCAACACAATTATCCATGAAACTTGTCAGACAAATGCTCCATGACCCTGTCATCACAATGCTACATTACCCCAGTCATCACAATGCTCCGTGTGTCCCTTCATCACAAAGCTTCATGACCTGTGTCATCACAATGGTCAATGCCCTCATCATCACAATGCTCTGTGAAATTTGTCACCACAATGCTCCATGATCCTTTCATCACAGTGCAGATACGTCCATGAGTGCAAGTGCCCTATGCTCTGTAGCTCATCTTTTAGATGTTTTAGAAAACACAATACACTTCGCCATAGTGGCCGTTGGCAAATTACAATTCCACTATCAGCCTCACAGGGCTCCCTTTTCTCCTAACCCTATCCTGCATTTCTGGTGTTTACACTTTATGTGGATGGCCCTTCTGACTGATGTGAAGTGATACATTTTGTAGTATTGATTTCCAGTGCCCACCTGTTTGGTTGGATAAAAAGTGTGTATGGCCTTTACTTGAATATATTCGGAAAAAATTGCATACGCCCTTTTGGGCCAACTGTATCATTGGCGATGTTCAGCCCCTTTTCTTGTGTTTTAATGGGGAGTCCTTTCTACCTCTTCAAATCTGTTTCCTGCCACTCTCCCTTGCTTACAACTCCTTTTCTGTGACTTACCTCAAGACATTTTTCGACGATAGATATTTTCAACTCTGCAGTTTCATGAATTTTAGTGCCCCTGAGTTCCATTTTTCAACTTGTGTTTTTGGAAACTGGACACAAAACAGCGGGATTTCCTCTAGACATATTCTGTTTCCGTGGGCAATTCTAGACTTTGATGAATTTGTCTTCCAGATTGGAAATTAGAGTGGCATGTGCCTGTCCGAACAACTAAGACTTGTCTCTAAATTTTTCTCATCCTTCCGCTTCATCGTCTGGACAAATTCCAAACTGTGTGCAACAGGATGTTGACGGTGCTGATATCCCCAAGTGAGGAGATTGTTAGGAAAGATGCTGGAGGGGTGAACCCGAGCACCAGACGATGAGGAGATGAGGTGCCTTTTCCAAACTCTTTCCGATCAAACGGTGTACCATCCTCTAGGTGTGACAGGCATGTTTTAGCTGTAGGAAGGGTCCAGTGCATGGAAGGAGAACACCAGGGATTTTTCCAAATCAGTGCCTCCCCGTACCCCAAACTGGGGAATTTTTAAGCTACGGCTACACGTATGTCCATTAAGCGCCATGGGAAATAGGCAGAGCCCAAACTATAGATGATTGAAATCTTCAGGTTCAGAAGCGTTCACCATCGGCCTTGGTAGGTTACATTTTATCTGTCTGTGATAGACGATGTCAATAAAAATATCTATTCTTTTTCAAATTATTTCCCCTTATAGGTTATTGCAAAATATTCAGTGTAGTTCCCTATGCTATACAGTAGTTCCTTGTTGATGATCTATTTTATACATAGCAGTGTGTATGTGTTAATCCCACACTGTTAATTTATCTCTTCTCCTACCTTTCCCCTTTGGTAATAATAAATTATAAGATTTTATACATCTCAGAAATGGGGGAGCTGAAATAGAGGTATCATTTTCAATGGAAAAGCATTCAAAACAAGATTGAAGCTTCAGCCATGAGTATTCGATGTACATCCATGGAAATAAATCACTTAATTTCTCTAATGTTGACCTGACAAATAAAACAGAGGTCTTCACTGAACTTGCTTATAGTAAAGTGATGGAAATATCAAAGGTAAGTCTTAGAAACATCTTATTTTACCCGAGCATTATACACTGCTCTATGTTAACTACAGTTTGGCTCACACATCTGTTCATTGAAGTTACAATGTTCTCAATTTCTGTTACTAATTCCTCCAGAGTGGACCCCAACAGAAGTCCCCGTGCCCAGTGTCATTGGAGCCAACAGATCAAGACTGAGTTTGGTTCAGAAGCAAAGGAAACATTATTTTGAAAACCGAATGGAGAGGTGAGAGCGTGCAGTCCCCCACGGGCTGTGGGCTGGGATGCTGTGTAGGGATCCCAGGAGCGTCAGTGGGAGGAAGGGGATGGAGCTCTCGAGGGCTGGGTTGGCTGAAGCTCAGGCTCTATGCCGTGGAGTCTGCATGGGACCCCGCTAGCTGAGGTGTGGACCCAGTCATTCTGCACTACGAAATCGGGTCTGAAGTGCCGGGTGTGGGACCTCTGCATGCAGAACCTTAGGAGCACGTGAAATTAGACAAAGCACAAAGGAAAAACAGGTAAGACTTTATTTTATTGCCCAGATTCTCTTTTTATCTCCTAGGACTATTTAATGAACGTTGCCAGAGACGAACACCTCCTCTGCTTTTTGTTCTGTTCCTCATTCTTCGGGTGTTGAGGGTGCAGACCCCTCTTTTGTAACTGCTTCATGCTGTGGTGGGAGCCCTGATACCTGGGGGGAGGGGCAAAACGTCTCCCCACCAGCCTCCAGGTGAGGTTGATTGTCCCAAGGCCTCCTGCCTCACTTCTCATCCGCCTGAGCACCAGCATTGGAAGTGTTATAGATTCTAATGACCTTTAAGTGTCCAGGAGAGAGATGTGCAGAGATGCTGAGGTGGCAGGTTTCACCCCAACCCACATTTGTTCGGCGACCTTAGGCTGACGGTTTTTGTCAGTCTAGATGCTCTGACCAGTAGTCTGTCCTTTCTTTAATTAGGTCACTGAACTAATGTACAAACAGCACCATGTGTCAGAACCCATCCCGCGCAACTCCCAGAGAGTCCAGGGTCAGTGGTGATCCAGGACCATGACGTCCACTGAGTCAACGGCCTTTAGAAGTAGCCAGCAGTCCAGCCGGTCATATTGGCCACCATCACCGCAGTGTCTGTAGGGTTTTCTAAGGTGAAAGCGTGATATGCGTTTCCCCCGCCAAGCTTATTAGCTCCCCTCTGGGTGCAGTAAGTCCTGCAAGCATTAGTCTGCCCTTTCGGGGCACAGTCTTGTTGTTTTCTGAGAGAAACTCCAGGTCAAGTGATGGTCACACGAGTCATCTTGGGGGCCCGTTGCCCCCATTTGTCTCTCTGGAGGTTGGAGTTGGAGGGCCTCCTCACTCGAGGTCAGTGTGTCCACAGAGCGACCCCTGCAACTTCAGGGCATGATGGGTGGTTAGGATCACGATGTGGGGTCCTTTTCCCTTAGGAGGGAGCTGGCCTTGTGGGCTGCTGATTTCTATCATTTTAGATACCCCAGTATCCTGGCCTGATGAGTCGGTGGGCAAAGCCCTTGGTGACCATAGTTTATCATACCTGAAGGGCATTCTTGTGTTGCTCCATTTCAAGTGGTCCCAGTTTTTGCACTAAGGCTCCAAGGGCGATTAACCTTTGACCGGGTATGTAAAGGTCAAAGGGTTTAGCTAAATTAGCGAGTTCCTGGGCAAGGGTCTGAATTGACTGCTCTTTCCATTCTTGAAAGGCTGCTTCTGGATTCTATACAAAAGGATCATCATCTTTTCATGTCAGTGTTTCATGTAGAGGCCCAGCTATTAGACTGTAGTTAGGGATCCAGATGCAGAAAACCTTGGCCTCCCCAGGAAACCCTAAGCTGTCTTCTAGTTTTAGAAGAGGTAAGGCTGCAAATGGCTTCTTCCCTATCCTGGGATGCGTTTCTCCGGATATCTGTGAGAATGAAGCCCAGGCATGTCACCTGAGCCTGTGATATTTGAGCCTTTTTCTTGGACACCTTCTATCCTTTCTTGGCTAGGTAGTTCCGAGGCGTCTTTAGTAGGCCTGGCGATCAGAATGTCATCTGCATATTGAAGGAGGGTTCCCTTTTACAGAGGTAGAACGTTTAGGTCTTTAGAGGACATTTCCCCAATGATGGTGTGGGGATTTTTGAACCATTGGGGCAGGATGGCCCAGCATTATTGGTTTTGTTGCATGTTGTGTCCTGCCACTCACAAGCCAAAAATTCTTGTGACTCTGAGATGAATGGAATACAGAAGAAGGCATCATTGAAGTGTAATACAGAATGCCATGGCCTGGTGGATGGTAGAATTTCCAACAGGGTGTATGAAATAGGAGCTACTGGATGTATATCCTCGGTGGCTTCACTGACTGTCCTGATATCCTTTTTCAGGTCTCCAGCAGCCCATGGGGCTCTCGTGGTCAGGCCAATCCCAGGATATGGAGCTCACCTGGGCTGCACCCCCCACCCCACAGCCCACGGGGCTCTCGTGTTCAAGTCCCTCCCAGGTTATGGAGCTCCTCTCTGCATCTACCCAGCAGCCCATGGGGCTCTCATAGTCAGGCCCTTCCCAGGATACAGAACTCCCCTGGGCAGGTACCCCAGCAGGGCTGGACACACAGGAACTGTGCACATAGCCCACCTTGCAGAGAACCCCCAGCTCACCTGTCGCTCACAGCTGACACAGAACACCTCAGAGCAGGACTTGAACTAACAAACAGCAGCTCTGACAGGTCTGTGACCCTGGCTATCACTCTGTGCAGCCTCTCTCTGCCTGGTCTTCCAGACACTTCCACTGCAGCCAGGGCACCAGGCCTCTGTCTCCACCCACCATCACTCCTCTCCCTGACTCCTGGGTTCCTCTCATTAGGATACGGTCTTCTTGAAGTTGTTTTCCACTCATGGACCAGATAAAATGATAAGAAAACAAGCCGCAGCTGCAGCCCCTTGTCTAGCCTGACTCTCAAGAGCCCACACCTCTTCCTTGGGCCTGGCCCGTTTAACAAGTTTCATTTTCTGCAACTGTGAGCCCCTGAGGGGTGAGGATTGGCTGATTTGGGGAGCCTGACACTGCCTGCCAGCCCTCCCCAGGTGTGCCTGGGTTGAGGTCAATATAAACACCTCTCCAGTCAGCAAGTGCCCCTGTAGCTGTGCCTGACGCCATATTCTCTGCCCCGTCAGCAGTGTCGGGCCTGGGGTGGTGGTATGGAGGGAGAGGCCGTAGCTTTGTGGGTGGCCCAGTGTGAGTGGGGCTCTGCTGGACTTTCTGCAGGAGTTGCCAGGCTGCCACCTGCTAAAGAAGAGGATGTGTCATCCATACCTGCTCCTGGAATTTCTCCCCAGGCCGAGGTGAGGAAGTAAAAAAGCAGTGGGGGCCATGGCAGGAGGGGTATCTCAGGCAGGGAAATGGAAAGCTTCCAGAAGAGCATCTGGGGCCAGGACCATCCTGACTGGCCTGCAGGCACCAAGTCGGCCTGCGTGCTGTCGCTGGTGTGGCTCCACAGCCCTTCCTCTAGGCTTGCAAGTGCTTGTACATATTCAGGTGTTTTACCTGGAAAGGGTGGGAAGAGTTCAGCTGCAGCAGGACTGGGGCTCAGCTCACATTTACTCACAGACGCCTCGACATATTTCCCCAGCTTTGCAATGAGGATGCTCCTTGTGGGGGGGAGTGCTGCTGAGTGCATGGGAGACGATTTCCCACCTCTAACCAACTTAAGAATTTTTTACCACTGGAGCAAGTGCCCTGATACGATTTTCCTCTGTATAACTGGTGGCTTCTGTTTTTATTTATTTTTTTCTTTTTTTTCTTTTTGGTTCAAGGTAGATTTTATTTATTCCTCTTTTTTTTTTTAATTTGGAGATATAAACATGGAAATAATGCATTAATATAAAGACATCTATGTGAAGGGAAAAACTTTTTTTCTGTTTTATTTTATTAAATGTTATTTATTTATTTTTAATTTTTTTAAATTTATTTATTTCTTTTATACAGCAGGTTCTTATTGGATATCTATTTTATACATATAAGTGTGCACATGTGAATCCTAGTCTCCCAATTCATCCCACCACCACCCTCACATGGTGTTCCCCCCTTGGTGTCCATATGTTTGTTCTCTACATCTGTGTCTCTATCTCTGCCCTGCAAACTGGTTCATCTGTACCATTTTTCTAGGTTCCACATATATGCATTAATATACAATATTTGTTTTTCTCTTTCTGACTTACTTCACTCTGTATGACAGTCTCTAGATCCATCAAGGTCTCTACAAATGACCCAATTTCATTCCTATGTATGGGTGAGTAATATTCCATTGTATATATGTGCCAGATCTTCTTTATCCATTCATCTGTTGCTGGACACTTAGGTTGCTTCCATGTCCTGGCTATTGCAAATAGAGCTGCAATGAACATTTTTGTACATAACTCTTTTTGAATTATGGTTTTCACAAGGCAAATGTCCAGTAGTTGGATTGTTGTGTCGTATGGTACTTCTATTGTTAGTTATTTAAAGGAACCTCCGTAATGTTCTCCCTAGTGCCCATATCAATTTACATTCCCACCCACAGTGCAAGTGTGTTCCCTTTTCTCCAATAAAGGCCTCTCCAGCATTTATTGTTTTGTAGAATTTTTTGATGATTGCCACTCTGACTGCTGTGAGGTGATACCTCACGGTAGTTTTGATTTGCATTTCTCTAATGATTAGTAATGTTCAGCATCCTTTCATGTGTTTCTTGGTAATCTGTATATCTTCTTTGGAGAAATGTCTATTTAGGTCTTCTGCCCGTTTTCGGATTGGGTTGTTTGTTTTTGTGATATTGAGCTACATGCAGTGTTGTAAAGTTAGGAGATTAATCCTTTGTCAATTGCTTCATTTGAAAATATTTTCTCTCATTCTGAGGGTTGTTTTTGCATCTTGTTTATGTTTTCCTGTACTGTGTAAAAGCTTTTAAGTTTCATTAGGTCCCATTTGTTGATTTCTGTTTTTATTTCCATTTCTCTAGGAGGTGGGTCCGAAAGGATCTTGCTGTGATTTATGTCATAGAGTGTTCTGCCTATGGTTTCCTCTAAGTGTTTTATAGTGTCTGGTCTTATATTTAGATCTCTAATCAATTTAGAGTTTATTTTTGTGTATGGTGTTATGGAGTGTTCTAATTTCATTCTTTTATGTGTAGGGGTCCAGTTTTCCCAGCACCAATTACTGAAGAGACTGTCTTTTCTCCATTGTATATCCTTAGCTCCTTTGTCATAGATGAGATAGCCATAGGTATGTAGGTTTATCTCTGGGCTTTCTGTCCTGTTCCATTGATCTGTGTTTATGCCAATCTACATACACTTGATTCCATTATGGAGACATATAAATACATAGGTTTCAAGGTTATTACCAGTCAGATATATTCCTCTTCAGTGAATAGGGTGTTTTGTGTCCAGTTCATTGAGAAAGGAGTAGGTCTTGTCTATTACATATTTGGTATATGGAATGGGATCTGTGCTAATTTCAAACTCTTCTTTTACACATCACCCCACGTCACCTTTCCCCTTAAGCAGGCATAAGTGTGTTTTCTAAATGTGAAACTCTGTTCTCTTTTGAAATTCAGTTCATGTGTAGCCATGTTTACATTCCCTCTATAAGTGATATATTACAATAAGTTTCTTTTACTTTGTGGCTCATTTCACTTAGCATCATCATACCTAAAGCCACTCATTAAGCTGCTATTGGCCTTATGACATTGATTTTATGTCTGAGTGACATTCCATTGTATATAAGTACCAGAACATCTATATCCATTTTTTTTTCCTTTCCTGGGATATTTAAAGTGTACTTAAGTCGAGGTTCTTGTAAACAGAGCAGCCCTAAAGTTTGGGCTGTTTGTGTGTTGTGGATTTTTAATTTTCCCAAAATACACGCCCATGAGTGGAAGTGTGCTATGCTCTGTAGCTCTGTTTTAGAAAACAACATACAGTTCTCCAGAGAGGCTGTTGGCAATTTACATCCTGTCCATCGGCGTAACCAGGCTCCCTTTTCTCCATGGCCTATCCTGCATTTGTGGTTTTTACACTATTTGTGGATGGCCCTTTTGACTGGAGGTAAGGGACACTTCTCTGTAGTGTGGATTTGCAATGCCTGATGGTTTGCTTGGCCAAAAAGAGCATATGCATTTTTTCCCGAATATATTCAAGAAAATACACATAATCCCTTTTCAGCCAAGGGCAACATTGTCGAAATTCTGTCGCTTTTCATGTGCTTTAAAGACGACTCCAATCTACCTCTTGAAATCTGTTTTCTTCAAATCTGCCTTGCATTCAAATCCTCTTCACTGCCTTTCCTCAATATATTTCTGGATGATAGTTGCCCTTTATAACTCTTCAAGTTTGTGAATTGCTGTGCCCCTGATTTCCATTTCTCAACTCGCCTCTTTGTGAGCTGGCTGCAATACCGCAAGATGGCTTTAGGCCCTAGTCTTGTTCCGGGGCTTCAGGCTGAGCCTTTGGTTAATTCTTCTTCCTGGTGGGAAACTAGAGTGACATGTGCCCATCCAAACACCTACAGCTAATCTCTCATTTATTCCCCCACTTCCAGTTCATCCTCTGCACAATTTGCAAACTGTGCATAACAGGTGGGTAAAGGCGCTGACACTCCAAGTGGGGAGATTTTTAGTAATGCAGATGGAATGGCGAAGACGAGAATGACAAAAGGAAAAATGAGGTACCTTTTAGAAAACTTTCCCAATTACACAGTGTATCATTCACTGGGTTTCCCATGCATGTTTTAACTGTAGGAAGATTCCCTTAAACCTGGAGAGTTGGGACCACTAGAATGGGTAGCACACAGTATTGCTCTAAGTGGTGTTCTTTTGCTCACACAACCTCAGCAATCTTGTCAGCCCCAAGTGTCCAGTCTTATGTCTCATCCAGCTGTGGGTGTAAAGGTGGTCAATCCAGGTTGCATCACAGGCCCTGAATGAAATTTTTAGGACTTTCTAACTGTTTCGCTGTTTTTGCATTTTGCTTTTGAAATTTATATTTATAAGTGGGTTTAACTGAATTTCAGTGCTCTGTTCATGCCGTTATACACACACATGATTCCTTTATGGAGACATGAGAATACATATGTTTTAAAATACTGAGAGTCAGACATATTCCTTGCAATGAATAGGGGGTGTTGAGTCCAGTTCATTGTGGCGGGAGTAGGGGTTGTCTATTACATACTTGGTTTATGTAACGGTATCTGTGCTAATTTAAAACTGTGATTTTATGCATCACCCCACCTCGCATTTCCCCTTAAGCAGGCAGAAGCTTGTTTTCTAAATGTGTGACACCGTTGTGTTTGTAAATCAGTTCATGTGTAGCCATGTGTACATTCCCGCTATGAGTGATATCTTATGATAAGATTCTTTACTCTGGTATCTTTCCTAACTCAGTTCATGTGAGGCCATGTTTACAGGACCTTCATAAGTGATATCTTATGATAAGTTTCTTTTTCTGTGTGACTTATTACACTTAGAATCATCGTACCTGAATCCACTCATTTTGCTGCTACTGGCCTTATGAAATTGATTTCATGACTGAGGGATATACGATCGTACGTAAGTACCACAATTTCTTGAAACATTTTTGTCTTTCCTGGGATATTTAAGGTATACCCAAGTTGAGGTTCTTGTAAGCAGTGAAGCCCTAAATTTTGGTGTGGATCTGTCTTATTGATTTTCAGTTTTCCCAAGGAATATTCCCCAGACTGGTAGTGCCCTTGGCTCTGTAGCTCTGTTGTTTACTTGTTTTAGGGAACACAATGCACTCCTCCAGAGATGCAGTTAGCAATTTACATCCCGCCCATCAGCATAACAAGGCTCCCTGTTCTCCAGGGCTTTTCTTACCTTTCTGAATTTTACCCATTTATCCGATGTCCCTTTTGACAGGTGTGAAGTGATACTTCTTTGTAGTGCAGATTTGCATTGCCCACTTGCTTGCTTGGCCAAAAAGGGCGTATGCGTTTTCTCCTGAATATATTCTGGAGAAAATGCATACGCCCTTTTTGGCCAAGTGCATCATAGTCGAAGTTGTGCACCTCTTCCTGTGCTTTAAAGGCGATTCCAACGTACCTCTTGAAATCTGTTTCATGCTATTCTGCCTCGCTTTCAAGTCCGCCTATTTGCCTTCCCTCAACAGATTGTTGCACGATAGTTGCCCTTTATTACTCTGCCAGTTGGTGAAATGCTGTGCCCCTGAGCTACACTTTTTACCTTGTTTCTTTGTGAGCTGAACCCAAGTCCAAAATTTTGGTTGATGAAGTATACCGGTTCTCGGTGGGTGGCTGAGACTTAGGTTAATTCTTCTTCCTACTGGGAAAGAAGAGTGACATGTGCCCGTCCAAATGCCTAACAGCTACTCTCTCATTGGTTCTCCCACATCCCTTTCATCATTTGCCAATTTGGCAACCTGTGCGAACCAGGAGGTTAAAGGTGCTGTCTCTCCAAGTTGGGAGATTGATAGTAAAGCAGTTGGAAACTCAAACTGGTGCACAAGGAGAGGGACTATTCGTTGAGTTTTAGAAACCTTTCATATTCACAGTGTGTCCATTCTCTAGGTTTCCCGTACATGTTATAGCTGTAGTAATATTGCCTTCAACCTGGAGAGTTGGGACCCATGGAATGGGTGCCATGCATTATTGCTTTAAAGGGTCTGCATTTGCTCACCCAGTCTCACCAATCCTCCCAGTCCCAAGTGTCCAGCCTTATGCCACATCCAGCTGTCATTGTAGACAGGGTCATTCCAGGTTTCATCAGAGACCCTGAAGGAATTGTAAAGAATTTCCCTTTTTTGTTGTTTTTCAAATTCATTTTAATAGTGGTTTTGAACTGATTCTCGCTGCCATGTTTATGCCAGTCTAGACACACTTGATTCCCTTACGGAGACATATCAGTACATAGGTTTTTAGATTCTTACTTGTCAGATATATTCCTCTGAGGGAAGTATGGGGTGTTGATTCCCTTTCAGTCAGGAAGGTGTAGATCTTATCTATTCTGTGTTTGGTTTCTGGAATGGTGCCTGTATTAATATCAAACTCTGGTTTTATGCAACACTCCAACTCTCCTTCCCCCTTAAGCAGGTGTAAGAGTGTTTTCTAAATGTGAGACTCTCTTCTCTTTCCTCACTCAGTTCATGTGTAGCCATGTTTACAGGACCTTCATAAGTGATATCTTATGATAAGTTTCTTTTGCTCTGTGACTAATTTCACTTAGAATCATTGTAACTGAATCCACTAATTTTGCTGCTACTGGCCTGATGACATTGATTTCATGGAAGAGGTATATTCCATCGTATGTAATTACCACAATTTCTTGAACAATTTTTGTCTTTCCTGGGATATTTAAGGTGTAGCCTAGTTGAGGTTCTTGTAAGCAGTGAAGACCTATATTTTGGCGTGGCTCTGTTTTATTGATTTTCAATTTTCTCAATGTATATTCCCTAGAGTGGAAGTGCCCTTCGCTCTGTAGCTCTGTTGTTTACTTGCTTTAGGGAACAAAATGCACTCCTCCAGAGAGGCAGTGGGCAATTTATATCACGCCCATCAGCATAACAGGGCTCCCTGTTCTCCAGGGCCTCTCTAGCCTTTCTGATTTTTACCCATTTTGTGGATGTCCCTTTTGACCGGTGGGAAGTGATACCTCTTTGTAGTGCAGAGTTGCACTGCCCGCTTGCTTGCTTGGCCAAAAAGGGCATATGCGTTTTCTCCTGAATATATTCAGGAGTAAACACATACGCCCTTTTTGGCCAAGTGCATCATTGTCGAAGTTGTGCCCCTATTCCTGTGCTTTAAAGGCGATTCCAACGTAACTCTTGAAATCTGTTTCCTGCTATTCTGCCTCGCTTTCAAGTCCACCTCGTTGCCTTCCCTCAACAGATTTTTGGACGATAGTTGCCCTTTATTACTCTGCCAGTTTGTGAATTGCTGTGCCCCTGAGCTCCATTTTTTAACTCGTTTTTTGTGAGCTGAACGCAAGTCCAATATTTTGGTTCAGAAACGATACTGGTTTTGGTATGTGGCTGAGAGTTTGGTTAATTCTTCTTCCTCCCGGGAAATAAGAGTGACATGAGCCCGTCCAAATGCCTAACAGCTACTCTCTCATTGGTTCTCCCTCTTCCCTTTCATCCTTTGCCAAATTGGCAACCTGTGAGAACCAGGAGGTTAAAGGTGCTGTCTCTCCAAGTTGGGAGATTGATTGTAAAGGAGTTGGAAGGTCAAACTGGCGCACAAGGAGAGGGACTATTCTTTGAGTTTTAGAAACCTTTCGTATTCACAGTGTGTCCATTCTGTAGGATTCCCATACATGTTATAGCTCTAGTAATATTCCCTTCAACGTGGAGAGTTGGGACCCATGGAATGGGTGCCATGCATTATTGCTTTAAAGGGTCTGCATTTGCTCACCCAATCTCACCAGTCCTCTCAGTCCCATGTGTCCAGCCTTATGCCACATCCAGCTGTCATTGTAGTTAGGGTCATTCCAGGTATCATCAGAGACCCTGAAGGATTTGTAAAGAATTTCCCTGTCTTTTTGTTTTGTTTTTGAAATTCCTTTTTATAGTGGGTTTGAGCTGATTCTCGCTGCCATGTTTATGCTAGTCTAGACTCACTTGATTCCCTTATGGAGACATATCAATACATAGGTTTTAAGATTCTTACAAGTCAGATATTTTCCTCTGCGGGAAATATGGGGTTTTGAGTCCCTTTCACTGAGGAAGGTGTAGGTCTTGTCTAATCCATAGTTGGTTTTTGGAACGGTACCTGTGCTTATATCAAACTCTGGTTCTATGCATCACCCCACCTCTCCTTCCCCCTTAAGCAGGCATAAGAGTGTTTTCTAAATGTGAGACTCTGTTCTCTTTCCTAACTCAGTTCATGTGTAGCCATGTTTACAGGATCTTCATAAGTGATATCTTATGATAAGTTTCTTTTTCTGTGTGACTTCTTTCACTTAGAATCATCATACCTGAATAAACTCATTTTGCTGCTACTGGTCTTATGACATTGATTTCATGGCTGAGGGATATTCCATCGTACGTTAAGTACCAAAATTTTTTGAACCATTTTTATATTTCCTTGGATACTTAAGGTGTACTCAAGTTAAGGTTCTTGTAAGCAGTGCAGACCTAAATATTGGGGTGGCTCTCTCTTATTGATTTTCAGTTTTCCCAAGGAATATTCCCCAGACTGGTAGTGCCCTTGGCTCTGTAGCTCTGTTGTTTACTTGTTTTAGGGAACACAATGCACTCCTCCAGAGATGCAGTTAGCAATTTACATCCCGCCCATCAGCATAACAAGGCTCCCTGTTCTCCAGGGCTTTTCTTACCTTTCTGAATTTTACCCATTTATCCGATGTCCCTTTTGACAGGTGTGAAGTAATACTTCTTTGTAGTGCAGATTTGCATTGCCCACTTGCTTGCTTGGCCAAAAAGGGCGTATGCGTTTTCTCCTGAATATATTCAGGAGAAAATGCATACGCCCTTTTTGGCCAAGTGCATCATAGTCGAAGTTGTGCACCTCTTCCTGTGCTTTAAAGGCGATTCCAACGTACCTCTTGGAATCTGTTTCATGCTATTCTGCCTCGCTTTCAAGTCCGCCTATTTGCCTTCCCTCAACAGATTGTTGCACGATAGTTGCCCTTTATTACTCTGCCAGTTGGTGAATTGCTGTGCCCCTGAGCTACACTTTTTACCTTGTTTCTTTGTGAGCTGAACCCAAGTCCAAAATTTTGGTTGACGAAGTATACCGGTTCTTGGTGGGTGGCTGAGACTTAGGTTAATTCTTCTTCCTACTGGGAAAGAAGAGTGACATGTGCCCATCCAAATGCCTAGCAGCTACTCTCTCATTGGATCTCCCTCTTCCCTTTCATCCTCTGCCAAATTGGCAAGCTGTGAGAACCAGGAAGTTAAGGGGCTGTCTCTCCAAGTTGGGAGATTGATAGTAAAGCAGTTGGAAATTCAAACTGGAGCACCACGAGAGGGACTATTCGTTGAGTCTTAGAAACCTTGCGTATTCACAGTGTGTCCATTCTCTAGGTTTCCCGTACATGTTATAGCTGTATTAATATTCCCTGCAACCTGTAGAGTTGGGACCCATGGAATGGGTGCCATGCATTATTGCTTTAAACGGTCTGCATTTGATCTCCCAATCTCACCAATCCTCTCAGTCCCATGTGTCCAGCCTTATGCCACATCCAGCTGTCGTTGTAGATAGGGTCATTCCAGGTTTCATCAGAGACACTGAAGGAATTGTAAAGAAGTTCCCTTTATTTTTTGTTTCTGAAATTCCTTTTTATAGTGTGTTGGAGCTGATTCTCGCTGCCATGTTTATGCCAGTCTAGACACACTTGATTCCCTTACGGATACATATCAATACATAGGTTTTATGATTCTTACTAGTCAGATATATTCCTCTGAGGGAAATATTGGGTTTTGAGTCCCTTGCACTGAGGAAGGTGTAGGTCTTGTCTATTCCATAGTTGGTTTTTGGAACGGTACCTGTGCTTATATCAAACTCTGGTTTTATGCATCACCCCACCTCTCCTTCCCCCTTAAGCAGGCATATGAGTGTTTTCTAAATGTGAGACTCTCTTCTCTTTCCTAATTCAGTTCATGTGTAGCCATGTTTACAGGATCTTCATAAGTGATATCTTATGATAAGTTTATTTTTCTTTGTGACTTATTTCACTTAGAATCATCGTACCTGAATCCACACATTTTGCTGCTACTGATCTTATGACATTGATTTCATGGCTGAGGGATATTCCATCGTACGTAAGTACCACAATTTTTTGAACCATTTTTATATTTCCTGGGATATTTATGTTGTACCCAAGTTCAGGTTCTTGTAAGCAGTGCAGCCCTAAATTTTGTGGTGGCTCTCTCTTTTTTTTTTTTTAATTTATTTTATTTTATTTTTTTGCTTTATAACAAATTTAATCAGTTATACATATACATATGTTTCCATATCCCCTCCCTTTTGCGTCTCCCTCCCACCCTCCCTATCCCACCCCTCCAGGAGGTCACAAAGTACCGAGCTGATCTCCCTGTGCTATGCGGCTGCTTCCCACTAGCTATCTACCTCACGTTTGGTAGTGTATATATGTCCATGCCGCTCTTTCACTTTGTCACAGCTTACCCTTCCCCCTCCCCATATCCTCAAGTCCATTCTCTAGTAGGTCTGTGTCTTTGTTCCTGTCTTACCCCTATGTTCTTCATGACATTTTTTTTTCTTAAATTCCATATATATGTGTTAGCATACAGTATTTGTCTTTCTCTTTCTGACTTACTTCACTCTGTATGACAGACTCTAGGTCTATCCACCTCATTACAAATAGCTCAATTTCATTTCTTTTTATGGCTGAGTAATATTCCATTGTATATATGTGCCACATCTTCTTTATCCATTCATCCGATGATGGACACTTAGGTTGTTTCCATCTCCGGGCTATTGTAAATAGGGCTGCTATGAACATTTTGGTACATGTCTCTTTTTGAATTATGGTTTTCTCAGGGTATATGCCCAGTAGTGGGATTGCTGGGTCATATGGTAGTTCTATTTGTAGTTTTTTAAGGAACCTCCATACCGTTCTCCATAGCGGCTGTACCAATTCACATTCCCACCAGCAGTGCAAGAGTGTTCCCTTTTTTCCACACCCTCTCCAGCATTTATTGTTTCTAGATTTTTTGATGATGGCCATTCTGACTGCTGTGAGATGATATCTCATTGTAGTTTTGATTTGCATTTCTCTAATGAGTAAAGATGTTGAGCATCCTTTCATGTGTTTGTTGGCAGTCTGTATATCTTCTTTGGAGAAATGTCTATTTAGGTCTTCTGCCCATTTTTGGATTGGGTTGTTTGTTTTTTTGTTATTGAGCTGCATGAGCTGCTTATAAATTTTGGAGATTAATCCTTTGTCAGTTGCTTCATTTGCAAATATTTTCTCCCATTCTGAGGGTTGTCTTTTGGTCTTGTTTATGGTTTCCTTTGCTGTGCAAAAGCTTTTAAGTTTCATTAGGTCACATGTGTTTATTTTTGTCTTTATTTCCATTTCTCTAGGAGGTGGGTCAAAAAGGATCTTGCTGTGATTTATGTCATAGAGTGTTCTGCCTATGTTTTCCTCTAAGAGTTTGATAGTGTCTGGCCTTACATTTAGGTCTTTAATCCATTTTGAGCTTATTTTTGTGTATGGTGTTAGGGAGTGATCTAATCTCATACTTTTACATGTCCCTATCCAGTTTTCCCAGCACCACTTATTGAAGAGACTGTCCTTTCTCCACTCTACATTCCTGCCTCCTTTGTCAAAGATAAGGTGACCATATGTCCGTGGGTTTAACTCTGGGCTTTCTACCCTGTTCCATTGATCTATCTTTCTGTCTTTGTGCCAGTACCATACTGTCTTGATTACTGTAGCTTTGTAGTATAGTCTGAAGTCAGGGAGCCTGATTCCTCCAGCTCCATTTTTCGTTCTCAAGATTGCTTTGGCTATTCGGGGTCTTTTGTGTTTCCATACAAATTGTGAAATTTTTTGTTCTAGTTCTGTGAAAAATGCCAGTGGTAGTTTGATAGGGATTGCATTGAACCTGTAGATTGCTTTGGGTAGTAGAGTCATTTTCACAATGTTGATTCTTCCAATCCAAGAACATGGTACATCTCTCCATCTATTTGTATCATCTTTAATTTCTTTCATCAGTGTCTTATATTTTTCTGCATACAGGTCTTTTGTCTCCTTAGGTAGGTTTATTCCTAGATATTTTATTCTTTTTGTTGCAATGGTAAATGGGAGTGTTTCCTTGATTTCACTTTCAGATTTTTCATCATCAGTATATAGGAATGCCAGAGATTTCTGTGCATTAATTTTGTATCCTGCAACTTTACCAAATTCATTGATTAACTCTAGTAGTTTCTGGTAGCATCTTTAGGATTCTCTATGTATAGTATCATGTCATCTGCAAACAGTGACAGCTTTACTTCTTCTTTTCCAATTTGGATTCCTTTTATTTCCTTTTCTTCTCTGATTGCTGTGGCTAAAACTTCCAAAACTAGGTTGAATAAGAGTGGTGAAAGTGGGCAACCTTGTCTAGTTCCTGATCTTAGTGGAAATGGTTTCAGTTTTTCACCATTGAGGACGATGCTCGCTGTGGGTTTGTCATATATGGCCTTTATTATGTTGAGGAAAGTTCCCTCTATGCCTACTTTCTGCAGGGTTTTTATCATAAATGGGTGTTGAATTTTGTCGAAAGCTTTCTCTGCATCTATTGAGATGATCATATGGTTTTTCTCCTTCAATTTGTTAATATGGTGTATCACGTTGATTGATTTGCGTATATTGAAGAATCCTTGCATTCCTGGAATAAACCCCACTTGATCATGGTGTATGATCCTTTTAATGTGCTGTTGGATTCTGTTTGCTAGTATTTTGTTGAGGATTTTTGCATCTATGTTCATCAGTGATATTGGCCTGTAGTTTTCTTTCTTTGTGACATTCTTGTCTGGTTTTGGTATCAAGGTGATGGTGGCCTCGTAGAATGAGTTTGGGAGTGTTCCTCCCTCTGCTATATTTTGGAAGAGTTTCAGAAGGATAGGTGTTAGCTCTTCTCTAAATGCTTGATAGAATTCGCCTGTGAAGCCATCTGGTCCTGGGCTTTTGTTTGTTGGAAGACTTTTTATCACAGTTTCAATTTCAGTGCTTGTGATTGGTCTGTTCATATTTTCTATTTCTTCCTGATTCAGTCTTGGCAGGTTGTGCATTTCTAAGAATTTGTCCATTTCTTCCAGGTTGTCCATTTTATTGGCATAGAGTTGCTTATAGTAATCTCTCATGATCTTTTGTATTTCTGTAGTGTCAGTTGTTACTTCTCCTTTTTCATTTCTAATTCTATTGATTTGAGTCTTCTCCCTTTTTTTCTTGATGAGTCTGGCTAATGGTTTATCAATTTTGTTTATCTTCTCAAAGAACCAGCTTTTAGTTTTAGTGATCTTTGCTATCGTTTCCTTCATTTCTTTTTCATTTATTTCTGATCTGATTTTTATGATTTCTTTCCTTCTGCTAACTTTGGGGTGTTTTTGTTCTTCTTTCTCTAATTGCTTTAGGTGCAAGGTTAGGTTGTTTATTCGAGATGTTTCCTGTTTCTTAAGGTGGGATTGTATTGCTATAAACTTCCCTCTTAGAACCGCTTTTGCTGCATCCCATAGGTTTTGGGTCGTCGTGTCTCCATTGTCATTTGTTTCTAGGTATTTTTTAATTTCCTCTTTGATTTCTTCAGTGATCACTTCGTTATTAAGTAGTATATTGTTTAGCCTCCATGTGTTTGTATTTTTTACAGCTCTTTTCCTGTAATTGATATCTAGTCTCATAGCATTGTGGTCGGAAAAGATACTTGATACAATTTCAATTTTCTTAAATTTACCAAGGCTTGATTTGTGACCCAAGATATGATCTATCCTGGAGAATGTTCCATGAGCACTTGAGAAAAATGTGTATTCTGTTGTTTTTGGATGGAATGTCCTATAAATATCAATTAAGTCCATCTTGTTTAATGTATCATTTAAAGCTTGTGTTTCCTTATTTATTTTCATTTTGGATGATCTGTCCATTGGTGAAAGTGGGGTGTTAAATTCCCCTACTATGATTGTGTTACTGTCGACTTCTCCTTTTATGGCTGTTAGTATTTGCCTTATGTATTGAGGTGCTCCTATGTTTGGTGCATAAATATTTACAATTGTTATATCTTCTTCTTGGATCGATCCCTTGATCATTATGTAGTGTCCTTCTTTGTCTCTTCTAGTAGTCCTTATTTTAAAGTCTATTTTGTCTGATATGAGAATTGCTACTCCAGCTTTCTTTTGGTTTCCATTTGCATGGAATATCCTTTTCCATCCCCTTACTTTCAGTCTGTATGTGTCTCTAGGTCTGAAGTGGGTCTCTTGTAGACAGCATATAGATGGGTCTTGTTTTTGTATCCATTCAGCCACTCTGTGTCTTTTGGTGGGAGCATTTAGTCCATTTACATTTAAGGTAATTATCGATATGTATGTTCCTATTCCCATTTTCTTAATTGTTTTGGGTTCATTATTGTAGGTCTTTTACTTCTGTTGTGTTTCTTGCCTAGAGAAGTTCCTTTAGCATTTGTTGTAAAGCTGGTTTGGTGGTGCTGAACTCTCTCAGCTTTTGCTTGTCTGTAAACATTTTAATTTCTCCATCAAATCTGAATGAGATCCTTGCTGGGTAGAGTAATCTTGGTTGCAGGTTTTTCTCCTTCATCACTTTAAGTATGTCCTGCCACTCCCTTCTGGCTTGTAGAGTTTCTGCTGAGAGATCAGCTGTTATCCTGATGGGGATTCCCTTGTGTGTTATTTGTTGTTTTTGCCTTGCTGCTTTTAATATGATTTCTTTGTGTTTAATTTTTGACAGTTTGATTAATATGTGTCTTGGCATATTTCTCCTTGGATTTATTCTGTATGGGACTCTCTGTGCCTCCTGGACTTGATTAACTATTTCCTTTCCCATATTAGGGAAGTTTTCAACCATAATCTCTTCAAATATTTTCTCAGTCCCTTTCTTTTTCTCTTCTTCTTCTGGAACCCCTATAATTCGAATGTTGGTGCGTTTAATGTTGTCCCAGAGGTCTCTGAGACTGTCCTCTGTTCTTTTCATTCTTTTTTCTTTATTTTGCTCTGCAGCAGTTATTTCCACTATTTTATCTTCCACCTCACTTATCCGTTCTTCTGCCTCAGTTATTCTGCTATTGATCCCATCTAGAGTATTTTTTATTTCATGTATTGTGTTTTTAATCGATGCTTGATTCATCTTTAGTTCTTCTAGGTCCTTGTTAACTCTTTCTTGCATTTTGTCTATTCTATTTCCAAGATTTTGTATCTGGGAAATAGAATCTTGGATCATCTTTACCATCATTATTCTGAATTCTTTTTCAGGTAGAGTGCCTATTACCTCTTCATTTGTTAGGTCTGGTGGGTTTTTATCTTGCTCCTTCTCCTGCTGTGTGTTTTTCTGTCTTCTCATTTTGCTTATGTTACTGTGTTTGGGGTCTCCTTTTTGCAGGCTGCAGGTTCGTAGTTCCTGTTGTTTTTGGTGTCTGTCCCCAGTGGCTAAGGTTGGTTTAGTGGGTTGTGTAGGCTTCCTGGTGGAGGGGACTAGTGCCTGTGTTCTGGTGGATGAGGCTGGATCTTGTCTTTCTGGTGGGCAGGTCCACGTCTGGTGGTGTGTTTTGGGGTGTCTGTGGACTTTTTATGATTTTAGGCCACCTCTCTGCTAATGGGTGGCGTTGTGTTCCTGTCTTGCTAGTTGTTTGGCTCAGGGTGTCCAGCACTGTAGCCTGCTGGTCGTTGAGTGAAGCTGGGTGCTGGTGTTGAGATGGAGACCTCTGGAAGATTTTCGCCGTTTGATATTATGTGGAGCTGGGAGGTCTCTTGTGGACCAGTGTCCTGAAGTTGGCTCTCCCACCTCAGAGGCACAGCACTGACTCTGGGCTCCTCAATTTGGGATGATGTGTTGTCTATTCATGTATTCCGCAGATGCAGGGTACATCAAGTTGATTGTGGAACTTTAATCCGCTGCTTCTGAGGCTGCTGGGAGAGGTTTCCCTTTCTCTTCTTTGTTCTCACAGCTCCTGGGTCTCAGCTTTGGATTTGGCCCCGCCTCTGCGTGTAGGTCGCCGGAGGGCGTCTGTTCTTCGCTCAGATAGGACAGGGTTAAAGGAGCAGCCTCTTCGGGGACTCTGGCTCACTCAGGCCGGGAGGGAGGGAGGGGCGCGGAGTGCGGGGCAAGCCTGCAGCGGCAGAGGTCGGCGTGACGTTGCACCAGCCCGAGGCGTGCCGTGCGTTCTCCCAGGGAAGCCGCCCCTGGATCCCGGGACCCTGGCAGTGGCGGGCTGCACAGGCTCCCGGAAGGGCGGTGTGGGCAGTGACCTGCGCTCACACACAGGCTTCTTGGCGGCGGCAGCAGCAGGCCCAGCGTCCCACGCCTGTCACTGGGCTCCGCGCTTTCAATCGCGACTCGCGCCCGTCCGTGGAGCCCTTTTAAGCAGCGCTCTTAATCCCCTCTCCTAGCGCACCAGGAAACCAAGAGGGAAGAAAAAGTCTCTTGCCTCTTCGGCAGCTCCAGAGTTTTCCCGGACTCCCTCCCGGCTAGCTGTGGCACATTAGCCCCCTTCAGGCTGAGTTCTCGCCGCCTGCCCCAGTCCTCTCCCTGCGCTCTGACCGAAGCCCGAGCCTCAGCTTCCAGCGCTGCACACCCCGGCGGGCGAGCAGACAAGCCTTTCGGGCTGGTGAGTGCCGCTCGGCACCGATCCTCTGTGTGCGAATCTCTCCGTTTTGCCCTACCCAGGTATGTGGGGAGTTTCTTGCCTTTTGGGAGGTCTGGGGTCTTCTGGCTCTCTCTTATTGATTTTCAGTTTTCCCAAGGTATATTCCCTAGACTCGAAGTGCCCTTGGCTCTGTAGCTCTGTTGTTTACTTGTTTTAGGGAACACAATGCACTCCTCCAGAGAGGCAGTTGGCAATTTACATCCCGCCCATCAGCATAACAAGGCTCCCTGTTCTCCAGGGCCTGTCTTGCCTTTCTGATTTTTAAATATTTTGTGGATGTCCCTTTTCACACGTGGGAAGTGCTACTTCTTAGTAGTGCAGATTTGCATTGCCTGCTTGCTTGCTTGGCCAAAAGGGGCGTATGCGTTTTCTCCTGAATATATTCAGGAGAAAATTCATACGCCACTTTTGGCCAAGTGCATTATTGTAGAAGTTGTGCCCCTCTTCCTGTGTTTAAAGATGATTCCAACACACCTCTTGAAATCTGTTTCCTACTATTCTGCCTTGCTTTCCAGTCCGCCTTGTTGCCTTCCCTCAGCAGATTTTTGGATGATTGTTGCCGTTAATTACTCTGCCAGTTTGTGAATTGCTGTGCCCCTGAGCTCCATTTTTTAACTCGTTTTTTGTGAGCTGAACGCTAGTCCAATATTTTGGTTCAGGACCTATACTGGTTTTCAGTGGGTGGCTGAAACTTTGGTTAATTCTTCTTCCTCCCGGGAAATAAGAGTGACATATGCCCGTCCAAATGCCTAACAGCTACTCTCTCATTGGTTCTCCCTCTTGCCATTAATCCTCTGCCAAATTGGCAACCTGTGCGAACCAGGAGGTTAAAGGTGCTGTCTCTCTAGGTTGGGAGATTGATAGTAAAGCAGTTGGAAATTCAAACCGGAGAACCAGGAGGGAGAGTATTCGTTGAGTTTTCGAGACCTTTTGTATTCACAGTGTGTCCATTCTCTAGGTTTCCCATACATGTTATAGCTGTAGTAATATTCCCTCCATCCTGGAGAGTTGGGACCCATGGAATGGGTGCCATGCATTATTGCTTTAAAGGGTCTGCATTTGCTCACCCAATCTCATCAATCCTCTCAGTCCCATGTGTCCAGCCTTATGCCTCATCCAGCTGTCGTTGTACATAGGGTCATTCGAGGTTTCATCACAGAACCTGAAGGAATTGTAAAGAATTTCCCTTTTTTTGTTGTTTTTGAAATTCTTTTTATAGTGGGTTTGAGCTGATTCTCGCTGCCATGTTTATGCCAGTCTCGAAACACTTGATTCCCTTACGGAGACATATAAATACATAGGTTTTATGATTCTTACTAGTCAGATATATTCCTCTGCCTGAAATATGGGATTTTGAGTCCCTTTCACTGAGCAAGGTGTAGGTCTTGTCTATTCCATAGTTGGTTTTTGGAACGGAACTTGTGCTTATATCAAACTCTGGTTTTATGCATCACCCCACCTCTCCTTCCCCCTTAAGCAGGCATAAGAGTGTTTTCTAAATGTGAGACTCTGTCCTCTTTCCTATCTCAGTTCATGTGTAGCCATGTTTACAGGACCTTCATAAGTGATATCTTATGATAAGTTTCTTTTTCTGTGTGACTTATTTCACTTAGAATCATCGTACCTAAATCCACTCATTTTACTGCTACTGGTCTTATGACATTGATTTCATGGCTGAGGTATATTCCATCATACGTAAGTACCACAATTTTTGAACAATTTTTATCTTTCCTGGTATACTTAAGGTGTACCCAAGTTGAGGTTCTTGTAAGCAGTGCATTCCTAAATTTTGGTGAGGCTCTTTCTTATTGATTTTCAGTTTTCCCAAGGTATATTCCCTAGACTGGAAGTGCCCTTGGCTCTATAGCTCTGTTGTTTACTTGTTTTAGGGAACACAATGCACTCCTCCAGAGAGACAGTTGGCAATTTACATGCCGCCCATCAGCATAACAAGGCTCCCTGTTCTCCAGGGCCTGTCTTGCCTTTCTGGTTTTTACCCATTTTGTGGATGTCCCTTTTGACCGGTGGGAAGTGATACCTCTTTGTAGTGCAGATTTGCATTGCCCACTTGCTTTCTTGGACAAAAATGGCGTATGCGTTTTCTGCTGAATATATTCAGGAGAAAATGCATATGCCCTTCTTGGCCAAGTGCATCATTGTCGAATTTGTGCCCCTCTTCCTGTGCTTTAAAGGCGATTCTAAGGTACCTCTTGAAATCTGTTTCCTGCTACTCTGCCTCGATTTCAAGTCCGCCTCGTTGCCTCCCCTCAACAGATTGTTGGACGATAGTTGCCCTTTATTACTCTGCCAGTTTGTGAATTGCTGTGCCCCTGAGATACATTATTTAACTCGTTTTTTTGTGAGCTGAACGCAAGTCCAATATTTTGGTTCAGAAACGATACTGGTTTTGGTATGTGGCTGAGAGTTTGGTTAATTCTTCTTCCTCTCGGGAAATAAGAGTGACATGAGCCCGTCCAAATGCCTAACAGCTACTCTCTCATTGGTTCTCCCTCTTCCCTTTCATCCTTTGCCAAATTGGCAACCTGTGGGAACCAGTAGGTTAAAGGTGCTGTCTCTCCAAGTTGGGAGATTGATAGTAAAGGAGTTGGAAGGTCAAACTGGCGCACAAGGAGAGGGACTATTCTTTGAGTTTTAGAAACCTTTCGTATTCACAGTGTGTCCATTCTGTAGGATTCCCATACATGTTATAGCTCTAGTAATATTCCCTTCAACGTGGAGAGTTGGGACCCATGGAATGGGTGCCATGCATTATTGCTTTAAAGGGTCTGCATTTGCTCACCCAATCTCACCAGTCCTCTCAGTCCCATGTGTCCAGCCTTATGCCACATCCAGCTGTCATTGTAGTTAGGGTCATTCCAGGTATCATCAGAGACCCTGAAGGATTTGTAAAGAATTTCCCTGTCTTTTTGTTTTGTTTTTGAAATTCCTTTTTATAGTGGGTTTGAGCTGATTCTCGCTGCCATGTTTATGCTAGTCTAGACTCACTTGATTCCCTTATGGAGACATATCAATACATAGGTTTTAAGATTCTTACAAGTCAGATATTTTCCTCTGCGGGAAATATGGGGTTTTGAGTCCCTTTCACTGAGGAAGGTGTAGGTCTTGTCTAATCCATAGTTGGTTTTTGGAACGGTACCTGTGCTTATATCAAACTCTGGTTCTATCCATCACCCCACCTCTCCTTCCCCCTTAAGCAGGCATAAGAGTGTTTTCTAAATGTGAGACTCTGTTCTCTTTCCTAACTCAGTTCATGTGTAGCCATGTTTACAGGATCTTCATAAGTGATATCTTATGATAAGTTTCTTTTTCTGTGTGACTTATTTCACTTAGAATCATCATACCTGAATAAACTCATTTTGCTGCTACTGGTCTTATGACATTGATTTCATGGCTGAGGGATATTCCATCGTACGTTAAGTACCAAAATTTTTTGAACCATTTTTATATTTCCTTGGATACTTAAGGTGTACTCAAGTTAAGGTTCTTGTAAGCAGTGCAGACCTAAATATTGGGGTGGCTCTCTCTTATTGATTTTCAGTTATCCCAAGGAATATTCCCCAGACTGGTAGTGCCCTTGGCTCTGTAGCTCTATTGTTTACTTGTTTTAGGGAACACAATGCACTCCTCCAGAGATGCAGTTAGCAATTTACATCCCGCCCATCAGCATAACAAGGCTCCCTGTTCTCCAGGGCTTGTCTTACCTTTCTGAATTTTACCCATTTATCCGATGTCCCTTTTGACAGGTGTGAAGTGATACTTCTTTGTAGTGCAGATTTGCATTGCCCACTTGCTTGCTTGGCCAAAAAGGGCGTATGCATTTTCTCCTGAATATATTCAGGAGAAAATGCATACGCCCTTTTTGGCCAAGTGCATCATAGTCGAAGTTGTGCACCTCTTCCTGTGCTTTAAAGGCGATTCCAACGTACCTCTTGAAATCTGTTTCATGCTATTCTGCCTCGCTTTCAAGTCCGCCTATTTGCCTTCCCTCAACAGATTGTTGCACGATAGTTGCCCTTTATTACTCTGCCAGTTGGTGAATTGCTGTGCCCCTGAGCTACACTTTTTACCTTGTTTCTTTGTGAGCTGAACCCAAGTCCAAAATTTTGGTTGACGAAGTATACCGGTTCTCGGTGGGTGGCTGAGACTTAGGTTAATTCTTCTTCCTACTGGGAAAGAAGAGTGACATGTGCCCGTCCAAATGCCTAACAGCTACTCTCTCATTGGTTCTCCCACATCCCTTTCATCATTTGCCAATTTGGCAACCTGTGCGAACCAGGAGGTTAAAGGTGCTGTCTCTCCAAGTTGGGAGATTGATAGTAAAGCAGTTGGAAACTCAAACTGGTGCACAAGGAGAGGGACTATTCGTTGAGTTTTAGAAACCTTTCATATTCACAGTGTGTCCATTCTCCAGGTTTCCCGTACATGTTATAGCTGTAGTAATATTGCCTTCAACCTGGAGAGTTGGGACCCATGGAATGGGTGCCATGCATTATTGCTTTAAAGGGTCTGCATTTGCTCACCCAGTCTCACCAATCCTCCCAGTCCCAAGTGTCCAGCCTTATGCCACATCCAGCTGTCATTGTAGACAGGGTCATTCCAGGTTTCATCAGAGACCCTGAAGGAATTGTAAAGAATTTCCCTTTTTTGTTGTTTTTCAAATTCATTTTAATAGTGGTTTTGAACTGATTCTCGCTGCCATGTTTATGCCAGTCTAGACACACTTGATTCCCTTACGGAGACATATCAGTACATAGGTTTTTAGATTCTTACTTGTCAGATATATTCCTCTGAGGGAAGTATGGGGTGTTGATTCCCTTTCAGTGAGGAAGGTGTAGATCTTATCTATTCTGTGTTTGGTTTCTGGAATGGTGCCTGTATTAATATCAAACTCTGGTTTTATGCAACACCCCAACTCTCCTTCCCCCTTAAGCAGGCGTAAGAGTGTTTTCTAAATGTGAGACTCTCTTCTCTTTCCTCACTCAGTTCATGTGTAGCCATGTTTACAGGACCTTCATAAGTGATATCTTATGATAAGTTTCTTTTGCTCTGTGACTAATTTCACTTAGAATCATTGTAACTCAATCCACTAATTTTGCTGCTACTGGCCTGACGACATTGATTTCATGGAAGAGGTATATTCCATCGTATGTAATTACCACAATTTCTTGAACAATTTTTGTCTTTCCTGGGATATTTAAGGTGTAGCCTAGTTGAGGTTCTTGTAAGCAGTGAAAACCTATATTTTGGCGTGGCTCTGTCTTATTGATTTTCAATTTTCTCAATGTATATTCCCTAGAGTGGAAGTGCCCTTTGCTCTGTAGATCTGTTGTTTACTTGCTTTAGGGAACAAAATGCACTCCTCCAGAGAGGCAGTGGGCAATTTATATCACGCCCATCAGCATAACAGGGCTCCCTGTTCTAAAGGGCCTCTCTAGCCTTTCTGAATTTTACCCATTTTGTGGATGTCCCTTTTGACCGGTGGGAAGTGATACCTCTTTGTAGTGCAGAGTTGCACTGCCCGCTTGCTTGCTTGGCCAAAAAGGGCATATGCGTTTTCTCCTGAATATATTCAGGAGTAAACACATACGCCCTTTTTGGCCAAGTGCATCATTGTCGAAGTTGTGCCCCTATTCCTGTGCTTTAAAGGCGATTCCAACGTAACTCTTGAAATCTGTTTCCTGCTATTCTGCCTCGCTTTCAAGTCCACCTCGTTGCCTTCCCTCAACAGATTTTTGGACGATAGTTGCCCTTTATTACTCTGCCAGTTTGTGAATTGCTGTGCCCCTGAGCTCCATTTTTTAACTCGTTTTTTGTTAGCTGAACGCAATTCCAATATTTTGGTTCAGAACCGATACTGGTTTTGGTATATGGCTGAGAGTTTGGTTAATTCTTCTTCCTCCCATGAAATAAGAGTGACATGAGCCCGTCCAAATGCCTAACAGCTACTCTCTCATTGGTTCTCCCTCTTCCCTTTCATCCTTTGCCAAATTGGCAACCTGTGAGAACCAGGAGGTTAAAGGTGCTGTCTCTCCAAGTTGGGAGATTGATAGTAAAGGAGTTGGAAGGTCAAACTGGCGCACAAGGAGAGGGACTATTCTTTGAGTTTTAGAAACCTTTCGTATTCACAGTGTGTCCATTCTGTAGGATTCCCATACATGTTATAGCTCTAGTAATATTCCCTTCAACGTGGAGAGTTGGGACCCATGGAATGGGTGCCATGCATTATTGCTTTAAAGGGTCTGCATTTGCTCACCCAATCTCACCAGTCCTCTCAGTCCCATGTGTCCAGCCTTATGCCACATCCAGCTGTCATTGTAGTTAGGGTCATTCCAGGTATCATCAGAGACCCTGAAGGATTTGTAAAGAATTTCCCTGTCTTTTTGTTTTGTTTTTGAAATTCCTTTTTATAGTGGGTTTGAGCTGATTCTCGCTGCCATGTTTATGCTAGTCTAGACTCACTTGATTCCCTTATGGAGACATATCAATACATAGGTTTTAAGATTCTTACAAGTCAGATATTTTCCTCTGCGGGAAATATGGGGTTTTGAGTCCCTTTCACTGAGGAAGGTGTAGGTCTTGTCTAATCCATAGTTGGTTTTTGGAACGGTACCTGTGCTTATATCAAACTCTGGTTCTATGCATCACCCCACCTCTCCTTCCCCCTTAAGCAGGCATAAGAGTGTTTTCTAAATGTGAGACTCTGTTCTCTTTCCTAACTCAGTTCATGTGTAGCCATGTTTACAGGATCTTCATAAGTGATATCTTATGATAAGTTTCTTTTTCTGTGTGACTTCTTTCACTTAGAATCATCATACCTGAATAAACTCATTTTGCTGCTACTGGTCTTATGACATTGATTTCATGGCTGAGGGATATTCCATCGTACGTTAAGTACCAAAATTTTTTGAACCATTTTTATATTTCCTTGGATACTTAAGGTGTACTCAAGTTAAGGTTCTTGTAAGCAGTGCAGACCTAAATATTGGGGTGGCTCTCTCTTATTGATTTTCAGTTATCCCAAGGAATATTCCCCAGACTGGTAGTGCCCTTGGCTCTGTAGCTCTGTTGTTTACTTGTTTTAGGGAACACAATGCACTCCTCCAGAGATGCAGTTAGCAATTTACATCCCGCCCATCAGCATAACAAGGCTCCCTGTTCTCCAGGGCTTGTCTTACCTTTCTGAATTTTACCCATTTATCCGATGTCCCTTTTGACAGGTGTGAAGTGATACTTCTTTGTAGTGCAGATTTGCATTGCCCACTTGCTTGCTTGGCCAAAAATGGCGTATGCGTTTTCTTCTGAATATATTCAGGACATAACACATACGCCCTTCTTGTCCAAGTGCATCACTGTCGAAGTTTTTCCCCTCTTCCTGTGCTTTAAAGGCGATTCCAATGTACCTCTTGAAATCTGTTTCCTGCAATTCTGCCTCGTTTTCAAGTCCACCTCGTTGCCTTCAGTCAACAGATTTTTGGACGATAGTTGTCCTTTATTACTCTGACTGATTGTGAATTGCTGTGACCCTGAGCTCCATTTCTTAACTCGTTTTCTGTGAGCTGAACGCAAGTCCAATATTTTGGTTCAGGACCTATACTGGTTCCCGGTGGGAGGCTGAAACATTGTTTAATTCTTCTTCCTCCCGGGAAATAAGAGTGACATGTGCCCGTCCAAATGCCTAACAGCTACGCTCTCATTGGTTCTCCCTCTTCCCTTTCATCCACTGCCAATTTGGCAAGCTGTGCGATCCAGGAGATTAAATGTGCTGTCTCTCCAAGCTGGGAGATTGATAGTAAAACAGTTGGAAATTCAAACCGGAGCACCAGGAGACGGACTATTCGTTGAGTTTTAGAGACTTTTCGTATTAACAGTGTGTCCATTCTCTAGGTTTCCCATACATATTATAGCTGTAGTAATATTCCCTTCAACCTGGAGAGTTGGGACCCATGGAATGGGTGCCATGCATTATTGCTTTAAAGGGTCTGCATTTGCTCACCCAATCTCACCAATCCTCTCAGTCCCATTTGTCCAGCCTTATGCCACATCCAGCTCTCATTGTAGACAGGGTCATTCCACGTTTCATCACAGACCTTGAAGGAATTGTAAAGAATTTACCTTTTTTTTTTGTTTTTCATATTCCTGTTTATAGTGGGTTTGAGCTGATTCTCGCTGCCATGGTTATGCCAGTCTAGACACCCTTGATTCCCTTATGGAGACATATCAATACATAGGTTTTAAGATTCTTACTAGTCAGATATATTCCTCTCCGGGAAATATGGTGTTTTGAGTCCCTTTCACTGAGGAAGGTGTAGGTCTTGTCTATTCCATACTTGGTTTTTGGAACGGTACCTGTGCTTATATCAAACTCTGGTTTTATGCATCACCCCACCTCTCCTTCCCCCTTAAGCAGGCATAAGAGTGTTTTCTAAATGTGAGACTCTCTTCTCTTTCCTAACTCAGTTCATGTGTAGCCATGTTTACAGGATCTTCATAAGTGATATCTTATGATACGTTTCTTTTTCTGTGTGACTTATTTCACTTACAATCATCTTACCTGAATCCACTCATTTTGCTGCTACTGGTCTTATGACATTGATTTCATGGCTGAGGGATATTCGATCGTATGTAAGTAACACAATTTTTTGAACCATTTTTATCTTTCCTGGGATATTTAAGCTGTACCCAAGTTGAGGTTCTTGTAAGCAGTGCAGCTCTAAATTTGGGGGTGGCTCTGTCTTATTGATTTTCAGTTTTCCCGAGGTATATTTCCTAGACTGGAAGTGCCCTTGGCTTCGTAGCTCGCTTGTTTACTTGTTTATGGAGCACAATGCACTCCTCCAGTGAGGCAGTTGGCAGTTTACATCCCGCCCATCAGCATAACAATGCTCCCTGTTCTCCAGGGCCTCTCTTGCCTTTCTGGTTTTTACACATTTTGTGGATGTCCCTTTTGACCGGTGGGAAGTGATACTTCTTTGTAGTGCAGATTTGCATTTCCTGCTTGCTTGCTTGGCCAAAAAGGGCGTATGCGTTTTCTCCTGAATATATTCAGGATAAAACGCATTCACCCTTTTTGGCCAAGTGCATCATTGTCGAAGTTGTGCCCCTCTTCCTGTGCTTTAAAGGCGATTCCATCGTACCTCTTGTAATCTGTTTCCTGCTATTCTGCCTGGCTTTCAAGTCCGCCTCGTTGCCTTCCATCAACAGATTTTTGGACGATAGTTGTCCTTTAATATTCTGCCAGTTTGTGAAGTGCTGTGCCCCTGAGCTCCATTTTTTAACTCGTTTTTTGTGAGCTGAACGCAAGTCCAAAATTTTGGTTGAGGTCCTATACTGGTTCCCGGTGGGTGGCTGAGACTTTGTTTAATTCTTCTTCCTCCCGGGATATAAGAGTGACATGTGCCCCTCCAAATGCATAACAGCTACTCTCTCATTCGTTCTCCCTCTTCCCTTTCATCCTCTGCCAAATTGGCAACCTGTGCGAACCAGGAGGTTAAAGGTGCTTTCTCTACATGTTGGGACACTGATAGTAAAGCATTTGGAAAGTCAAAGCGTAGCACCACGAGAGGGACTATTCGTTGAGTTTTAGAGAACTTTCGTATTCACAGTGTGTCCATTCTCTAGGATTTCAGTACATGTTATATCTGTAGTAATATTCCCTTCAACCTTTAGAGTTGGGACCCATGGAATGGGTGCCATGCATTATTGCTTTAAGGGGTCTGCATTTGCTCACCCAATCTCACCAATCCTCTCAGTCCCAAGTGTCCAGCCTTATGCCACATCCAGCTCTCATTGTAGACAGGGTCATTCCATGTTTCATCAGAGACCCTGAAGGAATTGTAAGGAATTTACCTTTTTTTTGTTTTTCAAATTCCTGTTTATAGTGGGTTTGAGCTGATTCTCGCTGCCATTGTTATGCCAGTCTAGACACCCTTGATTCCCTTACAGAGACATATCAATACATAGGTTTTAAGATTCTTACTAGTCAGATATATTCCTCTGCGGGAAATATGGTGTTTTGAGTCCCTTTCACTGAGGAAGATGTAGGTCTTGTCTATTCCATACTTGGTTTTTGGAACGGTACCTGTGCTTATATCAAACTCTGGTTTTATGCATCACCCCACCTCTCCTTCCCCCTTAAGCAGGCATAAGAGTGTTTTCTAAATGTGAGACTCTCTTCTCTTTCCTAACTCAGTTCATGTGTAGCCATGTTTACAGGATCTTCATAAGTGATATCTTATTGATAAGTATCTTTTTCTGTGTGACTTATTTCACTTAGAATCATCGTACCTAAATCCACTCATTTTGCTGCTACTGGTCTTATGACATTGATTTCATGGCTGAGGGATATTCCATCGTACCTAAGTACCACAATTTTTTGAACCATTTTTATCTTTACTGGGATATTTAAGGTGTACACAAGTTGAGGTTCTTGTAAGCAGTGCAGCCCTAAATTTTGGTGAGGCTCTGTCTTATTGATTTTCAGTTTTCCCAAGGTATATTCCCTAGACTGGAAATGCCCTTGGCTCTGTAGCTCTGTTGTTTAATTGTTTTAGGGAACACAATGCACTCCTCCAGAGAGGCAGTTGGCAACTTACATCCCGCCAATCAGCATAACACGGCTCCCACTTTTCCAGGGCCTGTCTTGCCTTTCTGTTATTTATCCATTTTGTGGATGTGCCTTGTGACTGGAGAGAAGTGATATTTCTTTGGAGTGCAGATTTGCATTGCCCGCTTCCTTGCTTGGCTAAAAATGCGTATGAGTTTTCTCCTGAATATATTCAGGAGAAAACACATACACCCTTTTTGGCCAAGTGCATCATTGTCAAAGTTGTGTCCCTCTTCCTGTGCTTTAAAGGTGATTCCAACGTACCGCTTGAAATCTGTTTCCTGCTATTCTGCCTCGCTTTCAAGTCCGCCTCGTTGCCTTCCCTCAACAGATTTTTGGAAGATAGTTTTCCTTTATTACTCTGCCAGTTTGTGAATTGCTGTGCCCCTTAGCTCCATTTTTTAACTCATTTTTTGTGAGCTGAACGCAAGTCCTTAATTTTCGTTCAGGACCTATACTGGTTCCCGGTGGGTGGCTGAGATTTTGGTTAATTCTTCTTCCTCCCGGGATATAAGAGTGACATGTGCCCGTCCAAATGCCTAACAGCTACGGTCTCATTGGTTCTCCCTCTTCCCTTTCATCCTCTGCCAAATTGGAAACCTGTGCGAACCAGGAGGTTAAATGTGCTGTCTCTCCAAGTTTGGAGATTGATAGTAAAGCAGTTGGAAAGTGAAACCGGAGCACCAGGAGGGGGATTATTCGTTGAGTTTTAGAGACATTTCATATTCACAGTGTGTCCATTCTCTAGGTTTCCCGTACATGTTATAGTGGTAATAATATTCCCTTCAAGCTGGACACATGGGACCCATGGAATGGGTGCTAAGCATTATTGCTTTAAAGCGTCTGCATTTGCTCACCCCATCTCACCAATCCTCTCAGTGCCATGTGTCCAACCTTATGCCACATTCAGCTCTCTTTGTAGATAGGGTCATTCCAGGTTTCATCTGAGACACTGAAGGAATTGTAAAGAATATCCTTTTTTTTTGTTTTTCAAATTCCTTTTTATAGTGGGTTTGAGCTGATTCTCGCTGCCATGTTTATTCAAGTCTAGGCACACTTGTTTCCCTAACTGAGACATATCAATACATAGGTTTTAAAATCCTTACTAGTCAATTATGTTTCTCTGTGGGAAATATGGGGTTTTGAGTCCCTTTCACTGAGGAAGGTGTAGGTCTTCTCTATTCCATAGTTGGTTTTTGGAATGGTACCTGTGCTTATATCAAACTCTGGTTTTATGCATCACCCCACCTCTCCTTCCCCGTTAAGCAGGCATAAGAGTGTTTTCTAAATGTGAGACTCTCTTCTCTTTCCTAACTCAGTTCATGTGTAGCCATGTTTACAGGATCTTCATAAGTGATATCTTATGATAAGTTTCTTTTTCTGTGTGACTTATTTCACTTAGAATCATCGTACCTGTATCCACTCATTTTGCTGCTACTGGCCTTATGACATTGATTTCATGGCTGAGGGGTATTCCATCGTATGTAAGTAACATAATTTTTTGAACCGTTTTTATCTTTCCTGGGATATTTAAGGTGTACCCAAGTTGAAGTTCTTGTCAGCAGTGCAGCCCTACATTTTGGAATGGCTCTGTCTTATTGATTTTCAGTTTTCCCAAGATATATCCCCTAGAGTGGAAGTGTCCTTGGCTCTGTAGCTCTGTTGTTTACTTGGTTTAGGGAACACAATGCACTCCTCCACAGAGGCCATTGGCAATTTACATCCCACCCATCAGCATAACAATGCTCCCTGTTCTCCAGGGCCTGTCTTGAATTTCTGGATTTTACCCTTTTTGTGGATGTCCCTTTTGAGAGGTGGGAATTGATACTTATTTGTAGTGCAGATTTGCATTGCCCGCTTGCTTGCTTGGCCAAAATGGGTGTATGCGTTTTCTCCTGAATATATTCTGGAGAAAACGCATACACCCTTTTTGGCCTAGTGCATCATTGTCGAAGTTGTGACCCTCTTCCTGTGCTTTAAAGGCAATTCCAACGTACCTCTTGAAATCTGTTTCCTGCTATTCTGCCTCGCTTCCAAGTCCGCCTCTTTGACTTCCCTCAAAAGATTTTTGGACGATAGTTGTCCTTTATTACTCTGCCAATTTGTGAAGTGCTGTGCCCGTGAGCTCCATTTTTTAACTCGTTTTTGTGAGCTGAACGCAAGTCCAAAATTTTGGTACCGGACCTATACTGGTTCCCGGTGGGTGGCTGAGATTTTGGTTAATTTTTCTTCCTCCCGGGATATAAGAGTGCCATGTGCCCGTCCAAATGCCTAACAGCTACACTCTCATTGGTTCTCCCTCTTCGCTTTCATCCTCTGCCAAATTGGCAACCTGTGCGAACCAGGAGGTTAAAGGTTCTTTCTCTCCAAGTTGGGAGATTGATAGTAAAGCAGTTGGAAAGTCACACCAGAGCACCAGCAGAGGGACTATTTGTTGACTTTTAGAGACCTTTCATTTTCACAGTGTGTACATTCTCTAGGTTTCCCATACATATTATAGTTGTAGTAATATTCCCTTCACCCTGGAGAGTTGGGACCCATGGAAGGGGGGCCATGCATGATTGCTTTAAAGGGTCTGCCTTTGCTCATCCAATCTCACCTATCCTCTCAGTCCCAAGTGTCCAGCCTTATGCCAAAGCCAGCTGTCGTTATAGATAGGGTCATTCCAGGTTTCGTCAGAGACCCTGAAGAAATTGTAAAGAATTTCCTGTTTTTTTTTGTGTCTGTAATTCCTTTTTATAGTGGGTTTGAGCTGATTCTCAATGCCATGTTTATGCCAGTCTAGACACAGTTGTTTCCCTCATGGAGACATATCAATAAATAGGTTAGAAGATTCTTACTAGTCAGATATATTCCTCTGAGGGAAATATGGGGTTTTGAGTCCCTTTCACTGAGGAAGGTGTAGGTCTTGTCTATTCCATATTTGATTTTTTGAACGGTACCTGTGGTTATATAAAACTCTGGGTTTTATGCATCACCCCACCTCTCCTTCCCCCTTAAGCAGGCATAAGAGTGTTTTCTAAATGTGAGACTCTGTTCTCTTTCCTAACTCAGTTCATGTGTAGCCATGTTTACAGGATCTCTATAAGTGATATCTTATGATAAGTTTCTTTTTCTGTGTGACTTATTTCACTTAGAATTATCGTACCTGAATCCACTCATTTTGCTGCTACTTGTCTTAGGACATTGATTTCATGGCTGAGGGATATTTCATCGGACGTAAGTACCACAAATTTTTGTACCATTTTTATCTTTCCTGGGATATTTAAGGTGAATCCAAGATGAGGTTCTTGTAAGCAGTGCACCCCTAAATATTGGGGTGGCTGTGTCTTATTGATTTTCAGTTTTCCCAAGGTATATTCTGTAGACTGGAAGTGCCCTGGGCTCTGTAGCTCTGTTGTTTACTTGTTTTAGGGAACACAATGCACTGTTCCAGAGAGGCAGTTGGCAATTTACATCCCGCCCATCAGCATAACAAAGCTCCCCGTTCGCCAGGGCCTGTCTTGCCTTTCTGGTTTTTACATATTTTGTGGATATCCCTTTTGACTGGTGGGAAGTTATACTTCTTTTTAGTGCAGATTTGCATTGCCCGCTTGCTTGCTTGGCCAAAAAGGGCGTATGTGTTTTCTCCTGAATATATTCAGGAGAAAACCCATACACACTTTTTGGCCAAGTGCATCATTGTCGAAGTTGAGCTCCTCTTCCTGTGCTTTCAACGCAATTCCAGCATACCTCTTGAAATCTGTTTCTTGCTATTCTGCCTCACTTTCACGTCTGCCTCTTAACCTTCCCTCAACAGTATTTTGGACGAGAGTTGTCCTTTACTACTCTGCCATTTGTTGAAATGTTGTGCCACTGAGCTCCATTTTTCAACTCGTTTTTTGTGAGCTGAATGCAAGTCCAAATTTTGGTTCAGGACTTATACTGGTGACCAGTGGGTGGCTGAGACTTTGGTTAATTCTTCTTCCGGCCAGAAAATTAGAGCGACATTTGCCGGGCCAAATGCCTAACAGCTACTCTCTCATTGGTTCTCCCTCTTCCCTTTCATCCTCTGCCAAATTGGCAACCTGTGAGAACCAGGAGGTTAAAGAGGCTGTCTCTCTAAGTTGGGAGATTGATAGTAAAGCAGTTGGAAAGTCAAACTGGAGCACCAGGAGAGGGACTATTTGTTGAGTTTTAGAAACCTTTCGTATTCACAGTGTGTCCATTCTCTAGGTTTCCGGTACATGTTATATCTGTTGTAATATTCAATTCAACCTGGAGAGTTGGGACCCATGGTATGGGTGCCACTCATTATTGCTTTAAAGGGTCTGCATTTGCTCACCCAATCTCAACAATCCTCTCAGTCCAAAGTGTCCAGCCTTATGCCACATCCAGCTGTCATTGTAGATAGGGTCATTCCAGGTTTCATCAGAGACCCTGAAAGAATTGTAAGGAATTTCCCTGTTTTTTTGTTTTGTTTTTGAAATTCCTTTTTATAGTGGGTTGAGCTGATTCTCACTGCCATGTTCATGCCAGTCTAAACACACTTGATTCCCTTACAGAGACATATCAATACATAGGTTTTAAGATCCTTACTAGTAAGACATATTACTCTGCGGTGAATATGGGGTGTTGAGTCCCTTTCACTGAGGAAGGTGTTGGTCTTGTCTATTCCGTGTTTGCTTTTTGGAAGTGTACCTGTACTAATATCAAACTCTGGTTTTATGCATCACCCCACCTCTCCTTCCCCATTAAGAAGGCATAAGGGTGTTTTCTAAATGTGAGACTCTCTTCTCTTTCCTAACTCAGTTCATGTGTAGCCTTGTTTACAGGATCTTCATAATTGATATCTTATGATAATTTTCTTTTTCTGTGTGACTTATTTCACTTAGAATTATCGTATCTGAATCCCCTCATTTTGCTGCTACTGGCCTTATGACATTGATTTCATGGCTGAGGGATATTCTGTCATACGTAAGTACCACAATTTCTTGAACCATTTTTGTCTTTCCTGGGATATTTAAGGTGTACCCAAGTTGAGGTTTTTGTAAGCAGTGCAGCCCTGAATTTTGGTGTGGATCTGTCTTATTAATTTTCAATTTTCCAAAGCTATATTTCCTAGACTGGAAGTGTCCTTGGCTCTGTAGCTCTGTTGTTTACTTGTTTTGGGGACCACAATACACTCCTCCAGAGAGGCAGTTGGCAGTTTACATCCCGCCCATCAGCATAACAAGGCTCCCTGTTCTCCAGGGCCTGTCTTGCCTGTCTGGTTTTTACACATTTTGCGGATGGCCCTTTTGGCTGGTGGGAAGTGATACTTCTTTGTAGTGCAGATTTGCATTTCCCGCTTGCTTGCTTGGCCAAAAAGGGCATATGCGTTTTCTCCTGAATATATTCACGTGAAAACCCATATGCCCTTTATGACTATTTCCATTATTTTTGAAGTGATGATGCTTTTCCTGTGTTTAAAGGCGATTCCAATGTACCTCTTGAAATCTGTTTCATGCCATTCTGTCTCATTTTCCCTTCCGCCTCGTGGCTTTCCTTCAACAGATTTTTGGAAGAGAGTAATCCTTTATAACTCTGCAGGTTAGTGAATTGCTGTGGCCCTGAGCTCCATTTTTCAAATCGCGTTTTTGTGAGCTGACCGCAAATCCACCGTTTTGCTTCTGGACCTATACTTGTTCTGGGTGGGGGCAGGCTGAGTCTTTGGTTAAATCCTCTTCGTGGTGGGAAATTAGAGTGAAATGTGGCCGTCCAAATGCCTACAGCTACTCTCTCATTGTTTCTCTCTCTTCCCTTATATCCTCTGCACAATTTGCCAACTGTGCGAACCAGGAGGTTATAGGGGCTGACTCTCCAAGTTGGGAGATTGATAGTTAAGCAGTTGGAATGTCAAACTGGAGCACAAGGAGAGAAAAAAAGTAGTAGAGTTTTAGAAACCTTTCACCATCAGATGGTTTCCATTCTCTAGGTTCCCATACATGTTAAAACTGTAGTGATATTCCCTTCTACTTGGAGAGTTGGGAAACATGGAATGGGTGGCGGCATAATTGCTTTAAAGGGTCTGCATTTTTTCACCCAATCTCACCAATCCTCTCAGTTCCAAGTGACCAGCGTTATGCCACATCCAGCTGTCATTGTAGATAGGGTCATTCCAGGTTTCATCAGAACCCCTGAAGGTATTGTGTAAGAATTTTACTGTTTTTATGTTTTGTTTTGAAATTCATTTTTATATTGGGTTTGAGCTGATTCTCACTGCCATGTTTATGTCGTTCTAGACACACTTAGTTCCATTACGGAGACATATCAATACATAGGTTTTAAAATTCTTACTAGTCAGATATATTTCTCTGCGGGGAATAAGGATGTTGAGTTCTGTTCACTGTTGAAGGAGTAGGGCTTGTCTCTTCTGTTTTTGGATTATGGAATGGTACCTGTGCTAATATCACACTTCTGTTTTGTGCATCTCCCCACCTCTCTTTCCCCTTAAGCAAGCGTTAGAGAGTTTTCTAAATCTGAGACTCTGTTCTCTTCCCTAATTCAGTTCATATGTAGCCATGTTTACATTCCCTTCATAAGTGATATCGTATGTCAGAATGCACCATGGCCTTGTCATAATAATGCTCCATGAACCCTGTCATCACAATGGTCCATGCCCTGGTTATCACAATGCTCCATGTCCCTTGTCATCACAATTCTCCACGTCCTTGTCATCACAATGATACATGACATTTCTCATCAAAATATTACATGCTCTTGTCATCACAATTCTCCATGCACTTGAAATTGCAATGCTCCATGCACTTGTCATCACAATTCTCCATGCCCTTGTCATCACATTGCTCCATGACACCTGTCATCACAATGCTCTCTGACACCTGTCATCACAATGCTTCATGCCCCTTGTCATTACAGTGCTCCATGATGCTCAACTCCACAATTACCCAAGGTCTTCTCAACACAATGCTCCACGGTTTTGCCATCACCATGCTCCATGCCTTGTCAAATCAAAGCTCAATATCCCTTGTCCTCACAATTCTCCACGTCCTTGTCATTACAATGCTCCATGGCACTTCACATCAAAATGTTATATGCTCTTGTCATCACAATACTCCATGCACTTGTCATCGCAATGCTCCATGACCCCTGTCATAGGAAGCTCCATGCGCTGTTCATCACAATGTTTCACGACCTGGACATTAAAATTATCAATGGCCCTTGATATCACAATGCTCCATGCCCTTGTCATCACAGTGCTCCTTTACTTTGTCACAGCAATCCTCCATGACACTTGGCATCACATTGCTCCATGATATTGTCATCAAACTGGAACATGACATATTTCATCACAATGCTCCCTGACACCTTTCTTCAAAATAATCCATGACCTTGTCATCACAGTGCTCCATGCCCTTGTCATCACAATGTGCCATGCCCAATCTTATCACAATAATCCATGAAACTTGTCAGACCAATGCTCCATGCCACTTTTCATCACAATGCTCCATGAACGCTGTCATCACAATGCACCATGCCCATCATCATAATGCTTCATGCTATTGTCATCACAATGAAATCAAAATGCTCCATGACCTCTGTCCTCACAATGCTGCAAACCTTGTAATCACAATGTTCCATAACACTTGTCATCACAATGCCCCATGACGCTGGTCAGCACAATTATCCATGGTCTTCTCATCACAATGCACCATGACTTTTGTCAAAACAATGCTCAATACACTTGTCATCACAATGCTCTCTGACTATTGCCCTCAGTATGCAGCTTGAACACTCATGACATGGCTCCATGCCTATTTCATCACAATGATCCATGCCCTTTTCATCACAATGCTCCAAGACACCTGTGATCACAATGCTCCTTGCACTTGTCATCACAAATCTCCATGACACATGTCATCAGAATGCTCCATGGCCTTCTCATCATAATTTTCCATGCCCTTGTCATCACAATGCTCCAAGAACCCTGTAATCACAATGTTCCCTTCGACTTTTCATCAGAATGCTCCATGAGAATTGTCATCACAAGTTTCCATGGTCTTCACATCACAGTGCTCCATGACCTTGTCATCACAGTGCTCCATTCCCTTGTCATCAAAATGCTCCATGACCCCTGTCATCACAATAATCCATGAACATTCTCAGCCCAATGATCCATGACCCTTCTCATCACAATGATGCATGCCCTTGTCATCCCAATGCTCCATGACCCCTGTCATCACAATAATCCATGAACATTTTCAGCCCATTGCTCCATGACACTTGTCATCACAATGATCCATGCCCTTGTCATACCAGTGCTCCATGACCACTGTATTCACAATGCTCCGTGACGCTTGTCATCACAGTGCTCCATGACACATGTCATCACAATGCTCCATACATTTGTCAGCAAAATGCTACATGACCTTTCCATTACAATGCTCTATGCGCTTGTCATCACAATACTCCACTACCCATGCCATCACAAACCTCCATGAACCTTGGGATCACATTGCTTCATGCCCTTGTCATCACAATGCTCCATGCTCCTTGAAATCAAAATGAGCCATGACCTCTGTCATCACAATGCTCCAAACACTTGTGATCACAGTGTTCCATAACACTTGTCATCACAACGCTCTATGATGCCTGTCATCACGATACTCCATGCCCTTTTTATCACAAATCTCCAAGACCTTTGTCGTCACAATTCTCAATACACTTGTCATCACAATACTCCCTGACACCTGTCGTCAGAATGCTCCTTGAACCCTGTCACGAAAGGCTACATGCGTTTTTCATCACAATGCCCCATGCAGTTTTCATCACAAAGCTCCATGCCATTGTCATCAAAATACTCCACAAGCTTGTCATCGGAATGCTCCATGACCCTTGTCATCACACTTCTCCTTGCTCTTGTCAGCACAATGCTCCTTGACCCTTGTCATCACAATGCTCCAAGCTATTGTCATCACAATGCTCCATTATGTTTGTCATCAGAATCCTCCATGACACTTGGCATCACAATGCTCCACGCCATTGTCATCACAATGGGCCATTACATATGTCATCACAATGCTCCCTGACACCTGTCTTCACAACACTGCTTGACCTGGTCATCAAAATGCTCCATGCCCTTGTCATCACAATACGCCATTCGAACTGTCATCGCAATAATCCATGAAACTTATTAGACCAATGCTCCATGCCCTTGATATCACAATGCTCCATGCCCATGTTATCAAAATGCTCCATGACCCCTGTCATCACAATGTTCCATGACTCCAGTCATCACAATGTTTCATGACGTTTGTCATCACGATGATCCATGCCCTCATCATCAACAGTCTCTGTGACCTTTTAACCACAATGCTCCATGAAATTTTCATCACAGTGCTGTTTGACCCTTGTCATCAAAGTGCTCTATGCCTTTCTCAGCACAATGCTCCATAACACTTGTCATCACAATGCTCCATGCGCTTGTCTGCAAAATGCTCCATGACACATGTCATCACAATGCGCCATGCACCTGTCAGCACAGTGCTCCACAATCTTGTCATCACAATGCTCCATAAAACTTGTCATCACAATGCTCCATGCACTTCTCATCAAAACGCTCTCTCACCACTGATATCACAATGCTACATCACTATTTGTCACAATACTACCTCATCCCTGTCATCACAATGTTCCATGACTCCTGTCATCACAATGCTACATTCACTTATCATCACAATGTTCGATGACACCTGACATCACAATGTTCCATAACCCATGTCATCAAAATGCTCCATGACACTTTTCATAATGCTCCCTGACCACTGACATCACAATGTTCCATAACCCCTGTCACGAAAATGCTCCATGACACTTTTCATCAAAATGCTCCATGACCCCTGAAATCACGATGTTCCATGGCCTTGCCATTACAAAGCTCCATTACCCTTCGCATCAAAATGCTCCAAGAACCCTGACATCACAGTGTTCCACAACAACTGTCATCAAAATATTCCATAACACTTATCATAAAATTGCTCCATGACCCTGTAATCAGACTGCTCCCTGCCATTCTCTTCACAATGCACAATGCCCTTGCCATCAAAATGTTCCATGACCTTTGTCATCAGAAAGATCCATGACCCTTGGCATCACAATGCTCCATGTCATTGTCATCACAATGCTCCATGAACGCTCTCATCACATTGCCCCATGCCCTTGTCTTCACAAAGCTCCATGACACATGTCATCAGAATGCTCCATGGCCTTCTCATCACAATGTTCCATGCCCTTGCAATCACAATGCTCCATTACCACAGTCATAACAATGCTCCATGAACCCTGCCATCACGATGTTCCATGGCCTTGTCATCACAAAGCTCCAAGACCCTTCTCATCACAATGCTCCAAGAACCCTGTAATCACAATGCTCTATGCCCCTTTTCATCTCAATGATCCATGAACCATGTCATCACAATGCACCTTGCCCATCATCATAATGCTTCATGCTATTGTCATTACAATGAAATCAAAATGCTCCATGACCTCTGTCATAACAATGCTCTAAACCCTTGTGATCACAATGTTCCATAACACTTATCATCACAACACCCTATGACGCTCATCATCACAATTATCCATGGTCTTCTCATCACATTGCTCCATGATCTTGGTCATCACAATGCTCAATACAATTGTCATCACAATGCTCCCTGACACTTGTCGTCAGTATGCTCCTTCAACCCTGTCATGACCAGGCTCCATGCCTTTTTCATCACAATAATCCATGCCCTTTTCATCACAATGCTCAAAGATCCCTGAAATCAAAGAGTTCCATGCCCTTGTCATCAAAATGCTCCATGACGCATGTCATCAGAATGCTTCATGGCCTTCTCATCACAGTGCTCCAGGACCTTGTCATCACCATGCTCCATTCCCTTGTCATCACAATGCTCCATGACCCCTGTCCTCACAATAATCCATGAATATTTTCAGACCAATGCTCCACGATCTTCTCATCACAATGCTCCATGGCCAATATCATCACAATGCTCCATGACCACTGTCATCACAACACTCCATGACACATGACAACAAAATGATCCGGGACTCTTGTCATCACAATGCTGCATTCCCTAGTCATCACAATGCTCCATGTTCCCTGTCATCACAACACTCCATGAACATTTTCAGCCCAGTGTTCCATGACCCTTGTCATCACAATGATCCATGCCCTTGTCATCCCAATGTTCCATGACCCCTGTATTCACAATGCTCCATGATGCTTGTCATTACAGTGCTCCATGACACATGTCATCACAATGCTCCATGCCTTTGTCAGCAAAATTCTACATGACCTTGTCATTACAATGCTCTATGTGCTTGTCATCACAATACTCCATTTCCATTTTCATCACAATCTTCCATGAACCTCGGGATCTCATTGCTTCATGCCCTTGTCATCACAATGCTCCATGCTCCTTGAAATCAAAATGATCCATGACCTCTGTCATCACAATGCTCCAAACACTTGTGATCACAGTGTTCCATAACACTTGTCATCACAACGATCCATGATGCCTGTCATCACAATACTCCATGCCCTTAACATCACAATGCTCCATGACCTTTGTCATCACAATTCTCAATACACTTGTCATCACAATGCTCCCTGACAGTTGTCATCAGAATGCTCCTTGAACCCTGTCACGAAAAGGCTCCATGCCTTTTTCATCACAATGCCCCATGCCGTTTTCATCACAATGCCCCATGTCATTGTCATCAAAATACTCCACAAGCGTGTCATCAGAATGCTCCATGACCCTTATCATCACAATTCTCCATGCACTTGTCAGCACAATGCTCCCTGACCCCTGTCATCACAATGCTCCAAGCCATTGTCATCACAATGCTCCATTACCTTTGTAATCAGAATTCTCCATGACACTTGGCATCACAATGCTCCATGCCATTGTCATCACAATGGGCCATTACATATGTCATTACAATGATCCCTGACACCTGCCTTCACAATACTGCATGACCTGGTCATCACAATGCACCATTCCAACTATCATCACAATAATCCATGAAATATATTAGACCAATGTTCCATGCCCTTGTCGTCACAATGCTCCATGCCCTTGTTATCACAATGCTCCATGACCCCTGTCATCACAATGCTCCGTGACTCCAGTCATCTCAATGCTTCATAACGTTTGTCATTACAATGGTCCATTCCCGCGTCATTACAAGGCTATGTGACCTTTGTAACCACAATGCTCCATGAACTATTCATCACAATTCTCTGTGACACTTGTCATCACAATGCTCCATCTCTTTGTCAGAACAATGCTCCATGACCATTGTCTTCACAATGTGCCACGCACATTTCATCACAACGGTCCACAACCTTGTCATTGCAATGCTCCATAAACCTTGTAATCACAATGATCCATGCACTTCTCATCTAAATGCTCTCTCACCAGAGATATCACAGTGTTCCATCACTAGTCATCACAGTACTCCCTCACCCCTGTAATCACAATGTTCCATGACCCTGTCATCACACTGCTACATCCACTTATCAACACAATGTTCCATGACCCCTGTCATCAAAATGCTCCATGACCCTCTTCATCCCAAAGCTCCAAGCTCCTTGACATCACAATGTTCTATAATCCCTGCCATCAAAATGTTCCATTACACTTTTCATCAAATTGCTGCATGGCCCGGTCATCAAAATGCTCCCTGCCATTCTCATTACAATGCACCATGCCCTTGTCATCAAAATGCTCCATGACTTGTCATCACAAAGCTTCATGACACTTGGCATCACAGTGCTCCATGTCATTGTCATCACAATGCTCCATGAACACTCTCATAACATTGCTCAATGCACTTCTCATCACAAATCTCCATGACACTTCTCATCACAATGCTCGATGCCCTTCTCATCACAATGCTCCATGCCCTTGTCATTACAATCCTGCATGACCCATGTATCATAGTGTTCCATACCCTTGTCATCACAATGCTCCATGCCCACTCTCATCACAATAATCCATGAAATATTTCAGACCAATGTTCCATGCTCTTCTCATCACAATGCTTCATTACCACTGTCATAACAATGCACCATGACCCCTGCCATCGCAATGTTCCACGGTCTAGTCATCACAAGGTTCCATGACACTTGTCATCACAATGCTGAAGACCCCTGTAATCACAATGCTCCATTCCCATTTCATCACAAAGCTCCATGACGCATGTCCTCAGAATGTTCCATGGCCTTCTCATCACAATGCTCCATGCCCTTGTCATCACAATGCGCCATTCCAACTGTCATCGCAATAATCCATGAAACTTATTAGACCAATGTTCCATGCCATTGTCATCACAATGCTCCATGCCCTTTTTATCACAATGCTCCATTACCCCTGTCATCTCAATGCTCCGTGACTCCAGTCATCACAATGCTTCATGAGATTTCTCATCACAGTGGTCCATGCCCTCCTCATCAATAGTCTCTGTGACCTTTTTAACCACAATGCTCCATGAGCTTTTCATCACAATGCTCTTTGACCCTTGTCATCACAATGCTCTATGCCTTTCTTAGCACAATGCTCCATGTCCCTTGTCATCACAATGCACCATGCTCTTGTCATCACAGTGCTCCGCAATCTTGTCATCACAATGCTCCAAAAATTTGTCATCACAATGCTCCATGCACTTCTCTTCAAAATGCTCTCTCACCACTGATATCACAATGCTACATCACTATTTGTCACAATACTCCCTCACCACTTTCATCACAATGTTCCATGACTCCTGTCATCACAATGCTACATGCAATTATCATCACAATGTTCGATGACACCTGACATCACAATGTTCCATAACACCTGTCATCAAAATGTTCCATGACACTTTTCATCAAATTGCTCCATGACCGTCATCACAATGCTCCCTGCCATTCTCATCACAATGCACAACGCCCTTGCCATCAAAATGTTCCATGATCTTTGTCATCACAAAGATCCATGACCCTTGGCATGACAGTGCTCCATGTCATTGTCATCACATTGCTCCATGCCCTTGTCTTCTCATAGCTCCATGACACGTCTTCAGAATGCTCCATGGTCTTCTCATCACAATGCTCCATGCCCTTGCCATCACAATGCTCCATTACCCCTGTCAAAACAATGCTTCATGACCCCTGCCATCACGAAGTTCCATGGCCTTGTCATCACAAAGCTCCAAGACCCTTCTCATCACAATGCTGAAGAACACTGTAATCAAAATGCTCTATGTCCCTTTTCATCTCAATGATCTATGAAACCTGTCATCAAAATGCACCATGCCCATCATCATAATGCTTCATGCTATTGTCATCACAATGAAATCAAAATGCTCCATGACCTCTGTCATAACAATGCTCCAAACCCTTGTGATCACAATATTCCATAACCATTCTCATCACAATGCCCCATGATGCTCGTCATCAAAATTATCCATGGTCTTCCCATCACAATGCTCCATGACTTTCGTCATCACAATGCTCAATACACTTGTCATCAAAATGCTCCCTGACACTTGTTCTCTGTATGCTCCATGAACCCTGTCATGGCAAGGCTCCATGCATTTTTCATCACAATGATCCATGCCCTTTTCATCACAATGCTCCAAGACCCATGTAATCACAATGTTCCATGCCCTAGTCATCACAAAGCTCAATGACGCATGCCATCAGAATTCTCCATGGTCTTCTACTCACCATGCTCCATGCCCTTGCCATCACAATGTTCCAAGACCCCTGTAATCAGAATGTTCCATGCCCCTTTTCATCAGTATGTTCCATGAGACCTGTCATCACAATGCTCCATGGTTTTCTCATCACAATGCATCAGGACCTTGTCATCACAGTGCTTCACGACATTGTCATGAAAATTCTCACTGGACCTTGTCATCATAATGCTCCAAGCCCTAGTCATCACAATGCTCCATTATATTTGTCATAACAATCCTCCATTACTTTTGGCATCACAATGCACCATGCCATTGTCATCGAAATGGACCATGACATATGTCATTACAATGATCCCTGACACTTGTCTTCACAATACTCCATGACTTTCTCATCACAGTGCTCCATGCCTTTGTCTTCATAATGCACTATGCCCACTCTCATCACAATAATCTATGAAAATTATCAGACCAATGCTCTATGCCCTTGTCATCACAGTGCTCCATGACACCTGTCATCACAGTTCTCCATGCCTTTGTCAGCAAAATGTTACAAGACCTTGTCATTACAATGCTCTGTGCGCTTGTCATCACAATACCCCATTTCCATTGTCATCACAGTCCTCCATGAACCTTGGGATCACATTGCTTCATTCCTTTGTCATCACAGTGCTCCATGCTCCTTGAAATGAAAATGATCCATGACCTCTGTCATCGCAATGCTTCAAACCATTGTGATCACAATGTTCCATAACTCTTTTCATCACAACGGTCCATGATGCCTGTCATCACAATACTCCATGTCCTTGTCATCACAATGCTCCATGCCCTTGTCATCACAATGCTTCACGACATTGTCATGAAAATTCTCAATGGCCCTTTTCATCATAATGCTCCAAGCCCTCGTCATCACAATGTTCCATTATATTTGTCATCACAATCCTCCATTACATTTGGCATCAAAATGCTCCATGCCATTGTCTTCGCAAGGGACCATGACATATGTCATAACAATGCTCCCTGACAACTGTCTTCACAATACTCCATGACCTTCTCAACACAATGCTCCATGCCCTTGTCATCACAATGCTCCATGCCCTTGTCATCACATTGCACCATGTCCACTGACATCACAATAATCTATGAAAAAGTCAGACCAAAGCTCCATGCCCCTGTCATCACCATGCTCCATGCCCCTGTCATAACAATGCTCCATGACCCCTGTCATCACAATGCTCCGTGCCTCCAGTCATCACAATGCTTCATAATGTTTGTCATCACAACGGTTCATCCCCACATCATCACAAGGCTCTGTGACATTTGTAACCACAATGCTCCATGAACTTTTCATCACAATGCTCCGTGACCCTTGTCATCACAATGCTCCATGCCTTTGTCAGGAAAATGCTCCATGACCATTGTCATCACAATGTGCCACGTGCTTCTCATCCCAACGGTCCAAAAATTTGTCATGACAATGCTCCATAAACCTTGTAATCACAGTGCTCCATGCCCTTCTCATCACATTGCTCGATGTCCTTGCCATCACAATGCACCATGTGCACTGTCATCACAATAGTCTATGAAACATGTCAGACAAATGCTCCATGCCCCTATCATCACAATACTTCATGCCCTTGTCATCACAATGCTCCATGATCCATGTCATCACAATGCTCCGTGACTCCAGTCATCGCAATGCTTCCTAACGTTTGTCATCACAATGGTCCATGCCCGCGTCATCACAAGGCTCTGTGAATTTGTAACCACAGTGCTCCTTGAACATTTCATCACAATGCTCCGTGACCCTTGTCATCACAATGCTCCATGCCTTTGTCAGAACAATGCTCAATGACACTTGTCATCACACTGTGCCACGCGCTTTTCATTACAACGGTCCACAACCTTGTCATTGCTATGCTCCATAAATCTTGTAATCACAATGTTCCATGAACTTTTCATCCAAGTGCTCTCTCACCAGATATATCACAATGTTCCATCCCTAGTCATCACAATACTCCCTCACCCCTTATCATCACAATGTTCCATGACCCCTGATATCACAATGTTCCATAACCCCTGTCATCAAAATGCTCCATGACCCTTTTCATCCCAAAGCTCCATGACCCTTGGCATCACAATGTTCTATAACCCCTGTCATCAAAATGTTCCATGACACTTTTCATCAAATTGCTGCATGACCCTGTCATCAAAATGCTCCCTGCCCTTCTCATCACAATGCACCACACTCTTCTCAACAAAATGCTCCATGATCTTTGTCATCACAAAGCTCCATGACACTTGGCATCACAATGCTCCATGTCATTGTCATCACAATGCTCCATTAACACTCTCATCACATTGTTCCATGCTCTTGTCATCACAAAGATCCATGACACTTGTCATCACAATGCTCGATGCTCTTCTCATCACAATGCTCCATGCCCTTGTCATTACAAACCTCCATGACCCATGTATCACTGTGTTCCGTGCCTTTGTCATCACAATGCTCCATGCCCACTCTCATCACAATAATTCATGAAACATTTCAGACCAGTGATCAATGCCCTTCTCATCACAATGCTCCATTACCTCTGTCATAACAATGCTCCTTGAACCCTGCCATCACAATGATCCACGGCCTTGTCATCACAAGGCTCCATGACCCTTGTCATCACAATGCTCCAAGACCCCTGTAATCACAATGCTCCATGCCCTTGTCATCACAAAGCTCCATGACGCATGTCATCAGAATGTTCCATGGCATTCTCATCACAATGCTCCATGCCCTTGTCATCAAAATGCTCCAAAACCCTGTAATCACAGAGCTCCATGACACTTTTCATCACAATGCTCCATGAACCCTGTCATCACAATAAAGCATGCCCATCATCCTAATGCTTCATGCTATTGTCATCACAATGAAATCAAAATGCTCAATGACCTCTGTCATAACAATGCTCCAAACCCTTGTGATCACAATATCCCATAACACTTGTCATCACAATGCCCCATGACGCTCGTCATCACAGTTATCTATGGTATTCTCATCACAATGCTCTATGACCTTTGTCATCACAATGCTCAATACTCTTGTCATCAAAAAGCTCCCTGACACTTGTTGTCTGTCCTCTCCTTGAACGCTGTCATAACAAGGTTCCATGCCCTTTTCATCACAATGATCCAAGACCCCTGTAATCACAATGGTCCATGACCCTTTTCATCAGTATGCTCCATGAGATTTGTCATCACAAGGTTCCATGGTTTTCTCATCACAATGCTCCAGGACCTTGTCATCACAATGCTTCACGATATTGTCATGAAAATTCTCAATGGCCCTTGTCATCATAATGCTTCAAACCCTAGTCATCACAATGATCTATTATATTTGTCATAACAATCCTCCATTACATTTGGCATAACAATGCTCCATGCCATTTTCATCGCAATGGACCATGACATAGTTCATCACAATGCTCCCTGAAACCTGTCTTCACAATACTCCATGACCTTCTCATCACAATGCTCCATGCCCTTGTCATCACAATGCTCCGTGACTCCAGTCATCACAATGCTTCATGACCATTGTCATCACAATGCTCCATGCCCTTTTCATTACAATCCTGCATGACTCATGCATCATAGTGTTCCGTACCCTTGTCATCACAATGCTCTATGCCCACTCTCATCACAATAATCCATGAAACATTTTAGACCAATGTTCCATGCCCTTCTCATCACAATGCTCCATTACCTCTGTCATAACAATGCACCATGACCCCTGCCATCACAATATTCCACGGCCTAGTCATCACAATGTTCCATAACACTTGTTATCACAATGCTGAAGACCCTTGTAGTCACAATGCTCCATGCCCTTGTCATCACAATGCTCCAAGACCCCTGTAAACAAAATGCTCCATGCCACTTTTCATCTCAATGCTCCATGAACACTGTCATCACAGTGCAGCATGCCCATCATCATAATGCTTCAGGCAACTGTCATCACAATGAAATCAATAATCTCCATGACCTCTGTCATCATAATGCTCCAAACCCTTGTGATCACAAGGTTCCATAACACTTATCATCACAACACCCCATGACGCTCATCATAACAATTAACCATGGTCTTCTTATCACAATGCTCCATGAGCTTTGTTATCACAATTCTCCATACACTTTTCATCACAATGCTCCCTGACACTAGTCGTCAATATGCTCCTTGAACCCTGTCATGACAAGGCTCCATACATTTTTCATAACAATGATCCGTGCTGTTTTCATCACAATGCTCCAAGATCCCTGTAATCACAATGCTCCATGCCCTTGTCATCACAAAACTCCATGACACATATCATCAGAATGCTCCATTGCCTTCTCATCACAATGCTCAATGCCCTAGTCATCACAGTGCTCCAAGACACCTGTAATCACAATGCTCCATGCCCCTTTTCATCAGAATGCTCCATGAGACTTGTCATCACAAGTCTCCATGGTCTTCTCATCACAATGTTCCAGGACATTGTCATCACCATGCTCCATTCCCTTGTCATCACAATGCTACATGACCCGTATCATCACAATAATCCATGAACATATTCAGCCCAATGCTCCACGACCTACACATCACAGTGCACCATGGCCAATATCATCACAATGCTCCATGATCACTGTCATCAGAACACGCCATGACTCCTGACAACACAATGATCCGGGACTCTTGTCATCACAATGCTCCATTCCCTAGTCATCACAATGCTCCATGACCCCTGTTATCACAAAACTCCATGAATATTTCAGCCCAGTGCACCATGACCCTTGTCATCACAATGATCCATGCCCTTGTCATCCCAAAGCTCCATGAACCCTGTATTCACAATGCTCCGTGACGCCTGTCATCACAGTGCTCCATGACACATGTCATCACAATGGTCCATGCCTTTGTCAGCAAAATGCTACATGACCTTGTCATTACAATGCTCTATGCACTTGTCATCACAATACTCCTTTTCCATTGTCATCACCATCCTCCATGAAACTTGGGATCACATTGCCTCATACCCTTGTCATCAAAATGCTCCATGCTCATTGAAATCAAAATGATCCATGATCTCTGTCATCACAATGCTCCAAAACCATGTGATCACAATGTTCCATAACACTTGTCATCACAACGCTCCATGATGCCTGTCATCACAATATTCCATGCGCTTTTCATCACAATACTCCATGACCTCTGTCATCACAATTCTCAATACACTTGTCATCACAATGCTCCCTGACACTTGTCATCAAAATGCTCCTTGAACCCTGTCACGAAAAGGCTCCAAGTCATTTTAATCAGAATACCCCATACCGTTTTCATCACAATGCTCCATGCCATTGTCATCAAAATACTACACAAGCGTGTCATCAGAATGCTCCATGACCCTTGTCATCACAACTCTCCATGCACTTGTCAGCACAATGCTCCCTGACCCTTGTCATCACAATGCTCCAAGCCATTGTCATCACAATACTCCATTACATTTGTCATCAGAATCCTCCATGACACTTGGCATCACAATGTTCCATGCCATTGTCATCACAATGGGCCATTACATATGTCATCACAATGCTCCCTGACACCTCTCTTCACAATACTGCATGACCTGGTCATCACTATGCTCCATGCACTTGTCATCAAAATGTGCCATTCCAACTGTCATTGCAACAATCCATGAAACTTATTAGACCAATGTTCCATGCCCTTGTCATCACAATGTTCCATGCCCTTGTTATCACAATGCTCCATGACCCCTGTCAACAGAATGCTCCGTGACTCCAGTCATCACAATGCTTCATGTCGTTTTTCATCACAATTGTTTATGCCCTCGTCATCAACAGTCTCTGTGACCATTTGAACCACAATGCTCCGTGAACTTTTCATCACAATGCTCTTTGACCATTGTCATTACAATGCTCTATGCCTTTCTCAGCACAATGCTCCATGACCCTTGTCATCACAATGCTCCATGCGCTTGTCAGCACAATGCTCCACGACACATGTCATCACAATGCACCATGCGCTTGTCATCACAGTGCTCCACAAACTTGTCATCACAGTGCTCCATAAATATTGTCATCAAAATGCCCCATGCACTTCTCATCAAAATGCTCTCTCACCAATGATATCACAATGCTACCTCACTATTTGTCACAATACTCCCTCACCCCTGTCATCACAATGTTCCATGACTCCTGTCATCACAATGCCACATGCACTTATCATCACAATGTTCGATGACCCCTGACATCACAATGTTCCATAACACCTGTCATCAAATTGTTCCATGACACTTTTCATCAGTATGCTCCATGAGACTTGTCATCACAAGGCTCCATAGTTTTTTCATCACAATGTTCCAGGACCTTGTCATCACAATGCTTCACGACCTTATCATGAAAATTATCAATGGCCCTTGTCATCATAGTGCTCCAAGCGCTAATCATAACAATGCTCCATTATATTTGTCATCACAATCCTCCATTACATTAGGCATCACAATGCTCCATGCCATTGTCATCACAATGGACCATGACATATGTCATCACAATGCTCCCTGACACCTGTCTTCACAATACTCCATGACCTTCTCATCACAATGCTCCATGCCCTTGTCATCACAATGCACCATGCCCAATGTCATAACAATAATCTATGAAATTTGTTAGACCAATGCTCCATTCTCCTGTCATAACAATGCTCCATGCCCTTGTCATTACAAAGCTCCATGACCCCTGTCATCACAATGCTCCGTAACTCCAGTCATCACAATGCTTCATAACGTTTGTCATCACAATGGTCCATGCCAGTGTCATCACAAGGCTCTGTGACATTTGTAACCACAATGCTCCATGAACTTTTCATCACAATGCACCGTGACACTTGTCATCCCAATGCTCCATGTCTTTGTCACAACAATCCTACATGACCCTTGTCATCACAATGTGCCATGCGTTTTTCAACACAATGATCCACAACTTTATTATTGCAATGCTCCATAAACATTGTAATCATAATGCTCCATGCACCTCTCATCAAAATGCTCTCTCACCAGAGATATGACAGTGTATCATCACTAGTCATCACAATACTCCCTCACACCTGGAATCACAATGTTCCATGAACCTGTCATCACAATGCTACATCCCCTTATCATCACAATGTTCCATGACCCCTGACATCACAATGTTCCATAAACCCTGTCATCAAAATGCTCCATGACCTTTGTCAACACAATTCTACATGCACTAGCCAGCACAATGCTCCCTGACTCTAGTAATCACAATGCTCCAAGCCATTGTCATCACCTTGCTCCATTACCTTTGTCATCAGACTCCTCCATGACGCTTGTCATCACAGTGCTCCATGACACCTGTCATCACAATGCTCCATGCCTTTGTCAGCAAAATGCTACATGAACTTGTCATCACAATACTCCATTACCATTTTCATCACAACCCTCCATGAACCTTGGGATCACATTGCTTCATGCCCTTGTCATCACAATGCTCCATGCCCTTGTTATCACAATGCTCCATGACCCCTGTCATCACAATGCTCCTTGCCTCCAGTCATCAAAATAATTCATGACATTTGTCAACACAATGGTCCATGTCCCCGTCATCAACTGTCTCTGTAACATTTTTAACCACAATGCTCCATGAATTTTCATCACAATTCTCTTTGACCCTTTTCATCAAACTGCTCTATGCCTTTCTCAGCACAGTGCTCCATGACCCTTGTCATCACAATGCTCCATTCGCTTGTCACCAAAATGCTCCATGACACGTCATCACAATGAACCATGCGCTTATCATCACAGTGCTCCACAATCTTGTCATCACAATGTTTCATGCACTTCTCATCAAAATGCTCTCTCACCACTGATATCACAATGCTACATCACTATTTGTCACAGTACTCCCTCATCCCTCTCATCACAATGTTCCATGACTCCTGTCATCACAATGCTACATGCACTTATCATCAAAATGTTCAATGACCCCTGACATCACAATGTTCCATAACATCTGTCTTCAAAATGCTCCATGACCCCTGACAACACAATGATCCATACCACATGTCATCAAAATGTTCCATGACACATTTCATCAAATTGCTCCATGACACTGTCATCACAATGCTTCCTGCCCTTCTCATCACAATGCACAACGCACTTGCCATCAAAATGCTCCATAAACTTTGTCATAACAAATATCCATGACACTTGGCATCACAATGCTCCATATCATTGTCATCACAATGCTCCATGAACACTCTCATCACATTGCTCCATGCCCTTGTCATCGCAAAGCTCCATGACACATGTCATCAGAATGCTCCATGGCCTTCTCATCAGAATGTTCCATGCCCTTGCCATCACAATGCTCCTTTACCACTCTCATAACAATGCTCCATGACACCAGCCCTCACGATATTCCATGGCCTTGTCATCACAAGGCTCCATGACCCTTCTCATCACAATGCTCCAAGAACCCTGTAATCACAATGCTCTATGCCCCTTTTCATCTCAATGATCCATGAACGCTGTCATCAAAATGCACCATGCCCATCATCATAATGCTTCATGCTATTGTCATCACAAAGAAATCAAAATGCTCCATGACCTCTGTCATAACAATGCTCCAAACCCTTGTGATCACAATATTCCATAACACTTGTCATCACAATGCCCCATGACGCTCATCATCACAATTATCCATGGTCTTCTCATCACAATGCTCCATGAGCTTTGTCATCACAATGCTCAATACACTTGTCATCAAAGTGCTCCCTGACACTTGTTTTCTGTATGCTCCTTGAACCCTGTCATGACAAGGCTCTATGCCTTTTTCATCACAATGATCCATGCCCTTTTCATCACAATGCTCCAAGACCAATGTAATCACAATGCTCCATGCCCTTGTCATCAAAAAGCTCAATGACGCATGCCATCAGAATGCTCCTTGGTCTTCTCCTCACAATGTTCCATGCCCTTGTCATCACAATGTTCCAAGACCCCTGTAATCACAATGCTCCATGCCCCTTTTCATCAGTATGCACCATGAGACTTCTCATCACAAGGCTCCATGGTTTTGTCATCACAATGCTCCAGGACCTTGTCATCACAATGCTTCACGACATTGTCATGAAAATTTTCACTGGCCCTTGTCATCATAATGCTCCAAGCCCTAGTCATCACAATGCTCCATTATATTTGTCATCACAATCCTCCATTACATTTGGCATCACAATGCTCCCTGCCATTGTCATCGCAATGGACCATGACATATGTCATCACGATGCTCCCTGACACCTGTCTTCACAATACTCCATGACCTTCTCATCACAATGCTCCATGCCCTTGTCATCACAATGCACCATGCCCAATGTCATCACAATAATCTATGAAACTTGTCAGACCAATGCTCCATGCCCCTGTCATCACAATGCTCCATGCCCTTGTCCTCACAATGCTCCATGACCCCTGTCATCACAACGCTCCGTGACTCCAGTCATCACAATGCTTCATAGCGTTTGGCATCACAATGTTCCATGCACGAATCAGCACAAGGCTCTGTGACTTTTGTAACCACAATGCTCCATGAACTTTTCATCAAAATTCTCTGTGACCCTTGTCATCACAATGCTCCATGTCTTTGTCAGAACAATGCTCCATGACCATTGTCATCACAATGTGCCATGCACATTTCATCACAACGGTCCACAATCTTTTCATTGCAATGCTCCATAAACTTTGTAATCACAATGCTCCATGCACTTCTCATCAAAATGCTCTCTCACCAGAGATATCACAGTGTTCCATCACTAGTCATCACAATAATCCCTCACCCCTCTAATCACAATGTTCCATGACCCTGTCATCACAATGCTACATCCACTTACCATCACAATGTTCCATGACCTCTGACATCACAATGTTCCATAACCCCTGTCATCAAAATGCTCCATGACCCTTTTCATCCCAAAGCTCCAAGACCCCTAACATCACAATGTTCTATAACCTGTGCCATCAAAATGTTCCATTACACTTTTCATCAAATTGCTGCATGACCCAGTCATCAAAATGCTTCCTGCCATTCTCATCACAATGCACCATGCCCTTGTTATCAAAATGCTCCATGACTTGTCATCACAAATCTCCATGACTCTTGGCATCACAATGCTCCATGCCATTGTCATCAGAATGTTCCATGAACCCTGTCATAACATTGCTCCATGCCGTTTTCATCACAAAGCTCCATTACACTTGTCATTACAATGCTCGACGCCCTTCTCATCACAATGCTCCATGCCCTTGTCATTACAATCCTGCATGACCCATGTATCATAGTGTTCCGTACCCTTGTCATCACAATGCTCCATGCCCACTCTCATCACAATAATCCATGAAACATTTCAGACCTGTATTCCATGCTCTTCTCATCACAATGCTCCATTACCCCTTTCATAACAATGCACCATGACCACCGCCATCACAATGTTACACGGCCTAGTAATCACATGGTTCCATGACAATTGTCATCACAATGCTCAGGACGCCTGAAATCACAATGCTCCATGCCCTTGTCATCACAAAGCTCCATGACGCATGTCATCAGAATGTTCCATGGCCTTCTCATCTCAATGCTCCATGCCCTTGTCATCACAATGCTCCAAGACCCTTGTAATCACAATGCTCCATGCCCCTTTTCATCTCAATGGTCCATGAACCCTGTCATCAAAATACACCATGCCCATCATCATAATGCTTCAGGCTATTGTCATCACAATGAAATCAAAATGCTCCATGACCTGTGTCATCATAATTCTCCGAACCCTTGTGATCACAATGTTCCATAACACTTATCATCACAACACCCCATGACGCTCATCATCACAATAATCCATGGCCTTCTCATCACAGTGCTCTATGACCTTTGTCATCACAATGCTCAATACACTTATCATCACAATGCTCCCTGACACTTGTCTTCAGTATGCTCCTTGTACCCTGTCATGACAAGGCTCCATGCCTTATTCATCACAATGATCCATGGCTTTCTCCTCACAATGCTCCATGACCCCTGTAATCACAATGCTCCATGCCCTTGTCATCACAAATCTCCAGGACGCATGTCATCAGAATGCTCCATGGCCTTCTCATGACCATGCTCCATGCCCTTGTCATCACAATGCTCCAAGAATCCTGTAATCACAATGCTCCATGCCCCTTTTCAACAGAATGCTCCATGAGACTTCTCATCAAAAGTCTCCATGGTATTCTCATCACAATATTCCAGGACTTTGTCATCACCATGCTCCATTCGCTTGTTATCGCAATGCTCCATGACCAATATCATCACAATTCTCCATGACCACTGTCATCACAACACTCCATGACACCTGACAGCACAATGATCCGGGACTCTTTTCATCACAATGCTCCATTCCCTAGTCATAACAATGCTCCAGGACACTTGTCATCACAATGATCCATGCCCTTGTCATCCCAATGCTCCATAACCCCTGTATTCACAGTGCTCCATGGCGCTTGTCATCACAGTGCTCCATGACACCTGCCATCACTATGCTCCATGCCTTTGTCAGCAAAATGCTACATGACCTTGTCATTACAATGCTCTATGTGCTTCTCATCACAATACTCCATTACAATTGTCATCACAACCCTCCATGAACCTTGGGATCACATTGCTTCATGCCCTTGTCATCACAATGCTCCATGCTCCTTGAAATCAAAATGATCCATGACCTCTGTCATCACAATGCTCCAAGCCCTTGTGATCACAATGTTCCATAACACTTGTCATCACAACGCTCCATGATGCCTGTCATCACAATGCTTCATGCCCTTGTCATCACAATGTTCCATGAATTTTCATCACAAAGCTGCATGACCCATGACCCATGTATCAAAGTGTTCCGTGCCCTTTTCATCACAATGCTCCATGCCCACTCTCATCACAATCATCAATGAAACATTTCAGACCAATGTTCCATGCCCTTCTCATCACAATGCTCCATGCCATTGTCATCAAAATACTCCACAAGCTTGTCATCAGAATGTTCCATGACCCTTGTCATCACAAATCTCCATGCACTTGTCAGCACAATGCTCCCTGACCCTTCTCATCACAATGCTCCAAGCCATTGTCATCACAATGCTCCATTACCTTTGTCATCAGAATCCTCCATGACATTTGGCATCACAATGCTCCATGCCATTGTCATCACAATGGGCCATTACATATGTCATCACAATTCTCCCTGACACCTGTCTTCACAATACTGCATGAACTGGTCATCACAATGCTCCATGCCCTTCTCATCACAATGCGCCATTCAAACTGTCATCACAATAATTCATGTAACTTATTAGACCAATGTTCCATGCCCTTGTCATCACAATGCTCCATGCCCTTGTTATCACAATGCTCCATGACCCCTGTCATCACAATGCTCCGTGACTCCAGTCATAACAATGCTTCATGACATTTGTCATCACAGTAGTCCATGTCCTCATCATCAACTGTCTCTGTGAACTTTTTAACCACAATGCTCCAAGAATTTTCATCACAATGCTCTTTGACCCTTGTTATCAAAATGCTCTATGCCATTCTCAGCACAATGCTCCATGACCCTGTCATCACAATGCTCCATGCGCTTTTCAGCACAATGCTCCATGACACAAGTCATCACAATGCACCATGCGCTTGTCATCACAGTGCTCCACAATATTCGCATCACAATGCTCCATGCACTTCTCATCAAAATGCTCTCTCACCACTGATATCACAATGCTACATCACTATTTGTCACAGTACTCCCTCATCCCTCTCATCACAATGTTCCGTGACTCCTGTCATCACAATGCTACATGCAATTATCATCACAATGTTCGATGACCCCTGACATCACAATGTTCCATAACACCTGTCATCAAAATGCTCCATGACACTTTTCATCAAAAGGCTCCAAGATCCCTGACATCACAATGTTCCATAACACCTGTCATCAAAATATTCCATGACACATTTCATCCAATTGCTCCATGACCCTGTACTCACAATGATCCCTGACCTGCTCATCACAATGCCCAACGCCCTTGCCATGAAAATGCTCCATGATCTTTGTCATCACAAAGCGCCATGACCCTTGGCATCACAATGCTCCATGTCATTGTCATCACAGTGCTCCATGAATGCTCTCATCACATTGCTCCATGTGCTTGTCATCACAAAGCTCCATGACACATGTCATCAGAATGCTCCATGGCCTTCTCATCACAATGCTCCATGCCCTTGTCATTACAATCCTCCATGACGCATGTATCATAGTGTTCCGTACCCTTGTCATTCCAATGCTCCATGCCCACTTTCATCACAATAATCCATGAAATATTTCAGACCAATGTCCCATGCCCTTCTCATCACAATGCTCCATTACCTCTGTCATAACAATGCACCATGACCCCTGCCATCACAATGTTCCACGGCCTAGTCATTACAAGGCTCCATGACACTTGTCATCACAATGCTGAAGGCCCCTTAAATCACAATGCTCCATGCCCTTGTCATCACAAAGCTCCATGACGCATGTCATCAGAATGTTCCATTGCCTTCTCATCACAATGCTCCAAGACCTCTGTAAACACAATGCTCCATGCCCCTTTTCATCTCAATGCTCCATGAACCCTGTCATCACAATGCACCATGCCCATCATCATAATGCTTCAGGCTATTGTCATCACAATGAAATCAATATTCTCCATGACCTCTGTCATAACAATGCTCCAAACCCTTGTGATCACAATGTTCCATAACACTTATCATCACAACACCCCATGACGCTCATCATCACAATTATCCATGGCCTTCTCATCACAAAGCTCCATGATCTTTGTCATCACAATGCTCAATACAATTGTCATGACAATGCTCCCTGACAATTGTCGTCAGAATGCTCCTTGAAACCTGTCATGACAAGGCTCCATGCCTTTTTCATCACAATAATCCATGCCCTTTTCATCACAATGCTCCAAGATCCCTGTAATCACAAAGCTCCATGCCCTTATCATCAAAAATCTCCATGACGCATGTCATCAGAATGCTTCATGGCCTTCTCATCACAATTCTCCATGCCCTTGCCATCACAATGCTCCATTACCCCTGTCATAACAATGCTCCAGGACCCCTGCCATCACGATACTCCATGGCCTTGTCATCACAAGGCTCCATCACCCTTCTCATCGCAATGCCCCAAGAACACTGTAATCACAATGCTCTATGCCCCTTTTCATTTCAATGATCCATGAACCCTGTCATCACAATGCACCATGCCCATCATCATAATGCTTCATGCTATTGTCATCACAATAAAATCAAAATGCTCCATGACCTCTGTCATAACAATCCTCCAAACCCTTCTGATCACAATATTCCATAACACTTCTCATCACAATGACGCATGACGCTCGTCATCACAATTATCCATGGTCTTCTCATCACAATGTTCCATGACCTTTGTCATCACAATGCTTAATACACTTGTCATCAAAATTCTCCCTGACACTTGTTTTCTGTATGCTCCTTGAAACATGTCATGACAAGGCTCCATGACTTTTTCATCACAATGATCCATGTCCTTTTCATCACAATGCTTCAAGACCCCTGTAATCACAAAGCTCCATGCACTTGTCATCACAAAGCTCAATGACACATGTCATCAGAATGCTCCTTGGCCTTCTCCTCACAATGCTCCATTCCCTTGTCATCACAATGTGGCAAGACCCCTGTAATCAGAATTCTCCATGCCCCTTTTCTTCAGTATGCTCCATGAGATTTGTCATCACAAAGCTCCATGGTTTTCTCATCACAGTGCTCCAGGATCTTGTCATCACAGTGCTTCATGACCTTGTCATGAAAATTCTCAATGGCCCTTGTCATCATAATGCTCCAAGCCCTAGTCATCACAATGCTCCATTATATTTGTCATCACAATCCTCCATTATATTTGGCATCACAATACTCCCTGCCATTGTCATCGCAATGGACCATGACATATGTCATCACAATTCTCCCTGACACCTGTCTTCACAATACTCCATGACCTTCTATTCACAATGCTCCGTGCCATTGTCATCACAATGCACTATGTCCACTGTCATCACAATAATCTATGAAACTTGTCTGACCAATGCTCCATGCCCCTGTCATAAAAATGCTCCATGTCCCTGTCATCACAATGCTCCATGCCCTTGTCATCACAATGCTCCATGACCTGTCATCACAAAGCTCCATGACCCATGACCCATGTATCACAGTGTTCCGTGCCCTTGTCATCACAATGCAATATGCCACTCATCACAATAATCCATGAAATATTTCAGACCAATGCTCCATGCCCTTCTCATCAAAATGCTCCATTACCCCTGTCATCACAATGTTCCACGGCCTTGTCATCAAAAGGCCTCATGACATTTGTCATCACAATGCCCCATGACGCTCGTCATCACAATTATCCATGGTCTTCTCATCACAATGCTCCATGATCTTTGTCATCACAATGCTCAATAAACTTGTCATCACAATGATCCCTGACACTTGTCGTCAGTATGCTCCTGAACCCTGTCATGACAAGGCTGCATGCCTTTTTCATCACAGTGTTCCACGCCCTTTTCATAACAATGCTCCAAGACCTCTGTAATCACAATGCTCCATGCCCTTGTCTTCACAAAGCTCAATGACGCATGTCATCAGAATGCTCCATGGCGTTCTCATCACCATGATCCATGCCCTTTTCATCACAATGCTCCAAGACCCCTGTAATCACAATGATCCATGCCCCTTTTCAACAGAATGCTCCATGAGACTTCTCATCAAAAGTCTCCATGGTCTTCTCATCACAATGCTCCAGGACATTGTCATCACCATGCGCCATTCCCTTGTCATCACAATGCTCCATGACCAATATCATCACAATTCTCCATGACCAATGTCATCACAACACTCCCTGACACCTGACAACACAATGATCCGGGACTCTTGTCATCACAATGATCCATTCCCTAGTCATCACAATGCTCCAGGACACTTGTCATCACAATGCTCCATGCCCTTGTCATCCCAATGCTCCATGAACCCTGTATTCACAACGCTCCATGACGCTTGTCATCACAGTGCTCCATGACACCTGTCAACACAATGCTCCATGCCTTTGTCAGCAAAATGCTACATGACCTTGTCATTACAATGCTCTATGTGCTTGTCATCACAGTACTCCATTACCATTGTCATCACAATCCTTTATGAACTTTGGGATCACATTGCTTCATTCCCTTGTCATCACAATGTTCCAAGACCCCTGTAATCACAATGCTCCATGCCCCTTTTCATCAGTATGCACCATGAGACTTCTCATCACAAGGCTCCATGGTTTTGTCATCACAATGCTCCAGGACCTTGTCATCACAATGCTTCACGACATTGTCATGAAAATTTTCACTGGCCCTTGTCATCATAATGCTCCAAGCCCTAGTCATCACAATGCTCCATTACATTTGGCATCACAATGATCCCTGCCATTGTCATCGCAATGGACCATGACATATGTCATCACGATGCTCCCTGACACCTGTCTTCACAATACTCCATGACCTTCTCATCACAATGCTCCATGCCCTTGTCATCACAATGCACCATGCCCACTGTCATCACAATAATCTATGAAACTTGTCAGACCAATGCTCCATGCCCCTGTCATCACAATGCTCCATGCCCTTGTCCTCACAATGCTCCATGACCCCTGTCATCACAACGCTCCGTGACTCCAGTCATCACAATGCTTCATAGCGTTTGGCATCACAATGTTCCATGCACGAATCAGCACAAGGCTCTGTGACTTTTGTAACCACAATGCTCCATGAACTTTTCATCAAAATTCTCTGTGACCCTTGTCATCACAATGCTCCATGTCTTTGTCAGAACAATGCTCCATGACCATTGTCATCACAATGTGCCATGCGCATTTCATCACAACGGTCCACAATCTTTTCATTGCAATGCTCCATAAACTTTGTAATCACAATGCTCCATGCACTTCTCATCAAAATGCTCTCTCACCAGAGATATCACAGTGTTCCATCACTAGTCATCACAATAATCCCTCACCCCTCTAATCACAATGTTCCATGACCCTGTCATCACAATGCTACATCCACTTACCATCACAATGTTCCATGACCTCTGACATCACAATGTTCCATAACCCCTGTCATCAAAATGCTCCATGACCCTTTTCATCCCAAAGCTCCAAGACCCCTAACATCACAATGTTCTATAACCTGTGCCATCAAAATGTTCCATTACACTTTTCATCAAATTGCTGCATGACCCAGTCATCAAAATGCTTCCTGCCCTTCTCATCACAATGCACCATGCCCTTGTTATCAAAATGCTCCATGACTTGTCATCACAAATCTCCATGACTCTTGGCATCACAATGCTCCATGCCATTGTCATCAGAATGTTCCATGAACCCTGTCATAACATTGCTCCATGCCGTTTTCATCACAAAGCTCCATTACACTTGTCATTATAATGCTCGACGCCCTTCTCATCACAATGCTCCATGCCCTTGTCATTACAATCCTGCATGACCCATGTATCATAGTGTTCCGTACCCTTGTCATCACAATGCTCCATGCCCACTCTCATCACAATAATCCATGAAATATTTCAGACCTATATTCCATGCTCTTCTCATCACAATGCTCCATTACCCCTTTCATAACAATGCACCATGACCACCGCCATCACAATGTTACACGGCCTAGTAATCACATGGTTCCATGACAATTGTCATCACAATGCTCAGGACGCCTGACATCACAATGCTCCATGCCCTTGTCATCACAAAGCTCCATGACGCATGTCATCAGAATGTTCCATGGCCTTCTCATCTCAATGCTCCATGCCCTTGTCATCACAATGCTCCAAGACCCTTGTAATCACAATGCTCCATGCCCCTTTTCATCTCAATGGTCCATGAACCCTGTCATCAAAATACACCATGCCCATCATCATAATGCTTCAGGCTATTGTCATCACAATGAAATCAAAATGCTCCATGACCTGTGTCATCATAATACTCCGAACCCTTGTGATCACAATGTTCCATAACACTTATCATCACAACACCCCATGACGCTCATCATCACAATAATCCATGGCCTTCTCATCACAGTGCTCTATGACCTTTGTCATCACAATGCTCAATACACTTATCATCACAATGCTCCCTGACACTTGTCTTCAGTATGCTCCTTGTACCCTGTCATGACAAGGCTCCATGCCTTATTCATCACAATGATCCATGGCTTTCTCCTCACAATGCTCCATGACCCCTGTAATCACAATGCTCCATGCCCTTGTCATCACAAATCTCCAGGACGCATGTCATCAGAATGCTCCATGGCCTTCTCATGACCATGCTCCATGCCCTTGTCATCACAATGCTCCAAGAATCCTGTAATCACAATGCTCCATGCCCCTTTTCAACAGAATGCTCCATGAGACTTCTCATCAAAAGTCTCCATGGTATTCTCATCACAATATTCCAGGACTTTGTCATCACCATGCTCCATTCGCTTGTCATCGCAATGCTCCATGACCAATATCATCACAATTCTCCATGACCACTGTCATCACAACACTCCATGACACCTGACAGCACAATGATCCGGGACTCTTTTCATCACAATGCTCCATTCCCTAGTCATAACAATGCTCCAGGACACTTGTCATCACAATGATCCATGCCCTTGTCATCCCAATGCTCCATAACCCCTGTATTCACAGTGCTCCATGGCGCTTGTCATCACAGTGCTCCATGACACCTGCCATCACAATGCTCCATGCCTTTGTCAGCAAAATGCTACATGACCTTGTCATTACAATGCTCTATGTGCTTCTCATCACAATACTCCATTACAATTGTCATCACAACCCTCCATGAACCTTGGGATCACATTGCTTCATGCCCTTGTCATCACAATGCTCCATGCTCCTTGAAATCAAAATGATCCATGACCTCTGTCATCACAATGCTCCAAGCCCTTGTGATCACAATGTTCCATAACACTTGTCATCACAACGCTCCATGATGCCTGTCATCACAATGCTTCATGCCCTTGTCATCACAATGTTCCATGAATTTTCATCACAAAGCTGCATGACCCATGACCCATGTATCAAAGTGTTCCGTGCCCTTTTCATCACAATGCTCCATGCCCACTCTCATCACAATCATCAATGAAACATTTCAGACCAATGTTCCATGCCCTTCTCATCACAATGCCCCATGCCATTGTCATCAAAATACTCCACAAGCTTGTCATCAGAATGTTCCATGACCCTTGTCATCACAAATCTCCATGCACTTGTCAGCACAATGCTCCCTGACCCTTCTCATCACAATGCTCCAAGCCATTGTCATCACAATGCTCCATTACCTTTGTCATCAGAATCCTCCATGACATTTGGCATCACAATGCTCCATGCCATTGTCATCACAATGGGCCATTACATATGTCATCACAATTCTCCCTGACACCTGTCTTCACAATACTGCATGAACTGGTCATCACAATGCTCCATGCCCTTCTCATCACAATGCGCCATTCAAACTGTCATCACAATAATTCATGTAACTTATTAGACCAATGTTCCATGCCCTTGTCATCACAATGCTCCATGCCCTTGTTATCACAATGCTCCATGACCCCTGTCATCACAATGCTCCGTGACTCCAGTCATAACAATGCTTCATGACATTTGTCATCACAGTAGTCCATGTCCTCATCATCAACTGTCTCTGTGAACTTTTTAACCACAATGCTCCAAGAATTTTCATCACAATGCTCTTTGACCCTTGTTATCAAAATGCTCTATGCCATTCTCAGCACAATGCTCCATGACCCTGTCATCACAATGCTCCATGCGCTTTTCAGCACAATGCTCCATGACACAAGTCATCACAATGCACCATGCGCTTGTCATCACAGTGCTCCACAATATTCGCATCACAATGCTCCATGCACTTCTCATCAAAATGCTCTCTCACCACTGATATCACAATGCTACATCACTATTTGTCACAGTACTCCCTCATCCCTCTCATCACAATGTTCCGTGACTCCTGTCATCACAATGCTACATGCAATTATCATCACAATGTTCGATGACCCCTGACATCACAATGTTCCATAACACCTGTCATCAAAATGCTCCATGACACTTTTCATCAAAAGGCTCCAAGACCCCTGACATCACAATGTTCCATAACACCTGTCATCAAAATATTCCATGACACATTTCATCCAATTGCTCCATGACCCTGTACTCACAATGATCCCTGACCTGCTCATCACAATGCCCAACGCCCTTGCCATGAAAATGCTCCATGATCTTTGTCATCACAAAGCGCCATGACCCTTGGCATCACAATGCTCCATGTCATTGTCATCACAGTGCTCCATGAATGCTCTCATCACATTGCTCCATGTGCTTGTCATCACAAAGCTCCATGACACATGTCATCAGAATGCTCCATGGCCTTCTCATCACAATGCTCCATGCCCTTGTCATTACAATCCTCCATGACGCATGTATCATAGTGTTCCGTACCCTTGTCATTCCAATGCTCCATGCCCACTTTCATCACAATAATCCATGAAATATTTCAGACCAATGTCCCATGCCCTTCTCATCACAATGCTCCATTACCTCTGTCATAACAATGCACCATGACCCCTGCCATCACAATGTTCCACGGCCTAGTCATTACAAGGCTCCATGACACTTGTCATCACAATGCTGAAGGCCCCTTAAATCACAATGCTCCATGCCCTTGTCATCACAAAGCTCCATGACGCATGTCATCAGAATGTTCCATTGCCTTCTCATCACAATGCTCCAAGACCTCTGTAAACACAATGCTCCATGCCCCTTTTCATCTCAATGCTCCATGAACCCTGTCATCACAATGCACCATGCCCATCATCATAATGCTTCAGGCTATTGTCATCACAATGAAATCAATATTCTCCATGACCTCTGTCATAACAATGCTCCAAACCCTTGTGATCACAATGTTCCATAACACTTATCATCACAACACCCCATGACGCTCATCATCACAATTATCCATGGCCTTCTCATCACAAAGCTCCATGATCTTTGTCATCACAGTGCTCAATACAATTGTCATGACAATGCTCCCTGACAATTGTCGTCAGAATGCTCCTTGAAACCTGTCATGACAAGGCTCCATGCCTTTTTCATCACAATAATCCATGCCCTTTTCATCACAATGCTCCAAGATCCCTGTAATCACAAAGCTCCATGCCCTTATCATCAAAAATCTCCATGACGCATGTCATCAGAATGCTTCATGGCCTTCTCATCACAATTCTCCATGCCCTTGCCATCACAATGCTCCATTACCCCTGTCATAACAATGCTCCAGGACCCCTGCCATCACGATACTCCATGGCCTTGTCATCACAAGGCTCCATCACCCTTCTCATCGCAATGCCCCAAGAACACTGTAATCACAATGCTCTATGCCCCTTTTCATTTCAATGATCCATGAACCCTGTCATCACAATGCACCATGCCCATCATCATAATGCTTCATGCTATTGTCATCACAATAAAATCAAAATGCTCCATGACCTCTGTCATAACAATCCTCCAAACCCTTCTGATCACAATATTCCATAACACTTCTCATCACAATGACGCATGACGCTCGTCATCACAATTATCCATGGTCTTCTCATCACAATGTTCCATGACCTTTGTCATCACAATGCTTAATACACTTGTCATCAAAATTCTCCCTGACACTTGTTTTCTGTATGCTCCTTGAAACATGTCATGACAAGGCTCCATGACTTTTTCATCACAATGATCCATGTCCTTTTCATCACAATGCTTCAAGACCCCTGTAATCACAAAGCTCCATGCACTTGTCATCACAAAGCTCAATGACACATGTCATCAGAATGCTCCTTGGCCTTCTCCTCACAATGCTCCATTCCCTTGTCATCACAATGTGGCAAGACCCCTGTAATCAGAATTCTCCATGCCCCTTTCCTTCAGTATGCTCCATGAGATTTGTCATCACAAAGCTCCATGGTTTTCTCATCACAGTGCTCCAGGATCTTGTCATCACAGTGCTTCATGACCTTGTCATGAAAATTCTCAATGGCCCTTGTCATCATAATGCTCCAAGCCCTAGTCATCACAATGCTCCATTATATTTGTCATCACAATCCTCCATTATATTTGGCATCACAATACTCCCTGCCATTGTCATCGCAATGGACCATGACATATGTCATCACAATTCTCCCTGACACCTGTCTTCACAATACTCCATGACCTTCTATTCACAATGCTCCGTGCCATTGTCATCACAATGCACTATGTCCACTGTCATCACAATAATCTATGAAACTTGTCTGACCAATGCTCCATGCCCCTGTCATAAAAATGCTCCATGTCCCTGTCATCACAATGCTCCATGCCCTTGTCATCACAATGCTCCATGACCTGTCATCACAAAGCTCCATGACCCATGACCCATGTATCACAGTGTTCCGTGCCCTTGTCATCACAATGCAATATGCCACTCTCATCACAATAATCCATGAAATATTTCAGACCAATGCTCCATGCCCTTCTCATCAAAATGCTCCATTACCCCTGTCATCACAATGTTCCACGGCCTTGTCATCAAAAGGCCTCATGACATTTGTCATCACAATGCCCCATGACGCTCGTCATCACAATTATCCATGGTCTTCTCATCACAATGCTCCATGATCTTTGTCATCACAATGCTCAATAAACTTGTCATCACAATGATCCCTGACACTTGTCGTCAGTATGCTCCTGAACCCTGTCATGACAAGGCTGCATGCCTTTTTCATCACAGTGTTCCACGCCCTTTTCATAACAATGCTCCAAGACCTCTGTAATCACAATGCTCCATGCCCTTGTCTTCACAAAGCTCAATGACGCATGTCATCAGAATGCTCCATGGCGTTCTCATCACCATGATCCATGCCCTTTTCATCACAATGCTCCAAGACCCCTGTAATCACAATGATCCATGCCCCTTTTCAACAGAATGCTCCATGAGACTTCTCATCAAAAGTCTCCATGGTCTTCTCATCACAATGCTCCAGGACATTGTCATCACCATGCTCCATTCCCTTGTCATCACAATGCTCCATGACCAATATCATCACAATTCTCCATGACCAATGTCATCACAACACTCCCTGACACCTGACAACACAATGATCCGGGACTCTTGTCATCACAATGATCCATTCCCTAGTCATCACAATGCTCCAGGACACTTGTCATCACAATGCTCCATGCCCTTGTCATCCCAATGCTCCATGAACCCTGTATTCACAACGCTCCATGACGCTTGTCATCACAGTGCTCCATGACACCTGTCAACACAATGCTCCATGCCTTTGTCAGCAAAATGCTACATGACCTTGTCATTACAATGCTCTATGTGCTTGTCATCACAGTACTCCATTACCATTGTCATCACAATCCTTTATGAACTTTGGGATCACATTGCTTCATTCCCTTGTCATCACAATGTTCCAAGACCCCTGTAATCACAATGCTCCATGCCCCTTTTCATCAGTATGCACCATGAGACTTCTCATCACAAGGCTCCATGGTTTTGTCATCACAATGCTCCAGGACCTTGTCATCACAATGCTTCACGACATTGTCATGAAAATTTTCACTGGCCCTTGTCATCATAATGCTCCAAGCCCTAGTCATCACAATGCTCCATTACATTTGGCATCACAATGATCCCTGCCATTGTCATCGCAATGGACCATGACATATGTCATCACGATGCTCCCTGACACCTGTCTTCACAATACTCCATGACCTTCTCATCACAATGCTCCATGCCCTTGTCATCACAATGCACCATGCCCACTGTCATCACAATAATCTATGAAACTTGTCAGACCAATGCTCCATGCCCCTGTCATCACAATGCTCCATGCCCTTGTCCTCACAATGCTCCATGACCCCTGTCATCACAACGCTCCGTGACTCCAGTCATCACAATGCTTCATAGCGTTTGGCATCACAATGTTCCATGCACGAATCAGCACAAGGCTCTGTGACTTTTGTAACCACAATGCTCCATGAACTTTTCATCAAAATTCTCTGTGACCCTTGTCATCACAATGCTCCATGTCTTTGTCAGAACAATGCTCCATGACCATTGTCATCACAATGTGCCATGCGCATTTCATCACAACGGTCCACAATCTTTTCATTGCAATGCTCCATAAACTTTGTAATCACAATGCTCCATGCACTTCTCATCAAAATGCTCTCTCACCAGAGATATCACAGTGTTCCATCACTAGTCATCACAATAATCCCTCACCCCTCTAATCACAATGTTCCATGACCCTGTCATCACAATGCTACATCCACTTACCATCACAATGTTCCATGACCTCTGACATCACAATGTTCCATAACCCCTGTCATCAAAATGCTCCATGACCCTTTTCATCCCAAAGCTCCAAGACCCCTAACATCACAATGTTCTATAACCTGTGCCATCAAAATGTTCCATTACACTTTTCATCAAATTGCTGCATGACCCAGTCATCAAAATGCTTCCTGCCCTTCTCATCACAATGCACCATGCCCTTGTTATCAAAATGCTCCATGACTTGTCATCACAAATCTCCATGACTCTTGGCATCACAATGCTCCATGCCATTGTCATCAGAATGTTCCATGAACCCTGTCATAACATTGCTCCATGCCGTTTTCATCACAAAGCTCCATTACACTTGTCATTACAATGCTCGACGCCCTTCTCATCACAATGCTCCATGCCCTTGTCATTACAATCCTGCATGACCCATGTATCATAGTGTTCCGTACCCTTGTCATCACAATGCTCCATGCCCACTCTCATCACAATAATCCATGAAACATTTCAGACCTGTATTCCATGCTCTTCTCATCACAATGCTCCATTACCCCTTTCATAACAATGCACCATGACCACCGCCATCACAATGTTACACGGCCTAGTAATCACATGGTTCCATGACAATTGTCATCACAATGCTCAGGACGCCTGAAATCACAATGCTCCATGCCCTTGTCATCACAAAGCTCCATGACGCATGTCATCAGAATGTTCCATGGCCTTCTCATCTCAATGCTCCATGCCCTTGTCATCACAATGCTCCAAGACCCTTGTAATCACAATGCTCCATGCCCCTTTTCATCTCAATGGTCCATGAACCCTGTCATCACAATACACCATGCCCATCATCATAATGCTTCAGGCTATTGTCATCACAATGAAATCAAAATGCTCCATGACCTGTGTCATCATAATTCTCAGAACCCTTGTGATCACAATGCTCCATATCATTGTCATCACAATGCTCCATGAACACTCTCATCACATTGCTCCATGCCCTTGTCATCACAAAGCTCCATGACACATGTCATCAGAATGCTCCATGGCCTTCTCATCGGAATGTTCCATGCACTTGCCATCACAATGCTCCATTACCACTGTCATAACAATGCTCCATGACACCAGCCCTCACGATGTTCCATGGCCTTGTCATCACAAGGCTCCATGACCCTTCTCATCACAATGCTCCAAGAACCCTGTAATCACAATGCTCTATGCCCCTTTTCATCTCAATGATCCATGAACGCTGTCATCAAAATGCACCATGCCCATCATCATAATGCTTCATGCTATTGTCATCACAATGAAATCAAAATGCTCCATGACCTCTGTCATAACAATGCTCCAAACCCTTGTGATCACAATATTCCATAACACTTGTCATCACAATGCCCCATGACGCTCGTCATCACAATTATCCATGGTCTTCTCATCACAATGCTCCATGAGCTTTGTCATCACAATGCTCAATACACTTGTCATCAAAGTGCTCCCTGACACTTGTTTTCTGTATGCTCCTTGAACCCTGTCATGACAAGGCTCCATGCCTTTTTCATCACAATGATCCATGCCCTTTTCATCACAATGCTGCAAGACGAATGTAATCACAATGCTCCATGCCCTTGTCATCACAAAGCTCAATGACGCATGCCATCAGTATGCTCCTTGGTCTTCTCCTCACAATGTTCCATGCCCTTGTCATCACAATGTTCCAAGACCCCTGTAATCACAATGCTCCATGCCCCTTTTCATCAGTATGCACCATGAGACTTCTCATCACAAGGCTCCATGGTTTTGTCATCACAATGCTCCAGGACTTTGTCATCACAATGCTTCACGACATTGTCATGAAAATTTTCACTGGCCCTTGTCATCATAATGCTCCAAGCCCTAGCCATCACAATGCTCCATTATATTTGTCATCACAATCCTCCATTACATTTGGCATCACAATGATCCCTGCCATTGTCATCGCAATGGACCATGACATATGTCATCACAATGCTCCCTGACACCTGTCTTCACAATACTCCATGACCTTCTCATCACAATGCTCCATGCCCTTGTCATCACAATGCACCATGCCCACTGTCATCACAATAATCTATGAAACTTGTCAGACCAATGCTCCATGCCCCTGTCATCACAATGCTCCATGCCCTTGTCCTCACAATGCTCCATGACCCCTGTCATCACAACGCTCCGTGACTCCAGTCATCACAATGCTTCATAGCGTTTGGCATCACAATGTTCCATGCACGAATCAGCACAAGGCTCTGTGACTTTTGTAACCACAATGCTCCATGAACTTTTCATCAAAATTCTCTGTGACCCTTGTCATCACAATGCTCCATGTCTTTGTCAGAACAATGCTCCATGACCATTGTCATCACAATGTGCCATGCGCATTTCATCACAACGGTCCACAATCTTTTCATTGCAATGCTCCATAAACTTTGTAATCACAATGCTCCATGCACTTCTCATCAAAATGCTCTCTCACCAGAGATATCACAGTGTTCCATCACTAGTCATCACAATAATCCCTCACCCCTCTAATCACAAAGTTCCATGACCCTGTCATCACAATGCTACATCCACTTACCATCACAATGTTCCATGACCTCTGACATCACAATGTTCCATAACCCCTGTCATCAAAATGCTCCATGACCCTTTTCATCCCAAAGCTCCAAGACCCCTAACATCACAATGTTCTATAACCTGTGCCATCAAAATGTTCCATTACACTTTTCATCAAATTGCTGCATGACCCAGTCATCAAAATGCTTCCTGCCCTTCTCATCACAATGCACCATGCCCTTGTTATCAAAATGCTCCATGACTTGTCATCACAAATCTCCATGACTCTTGGCATCACAATGCTCCATGCCATTGTCATCAGAATGTTCCATGAACCCTGTCATAACATTGCTCCATGCCGTTTTCATCACAAAGCTCCATTACACTTGTCATTACAATGCTCGACGCCCTTCTCATCACAATGCTCCATGCCCTTGTCATTACAATCCTGCATGACCCATGTATCATAGTGTTCCGTACCCTTGTCATCACAATGCTCCATGCCCACTCTCATCACAATAATCCATGAAACATTTCACACCTGTATTCCATGCTCTTCTCATCACAATGCTCCATTACCCCTTTCATAACAATGCACCATGACCACCGCCATCACAATGTTACACGGCCTAGTAATCACATGGTTCCATGACAATTGTCATCACAATGCTCAGGACGCCTGAAATCACAATGCTCCATGCCCTTGTCATCACAAAGCTCCATGACGCATGTCATCAGAATGTTCCATGGCCTTCTCATCTCAATGCTCCATGCCCTTGTCATCACAATGCTCCAAGACCCTTGTAATCACAATGCTCCATGCCCCTTTTCATCTCAATGGTCCATGAACCCTGTCATCAAAATACACCATGCCCATCATCATAATGCTTCAGGCTATTGTCATCACAATGAAATCAAAATGCTCCATGACCTGTGTCATCATAATTCTCCGAACCCTTGTGATCACAATGTTCCATAACACTTATCATCACAACACCCCATGACGCTCATCATCACAATAATCCATGGCCTTCTCATCACAGTGCTCTATGACCTTTGTCATCACAATGCTCAATACACTTATCATCACAATGCTCCCTGACACTTGTCTTCAGTATGCTCCTTGTACCCTGTCATGACAAGGCACCATGCCTTATTCATCACAATGATCCATGGCTTTCTCCTCACAATGCTCCATGACCCCTGTAATCACAATGCTCCATGCCCTTGTCATCACAAATCTCCAGGACGCATGTCATCAGAATGCTCCATGGCCTTCTCATGACCATGCTCCATGCCCTTGTCATCACAATGCTCCAAGAATCCTGTAATCACAATGCTCCATGCCCCTTTTCAACAGAATGCTCCATGAGACTTCTCATCAAAAGTCTCCATGGTATTCTCATCACAATATTCCAGGACTTTGTCATCACCATGCTCCATTCGCTTGTCATCGCAATGCTCCATGACCAATATCATCACAATTCTCCATGACCACTGTCATCACAACACTCCATGACACCTGACAGCACAATGATCCGGGACTCTTTTCATCACAATGCTCCATTCCCTAGTCATAACAATGCTCCAGGACACTTGTCATCACAATGATCCATGCCCTTGTCATCCCAATGCTCCATAACCCCTGTATTCACAGTGCTCCATGGCGCTTGTCATCACAGTGCTCCATGACACCTGCCATCACAATGCTCCATGCCTTTGTCAGCAAAATGCTACATGACCTTGTCATTACAATGCTCTATGTGCTTCTCATCACAATACTCCATTACAATTGTCATCACAACCCTCCATGAACCTTGGGATCACATTGCTTCATGCCCTTGTCATCACAATGCTCCATGCTCCTTGAAATCAAAATGATCCATGACCTCTGTCATCACAATGCTCCAAGCCCTTGTGATCACAATGTTCCATAACACTTGTCATCACAACGCTCCATGATGCCTGTCATCACAATGCTTCATGCCCTTGTCATCACAATGTTCCATGAATTTTCATCACAAAGCTGCATGACCCATGACCCATGTATCAAAGTGTTCCGTGCCCTTTTCATCACAATGCTCCATGCCCACTCTCATCACAATCATCAATGAAACATTTCAGACCAATGTTCCATGCCCTTCTCATCACAATGCTCCATGCCATTGTCATCAAAATACTCCACAAGCTTGTCATCAGAATGTTCCATGACCCTTGTCATCACAAATCTCCATGCACTTGTCAGCACAATGCTCCCTGACCCTTCTCATCACAATGCTCCAAGCCATTGTCATCACAATGCTCCATTACCTTTGTCATCAGAATCCTCCATGACATTTGGCATCACAATGCTCCATGCCATTGTCATCACAATGGGCCATTACATATGTCATCACAATTCTCCCTGACACCTGTCTTCACAATACTGCATGAACTGGTCATCACAATGCTCCATGCCCTTCTCATCACAATGCGCCATTCAAACTGTCATCACAATAATTCATGTAACTTATTAGACCAATGTTCCATGCCCTTGTCATCACAATGCTCCATGCCCTTGTTATCACAATGCTCCATGACCCCTGTCATCACAATGCTCCGTGACTCCAGTCATAACAATGCTTCATGACATTTGTCATCACAGTAGTCCATGTCCTCATCATCAACTGTCTCTGTGAACTTTTTAACCACAATGCTCCAAGAATTTTCATCACAATGCTCTTTGACCCTTGTTATCAAAATGCTCTATGCCATTCTCAGCACAATGCTCCATGACCCTGTCATCACAATGCTCCATGCGCTTTTCAGCACAATGCTCCATGACACAAGTCATCACAATGCACCATGCGCTTGTCATCACAGTGCTCCACAATATTCGCATCACAATGCTCCATGCACTTCTCATCAAAATGCTCTCTCACCACTGATATCACAATGCTACATCACTATTTGTCACAGTACTCCCTCATCCCTCTCATCACAATGTTCCGTGACTCCTGTCATCACAATGCTACATGCAATTATCATCACAATGTTCGATGACCCCTGACATCACAATGTTCCATAACACCTGTCATCAAAATGCTCCATGACACTTTTCATCAAAAGGCTCCAAGACCCCTGACATCACAATGTTCCATAACACCTGTCATCAAAATATTCCATGACACATTTCATCCAATTGCTCCATGACCCTGTACTCACAATGATCCCTGACCTGCTCATCACAATGCCCAACGCCCTTGCCATGAAAATGCTCCATGATCTTTGTCATCACAAAGCGCCATGACCCTTGGCATCACAATGCTCCATGTCATTGTCATCACAGTGCTCCATGAATGCTCTCATCACATTGCTCCATGTGCTTGTCATCACAAAGCTCCATGACACATGTCATCAGAATGCTCCATGGCCTTCTCATCACAATGCTCCATGCCCTTGTCATTACAATCCTCCATGACGCATGTATCATAGTGTTCCGTACCCTTGTCATTCCAATGCTCCATGCCCACTTTCATCACAATAATCCATGAAATATTTCAGACCAATGTCCCATGCCCTTCTCATCACAATGCTCCATTACCTCTGTCATAACAATGCACCATGACCCCTGCCATCACAATGTTCCACGGCCTAGTCATTACAAGGCTCCATGACACTTGTCATCACAATGCTGAAGGCCCCTTAAATCACAATGCTCCATGCCCTTGTCATCACAAAGCTCCATGACGCATGTCATCAGAATGTTCCATTGCCTTCTCATCACAATGCTCCAAGACCTCTGTAAACACAATGCTCCATGCCCCTTTTCATCTCAATGCTCCATGAACCCTGTCATCACAATGCACCATGCCCATCATCATAATGCTTCAGGCTATTGTCATCACAATGAAATCAATATTCTCCATGACCTCTGTCATAACAATGCTCCAAACCCTTGTGATCACAATGTTCCATAACACTTATCATCACAACACCCCATGACGCTCATCATCACAATTATCCATGGCCTTCTCATCACAAAGCTCCATGATCTTTGTCATCACAGTGCTCAATACAATTGTCATGACAATGCTCCCTGACAATTGTCGTCAGAATGCTCCTTGAAACCTGTCATGACAAGGCTCCATGCCTTTTTCATCACAATAATCCATGCCCTTTTCATCACAATGCTCCAAGATCCCTGTAATCACAAAGCTCCATGCCCTTATCATCAAAAATCTCCATGACGCATGTCATCAGAATGCTTCATGGCCTTCTCATCACAATTCTCCATGCCCTTGCCATCACAATGCTCCATTACCCCTGTCATAACAATGCTCCAGGACCCCTGCCATCACGATACTCCATGGCCTTGTCATCACAAGGCTCCATCACCCTTCTCATCGCAATGCCCCAAGAACACTGTAATCACAATGCTCTATGCCCCTTTTCATTTCAATGATCCATGAACCCTGTCATCACAATGCACCATGCCCATCATCATAATGCTTCATGCTATTGTCATCACAATAAAATCAAAATGCTCCATGACCTCTGTCATAACAATCCTCCAAACCCTTCTGATCACAATATTCCATAACACTTCTCATCACAATGACGCATGACGCTCGTCATCACAATTATCCATGGTCTTCTCATCACAATGTTCCATGACCTTTGTCATCACAATGCTTAATACACTTGTCATCAAAATTCTCCCTGACACTTGTTTTCTGTATGCTCCTTGAAACATGTCATGACAAGGCTCCATGACTTTTTCATCACAATGATCCATGTCCTTTTCATCACAATGCTTCAAGACCCCTGTAATCACAAAGCTCCATGCACTTGTCATCACAAAGCTCAATGACACATGTCATCAGAATGCTCCTTGGCCTTCTCCTCACAATGCTCCATTCCCTTGTCATCACAATGTGGCAAGACCCCTGTAATCAGAATTCTCCATGCCCCTTTCCTTCAGTATGCTCCATGAGATTTGTCATCACAAAGCTCCATGGTTTTCTCATCACAGTGCTCCAGGATCTTGTCATCACAGTGCTTCATGACCTTGTCATGAAAATTCTCAATGGCCCTTGTCATCATAATGCTCCAAGCCCTAGTCATCACAATGCTCCATTATATTTGTCATCACAATCCTCCATTATATTTGGCATCACAATACTCCCTGCCATTGTCATCGCAATGGACCATGACATATGTCATCACAATTCTCCCTGACACCTGTCTTCACAATACTCCATGACCTTCTATTCACAATGCTCCGTGCCATTGTCATCACAATGCACTATGTCCACTGTCATCACAATAATCTATGAAACTTGTCTGACCAATGCTCCATGCCCCTGTCATAAAAATGCTCCATGTCCCTGTCATCACAATGCTCCATGCCCTTGTCATCACAATGCTCCATGACCTGTCATCACAAAGCTCCATGACCCATGACCCATGTATCACAGTGTTCCGTGCCCTTGTCATCACAATGCAATATGCCACTCTCATCACAATAATCCATGAAATATTTCAGACCAATGCTCCATGCCCTTCTCATCAAAATGCTCCATTACCCCTGTCATCACAATGTTCCACGGCCTTGTCATCAAAAGGCCTCATGACATTTGTCATCACAATGCCCCATGACGCTCGTCATCACAATTATCCATGGTCTTCTCATCACAATGCTCCATGATCTTTGTCATCACAATGCTCAATAAACTTGTCATCACAATGATCCCTGACACTTGTCGTCAGTATGCTCCTGAACCCTGTCATGACAAGGCTGCATGCCTTTTTCATCACAGTGTTCCACGCCCTTTTCATAACAATGCTCCAAGACCTCTGTAATCACAATGCTCCATGCCCTTGTCTTCACAAAGCTCAATGACGCATGTCATCAGAATGCTCCATGGCGTTCTCATCACCATGATCCATGCCCTTTTCATCACAATGCTCCAAGACCCCTGTAATCACAATGATCCATGCCCCTTTTCAACAGAATGCTCCATGAGACTTCTCATCAAAAGTCTCCATGGTCTTCTCATCACAATGCTCCAGGACATTGTCATCACCATGCTCCATTCCCTTGTCATCACAATGCTCCATGACCAATATCATCACAATTCTCCATGACCAATGTCATCACAACACTCCCTGACACCTGACAACACAATGATCCGGGACTCTTGTCATCACAATGATCCATTCCCTAGTCATCACAATGCTCCAGGACACTTGTCATCACAATGCTCCATGCCCTTGTCATCCCAATGCTCCATGAACCCTGTATTCACAACGCTCCATGACGCTTGTCATCACAGTGCTCCATGATACCTGTCAACACAATGCTCCATGCCTTTGTCAGCAAAATGCTACATGACCTTGTCATTACAATGCTCTATGTGCTTGTCATCACAGTACTCCATTACCATTGTCATCACAATCCTTTATGAACTTTGGGATCACATTGCTTCATTCCCTTGTCATCACAATGTTCCAAGACCCCTGTAATCACAATGCTCCATGCCCCTTTTCATCAGTATGCACCATGAGACTTCTCATCACAAGGCTCCATGGTTTTGTCATCACAATGCTCCAGGACCTTGTCATCACAATGCTTCACGACATTGTCATGAAAATTTTCACTGGCCCTTGTCATCATAATGCTCCAAGCCCTAGTCATCACAATGCTCCATTACATTTGGCATCACAATGATCCCTGCCATTGTCATCGCAATGGACCATGACATATGTCATCACGATGCTCCCTGACACCTGTCTTCACAATACTCCATGACCTTCTCATCACAATGCTCCATGCCCTTGTCATCACAATGCACCATGCCCACTGTCATCACAATAATCTATGAAACTTGTCAGACCAATGCTCCATGCCCCTGTCATCACAATGCTCCATGCCCTTGTCCTCACAATGCTCCATGACCCCTGTCATCACAACGCTCCGTGACTCCAGTCATCACAATGCTTCATAGCGTTTGGCATCACAATGTTCCATGCACGAATCAGCACAAGGCTCTGTGACTTTTGTAACCACAATGCTCCATGAACTTTTCATCAAAATTCTCTGTGACCCTTGTCATCACAATGCTCCATGTCTTTGTCAGAACAATGCTCCATGACCATTGTCATCACAATGTGCCATGCGCATTTCATCACAACGGTCCACAATCTTTTCATTGCAATGCTCCATAAACTTTGTAATCACAATGCTCCATGCACTTCTCATCAAAATGCTCTCTCACCAGAGATATCACAGTGTTCCATCACTAGTCATCACAATAATCCCTCACCCCTCTAATCACAAAGTTCCATGACCCTGTCATCACAATGCTACATCCACTTACCATCACAATGTTCCATGACCTCTGACATCACAATGTTCCATAACCCCTGTCATCAAAATGCTCCATGACCCTTTTCATCCCAAAGCTCCAAGACCCCTAACATCACAATGTTCTATAACCTGTGCCATCAAAATGTTCCATTACACTTTTCATCAAATTGCTGCATGACCCAGTCATCAAAATGCTTCCTGCCCTTCTCATCACAATGCACCATGCCCTTGTTATCAAAATGCTCCATGACTTGTCATCACAAATCTCCATGACTCTTGGCATCACAATGCTCCATGCCATTGTCATCAGAATGTTCCATGAACCCTGTCATAACATTGCTCCATGCCGTTTTCATCACAAAGCTCCATTACACTTGTCATTACAATGCTCGACGCCCTTCTCATCACAATGCTCCATGCCCTTGTCATTACAATCCTGCATGACCCATGTATCATAGTGTTCCGTACCCTTGTCATCACAATGCTCCATGCCCACTCTCATCACAATAATCCATGAAACATTTCAGACCTGTATTCCATGCTCTTCTCATCACAATGCTCCATTACCCCTTTCATAACAATGCACCATGACCACCGCCATCACAATGTTACACGGCCTAGTAATCACATGGTTCCATGACAATTGTCATCACAATGCTCAGGACGCCTGAAATCACAATGCTCCATGCCCTTGTCATCACAAAGCTCCATGACGCATGTCATCAGAATGTTCCATGGCCTTCTCATCACAATGCTCCATGCCCTTGTCATCACAATGCTCCAAGACCCTTGTAATCACAATGCTCCATGCCCCTTTTCATCTCAATGGTCCATGAACCCTGTCATCACAATACACCATGCCCATCATCATAATGCTTCAGGCTATTGTCATCACAATGAAATCAAAATGCTCCATGACCTGTGTCATCATAATTCTCAGAACCCTTGTGATCACAATGCTCCATATCATTGTCATCACAATGCTCCATGAACACTCTCATCACATTGCTCCATGCCCTTGTCATCACAAAGCTCCATGACACATGTCATCAGAATGCTCCATGGCCTTCTCATCGGAATGTTCCATGCACTTGCCATCACAATGCTCCATTACCACTGTCATAACAATGCTCCATGACACCAGCCCTCACGATGTTCCATGGCCTTGTCATCACAAGGCTCCATGACCCTTCTCATCACAATGCTCCAAGAACCCTGTAATCACAATGCTCTATGCCCCTTTTCATCTCAATGATCCATGAACGCTGTCATCAAAATGCACCATGCCCATCATCATAATGCTTCATGCTATTGTCATCACAATGAAATCAAAATGCTCCATGACCTCTGTCATAACAATGCTCCAAACCCTTGTGATCACAATATTCCATAACACTTGTCATCACAATGCCCCATGACGCTCGTCATCACAATTATCCATGGTCTTCTCATCACAATGCACCATGAGCTTTGTCATCACAATGCTCAATACACTTGTCATCAAAGTGCTCCCTGACACTTGTTTTCTGTATGCTCCTTGAACCCTGTCATGACAAGGCTCCATGCCTTTTTCATCACAATGATCCATGCCCTTTTCATCACAATGCTGCAAGACCAATGTAATCACAATGCTCCATGCCCTTGTCATCACAAAGCTCAATGACGCATGCCATCAGAATGCTCCTTGGTCTTCTCCTCACAATGTTCCATGCCCTTGTCATCACAATGTTCCAAGACCCCTGTAATCACAATGCTCCATGCCCCTTTTCATCAGTATGCACCATGAGACTTCTCATCACAAGGCTCCATGGTTTTGTCATCACAATGCTCCAGGACTTTGTCATCACAATGCTTCACGACATTGTCATGAAAATTTTCACTGGCCCTTGTCATCATAATGCTCCAAGCCCTAGTCATCACAATGCTCCATTATATTTGTCATCACAATCCTCCATTACATTTGGCATCACAATGATCCCTGCCATTGTCATCGCAATGGACCATGACATATGTCATCACAATGCTCCCTGACACCTGTCTTCACAATACTCCATGACCTTCTCATCACAATGCTCCATGCCCTTGTCATCACAATGCACCATGCCCACTGTCATCACAATAATCTATGAAACTTGTCAGACCAATGCTCCATGCCCCTGTCATCACAATGCTCCATGCCCTTGTCCTCACAATGCTCCATGACCCCTGTCATCACAACGCTCCGTGACTCCAGTCATCACAATGCTTCATAGCGTTTGGCATCACAATGTTCCATGCACGAATCAGCACAAGGCTCTGTGACTTTTGTAACCACAATGCTCCATGAACTTTTCATCAAAATTCTCTGTGACCCTTGTCATCACAATGCTCCATGTCTTTGTCAGAACAATGCTCCATGACCATTGTCATCACAATGTGCCATGCGCATTTCATCACAACGGTCCACAATCTTTTCATTGCAATGCTCCATAAACTTTGTAATCACAATGCTCCATGCACTTCTCATCAAAATGCTCTCTCACCAGAGATATCACAGTGTTCCATCACTAGTCATCACAATAATCCCTCACCCCTCTAATCACAAAGTTCCATGACCCTGTCATCACAATGCTACATCCACTTACCATCACAATGTTCCATGACCTCTGACATCACAATGTTCCATAACCCCTGTCATCAAAATGCTCCATGACCCTTTTCATCCCAAAGCTCCAAGACCCCTAACATCACAATGTTCTATAACCTGTGCCATCAAAATGTTCCATTACACTTTTCATCAAATTGCTGCATGACCCAGTCATCAAAATGCTTCCTGCCCTTCTCATCACAATGCACCATGCCCTTGTTATCAAAATGCTCCATGACTTGTCATCACAAATCTCCATGACTCTTGGCATCACAATGCTCCATGCCATTGTCATCAGAATGTTCCATGAACCCTGTCATAACATTGCTCCATGCCGTTTTCATCACAAAGCTCCATTACACTTGTCATTACAATGCTCGACGCCCTTCTCATCACAATGCTCCATGCCCTTGTCATTACAATCCTGCATGACCCATGTATCATAGTGTTCCGTACCCTTGTCATCACAATGCTCCATGCCCACTCTCATCACAATAATCCATGAAACATTTCAGACCTGTATTCCATGCTCTTCTCATCACAATGCTCCATTACCCCTTTCATAACAATGCACCATGACCACCGCCATCACAATGTTACACGGCCTAGTAATCACATGGTTCCATGACAATTGTCATCACAATGCTCAGGACGCCTGAAATCACAATGCTCCATGCCCTTGTCATCACAAAGCTCCATGACGCATGTCATCAGAATGTTCCATGGCCTTCTCATCACAATGCTCCATGCCCTTGTCATCACAATGCTCCAAGACCCTTGTAATCACAATGCTCCATGCCCCTTTTCATCTCAATGGTCCATGAACCCTGTCATCACAATACACCATGCCCATCATCATAATGCTTCAGGCTATTGTCATCACAATGAAATCAAAATGCTCCATGACCTGTGTCATCATAATACTCCGAACCCTTGTGATCACAATGTTCCATAACACTTATCATCACAACACCCCATGACGCTCATCATCACAATAATCCATGGCCTTCTCATCACAGTGCTCTATGACCTTTGTCATCACAATGCTCAATACACTTATCATCACAATGCTCCCTGACACTTGTCTTCAGTATGCTCCTTGTACCCTGTCATGACAAGGCACCATGCCTTATTCATCACAATGATCCATGGCTTTCTCCTCACAATGCTCCATGACCCCTGTAATCACAATGCTCCATGCCCTTGTCATCACAAATCTCCAGGACGCATGTCATCAGAATGCTCCATGGCCTTCTCATGACCATGCTCCATGCCCTTGTCATCACAATGCTCCAAGAATCCTGTAATCACAATGCTCCATGCCCCTTTTCAACAGAATGCTCCATGAGACTTCTCATCAAAAGTCTCCATGGTATTCTCATCACAATATTCCAGGACTTTGTCATCACCATGCTCCATTCGCTTGTCATCGCAATGCTCCATGACCAATATCATCACAATTCTCCATGACCACTGTCATCACAACACTCCATGACACCTGACAGCACAATGATCCGGGACTCTTTTCATCACAATGCTCCATTCCCTAGTCATAACAATGCTCCAGGACACTTGTCATCACAATGATCCATGCCCTTGTCATCCCAATGCTCCATAACCCCTGTATTCACAGTGCTCCATGGCGCTTGTCATCACAGTGCTCCATGACACCTGCCATCACAATGCTCCATGCCTTTGTCTGAAAAATATTCCATGGCCCTTGTCATCACAATGTGCCATTCACTTTTCATCAAAGCGGTCCAGAAACTTGTCATTGCAATGCTCCATAAACCTTGTAATCACAATGCTCCATACACTTCTCATCAAAATGCTCTCTCACCAGAGATATCACAGTGTTCCATCACTAGTCGTCACCATACTCCCTCACCCATGTAATCACAATATCCCATGACCCCGGTCATCACAATGCTACATCCCTTTATCATCACAATGTTCCATGACCCCTGACATCACAATATTCTATAACCCCTGTCATCAAAATGTTCCAAAACACTTTTCATCATATTGCAGCATGACCCTGTCATCAAAATACTCCCTTCCCTTCTCATCACAATGCACCATGCACTTATCATCAAAATGCTCCATGACCTTTGTCATCACAAAGCGCCATGACCCTTGGCATCACAATGCTCCATGTCACTGTCATAACAATGCTCCATGAACCCTCTCATCACATTGCTCCATGCCCTTGTCATCACAAAGCTCCATGACACTTGCCATCACAATGCTCGATGCCCTTCTCATCACAATGCCCCATGCCCTTGTCATTACAATCCTCCATGACCCATGTATCACAGTGTTCCATGCCCTTATCATCACAATGCTCTATGCCCACTCTCATCACAATAATCCATGAAACATTTCAGACCAATGCTCCATTCCCTTCTCATCACAATGCTCCTTTACCTCTGTCATAACAATGCTCCATGACACCTGCCATCACAATGTTCCACGGCCTTGTCATCACAAGGCTCCATGACACTTGTCATCACAATGATCCACGACCCCTCTAATCAAAATGCTCCATGCCCTTTTCATCAAAAATCTACATGACGCATGTCATCAGAATATTCCATGGCCCTGTCAAAACAATGCTCATGCCCTTGTCATCACAAAGCTCCAAGACACTTGTAATCAAAATGTTCCATGCGTCTTTTCCTCTCAATGCTCCATGAAGCCTGTCATCACAATGGACCATGCACATCCGCATAATGCTTCAGGCTATTGTCATCACAATGAAATAAGTATGCTCCATGACCTCTGTTATCACAATGCTCCAATCCCTTGTGATCACAATGTTCCATAACACTTATCATCACAACACCCTATGACGCTCATCATCACAATTATCCATGGTCTTCTCATCACAATGCTCCATGACATTTGTAATCACAATGCTCAATACACTTGTCATCACAGTGCTCCCTGACACTTGTCATCAGTATGCTCCATTAACCCTATCATGACACGTCTCCATGCCTTTTTCATCACAATGATCCATGCCATTTTAATCACAATGCTCCAAGACCCATGTAATCACAATGCTCCATGCCCTTGTCATCACAATATTCAATGACGCATGTCATCAGAATGCTCCATGGCGTTCTCCTCACAATGCTCCATGTCCCTTTTCATCAGAAAGCTCCATGAGACTTGTCATCACAAGTCTCCATTGTATTCTTATAAAAGTGCTCCAGGAACTTGTCATCAAAATGCTCCATGATCCCTGTCATCACAATACTCCATGAACATTTTCAGCCCATTGCTCTATGACCTTCTCATCAAAATGCTCCATGACCCCTGTCATCACAATACTCCATGAACATTTTCAGCCCAATGCTCCATGACCCTTGTCATCACAATCATCCATGCCCTTGTCATCCCATTGCTTCATGACCCCTGTATTCACAATGCTCCATGACGCTTGTCATCACAGTGCTCCATGACACCTGTCATCACAATGCTCCATGCCTTTTTCAGCAAAATGCTACCTGACCTTGTCATTGCAATGCTCTATTCGCTTGTCATCACAATACTCCATTACCATTGTCATCACAATCCTCCATGAACCTTGGGATCATATTGCTTCATGCCTTTGTCATCACAATGCTCCATGCTTCTTGAAATCAAAATGATCCATGACCTCTGCCATCACAATGCTCCAAACCCTTGTGATCACAATGTTCCATAACACTTGTCATCACAACGCTCCATGATGCCTGTCATCACAATACTCCATGCACTTTTCATCACAAAGCTCCATGACATTTGTCATCACAATTCTCAATACACTTGCCATCACAATGCTCCCTGACACTTGTCGTCAGAATGCTCCTTGAACCCTGTCACGAAAAGGCTCCATGCCTTTTTCAACACAATACTCCATGCCCTTTTCATCACAATGCTCCATAACATTTGTCATCACAATTCTCAATACACTTGTCATCACAATTCCCCATGCCTTTTTCATTACCATGCTCCATGCCATTGTCATCAAAATACTCCACAAGCTTGTCATCACAATACTCCATGACCCTTTTCATCACAATTCTCCATGCACCTGTCAACAAAATGCTCCCTGACGCTTGTCATCACAATGCTCCAAGCCATTGTCATCACAAAGCTCCATTACATTTGTCATCAGAATCCTCCATGACACTTGGAATCAAAGTGCTCCATGCCATTGTCATCAATATGGGCCATTACATATGTCATCATAATGTTCCCTGACACCTCTCTTCAAAATACTGCATGACCTGGTCATCACAATGCTCCATGCCCTTGTCATCACAATGCGCCATTCCAACAGTCATCACAATAATCCATGAAACTTATTAGACCAATGCTCCAATCCCTTGTCATCACAATGCTCCTTGTCCTTGTTATCACAATGCTCCATGACCCCTGTCATCACAATGCTCCATGACTCCATTCATCACAATGCTTCATGAAATTTGTCATCACAATGGTCCATGCTCTCGTCATCAACAGTCTCTGTGACATATTTAACCGCAATGCTCCATGAACTTTTCATCACAATTCTCTTTGCCCCTTGTCATCACAATGCTCTATGCCTTTCTCAGCACAGTGCTCCATGACCCTTGTCATCACAATGCTCCATGCGCTTGTCAGCACAATGCTCCATGACCCATGTCATCACAATGCACCCTGCACTTCTCATCACAGTGCTACACAATCTTGTCACCACAATGATCCATAAAACTTGTCATCACAATTCTCCATGCACTTCTCATCAAAATGCTCTCTCACCACTGATATCACAATGTTACATCACAATTCATCACAATACACCCTCACCCCTGTCATCACAATGTTCCATGTCTTCTGTCTTTGCAATACTACATGCACATATCATCACAAAGTTCGATGACCCCTGACATCACAATGTTCCATAACCCATGTCATCAAAATGATCCATAACACTTTTCCTCAAAATGCTCAATGACCCCTGACATCACAATGTTCCATAACCCCTGTCATCATAATTCTCCATGATCCTTTTCATCAAAATGCTCCATGACCCCTGACATCACAATGTTCCATAACAACTGTCATCAAAATATTCCATGACTCTTTCCATCAAATTGCTCTATGAACATGTCATCACAATGCTCCCTGCCATTCTCATCACAATGTACCACGCCCTTGTCATCAAAATGCTCCATGACCTTTGTCATCACAAAACTGCATGACGCTTGGCATCTCAATGCTCCATGCAATTGTCATCACAATGCTCCATGAACCCTCTAATCACAATGCTCCATGCACATTTGCATCTCAATGCTCCATGAACCCTGCCATCAAAATGCACCATGCCCATCATCATAATGCTTCAGTCTATTGTCATCACAATGAAATCAAAATATTCGATGATCTATCTCATCACAATGCTCGAAATCCTTGGGATCACAATGTTCCATAACACTTATCATCACAACGCCCCAGGACGCTCATCATCACAATTATCCATGGTCCTCTCATCACAGTGCTCCATGACTTTTGTCATCACAATGCTCTATACACTTGTCATTACAATGCTCCCTGACACTTGTCATCAGTATGCTCCTGGAACCCTGTCATGACAAGGCTCCATACCATTTTCATAACAATGATCCATGCCAATTTCATCACAATGCTCCAAGACACCAGTAATCACAATGCGCCATGCCCCTTTTCATCAGAATGCTCGATGACCTTGTTATTACAAGTCTCCATGGTCTTCTCATCACAATGCTCCAGGAACTTTTCATCACAGTGCTCCATTCCCTTGTCATCACAATGCTCCATGACCCCTGTCCTCACAATACTTCCTGAACATTTTCAGTCCAATTCTCCAGGAACTTCTCATCACAATGCTTTATGATCCCTATCATCACAATGCTCCATGACCACTGACATCACAACACTCCATGACCCCTGACAACACAGTGATCCGGGACTCCTGTCATCACAATTCTCCATTCCCTACTCATCACAATGCTCCATTAACATTTTCAGCCCAATGCTCCATGACACTTGTCATCACAATGATCCATGTCCTTGCCATCCCAATTCTCCATGACCCCTGTAATCACAATGATCCGTGATGCTTCACATCACAGTGCTCTATGACCCTTATCATCACAATGCTACATGCCTGTGTCAGCAAAAGGCTACATGACATTATCATCAAAATGCTCCATTTGCTTGTCATCACAATACTCCTTTACAATTGTCATCACAATCCTCCATGAACCTTGGGATCACATTGCTTCATGCCCTTGTCATCACAATGCTCCATGCTCCTTGACAACAAAATGATCCATGACTTCTATCATCACAATGCTCCAAACCCTTGTGATCACAATGTTCCATAGCACTTGTCATCACAACGTTCCATGATGCCTGCCATCACAATACTCTATGCCCTTTTCGTCAAAATGCTCCATGATCTTTTTCATCACAATTCTAAATACACTTGTCATCACAATGTTCCCTGACACTTGTCATCAGAATGCTCCTTGAAACCTGTCATGAAATGGCTTCATGCCCTTTTCATCACAATGCTCCATGATATTGTTGTCACAATACTCCACAAGCTTGTCATCAGAATGCTCCATGACACTTGTCATCACAATGCTCCATGGCCACTGTCATCACAATGCTCCATACCCCTTGTCATTACTGTGCTCCATGACGCTCGTCATCACAATTTTCCATGGTCTTTTCATCACAATGCTCCACGCCTTTGTCATCAAAATGCTCCATGACACTTGTCATCACAGTGCTCCATGGCCACTGTCATCACAATGCTCCATTCCCCATGTCATTACAATGCACCATGACTCTCGTCATCACAATCATCCATGGTCTTCTCATCACAATGCTCCACGGTCTTGCCATCACAATGCTCCATGCCTTGGTCATCACAATGCTCCATGTCCCCTGTCATCACAATTCTCCTCGTTCTTGGCATCACTATGCTCCATGACACTTCTCATCACCGTTTTACATGATTTGTCATCACAATTCTCTATGCACTTGTCATCGCAATGTTCCATGACCCCTGTCATAGGAAGCTCCATGTGCTTCTCATCACAATGCTTCTTCAACTTGTCATCAAAACTCTCAATGGCCCTTGTCATCACAATGCTCCATGCCCTTCTCATCACAATGCTCCATGTCCCTTGTCATCACAATGCTCCAAGCCCTTGTCATCAAAATGCTGCATTACATTTGTCATCACAATCCTCCATGACACTTGGCATCACAATGTTCCATTCCATTGTCATCGCAATGGGCCATGACATATGTCATCACAATGCTCCCTGAGACCTGTCTTCAAATTACTCCATGACCTTCTCATCACAATGCTCCATGCCTTTGTCATCACATTGCACCATGCCCACTGTCATCACAATAATCCATGAAACATGTCAGGCCAATGCTCCATGCACCTGTCATCACAATGCTCATTGCCTTTTCATCACAATGCTCTATGACCCCTGTCATCACAATGCTCCGTGACTCCAGTCATCACAATGCTTCATGACCTTTGTCATCACAATGGTCCATGCCCTCGTCATCACAAGGCTCTGTGACATTTGTCACCAAAATGCTCCATGAAATTTTCATCAAAATACTCGTTGACCCTTGTCATCACAATGCTCCATGCCTTTGTCAGCACAGTGCTCCATGACGCATGTCATCACAATGTGCCATGTGCTTGTCATCACAATGCTCAACAACCTTGTCCTCACAATGTTCCATAAAATCTGTCATCACAATGCTCCATGCACTTCTTATCAAAATGCTCTCTCACGAATGATATCAAATGTTCCCTCACTAGTCATCACAATACACCCACTCCCCTGTCATCACAATAGTCCACAACACCGTCATGAAAATGTTCCATGACTCCTGACATCACAATGTTCCATAACCACTGTCATCAAAATGTTCCATGACACTTTTCATCAAATTGCTCCATGACCCTGTCATCACAATGCTCCCTGCCCTTCACAAGAGAATTCACCACACCCTTGTCATCAAAATGCTCCATGACCTTTGTCATCACAAAACTCCATGACTCTTGGCATTACAATGCTCCATGCCATTGTCATCACAATGCTCCAAAAACCTCTCATCACATTGTTCCATGCCCTTGTCATCACAGGATCCATGATGCTTTTCATCACAATGCTCAATGCCATTCTTCTCACAATGCTCCATGCGCTTGTCATTACAATCCTCCATGAACCATGTATCACAGTGTTCCGTTCCCTTGTTATCACAATGCTCCTTGCCCCCTCTCATCACAATAATCCATGAAACATTTCAGACCAATGTTCCATGCCCTTTTCATCACAATGATCCAAGACTCTTCTAATCATAATGCTCCATGCCCCTCTTCATCTCAATGCTCCATGAATGCTGTCATCACAATGCACCAATGCACATCATCATAATGCTTCATGCTGTTGTCATCACAATGAAATCAAAATGCTCTATGACCTCTGTCATCACAATGCTCCAAATCCTTGTGATCACAATATTCCATAACACTTATCATCACAACTCCCCATAACGCTCGTCATCACAATTATCCATGGTCTTCTAATCACAATGCTCCATGACATTTGTCATCACAATGCTCAATACCCTTGTCATCACAATGGTCCCTGACACTTGTCATCAGTATGCTCCTTGAACCCTGTCATGACAAGGCTCCATGACTTTTTAATCACAATGTTACATGCCCTTTTCCTCACAGTGCTACAAGACCCATGTAATCACAAGGTTCCATGCCCTTGTCATCACAAAGCTCCATGATGCATCTCATCAGAACGCTCCATGACATTCTCATCCCAATGTGCAATGCTCTTGTCATCATAATGCTCCATTACCTTTGTCATAACAATGTTACATGACCCCTGCCATCACAATGTTCCACGGCCTTGTCATCACAAGGCTCCATGACCCTTGTCGTTACAATGCTCCAAGACCCCTGTCATCACAATGCTCCATGAACATTTTCAGCCCAAAGCTCCATGACGCTTGACATCAAAATGATCCATGCCCTTGTCATCCCAATGCTCCATGGCCCCTATATTCACAATGCTCCTTGACGCTTGTCATCACAGTGCTCCATGACAACTGTCATCACAATGTTCCATGCCTTAGTCAGCAAAATGTTACATGACCCTGTCATTACAATGCTCTATGGACTTGTCATCACAATACTCCATGACCATTGTCATCACTATCCTCCATGAACGTTGGGATCACATTGCTTCATGCCCTTGTCATCACAATGCTCCATGCTCCTTGAAATCAAAATGATCCATGACCTCTGTCATCACAATGCTTCAAACACTTGTGATCACAATGTTCCATAACACTTTTCATCACAACTCTCCATGATGCCTGTCATCAAAATACTCCATGCCCTTTTCATCACAATGCTCCATGACCTTTGTCATCACAATTCTCAATACACTTGTCATCACAATGCTCCCTGACACTTGTCGTCAGAATGCTCCTTGAACCCTGTCAGGAAAAGGCTTCTTGCATTTTTCATCACAAAGCCCCATGCCGTTTTCATTACAATGCTCCATGCCATTGTCATGAAAATACTCCACAAGCTTGTCATGAGAATGCTCCATGACCCTTGTCATCACAATTCTCCATGCACTTGTCAGCACAATGCTCCCTGACCCTTGTCATCACTATGCTCCAAGCCATTGTCATCACAATGCTCCTTTACCATTGTCATCAGAATCCTCCATGACACTTGGCATCACAATGCTCCATACCATTGTCATCACAATGGGCTAATTCATATGTCATCACAATGCTCCGTGACACCTCTATTCACAATACTGCATGACCTGGTCATCACAATGCTCCATGCCCTTGTCATCACAATGCGCCATTCCAACTGTCATCACAATAATCCATGAAACTTATTAGACCAATGCTCCATGCACTTGTCATCACAATGGTCCATGCCCTTGTTATCACAATGTTCCAAGACCCCTGTAATCAGAATGCTCCATGCCCCTATTCATCAGTATGCTCCATGAGACTTGTCATCACAATGCTTCACGACATTGTCATGAAAATTCACAATGGCCCTTGTCATCATAATGCTCCAAGAAGGAATCATCACAATGCTCCATTATATTTGTCATTACAATCCTCCATTACATTTGGCATCACAATGCTCCATGCCATTGTCACCGCAATGGACCATGACATATGTCATCACAATGCTCCCTGACACCTGTCTTCACAATACTCCATGACCTTGTCATCACAATGCTCCATGCGCTTCTCATCACAATGCACCATGTCCACTGTCATCACAATCATCTATGAAAATTGTCAGACCAATGCTCCATGCCCCTGTCATCACAGTGCTCCATGCCCTTTTCATCACAATGCTCCATGAACCCTGTCATCACAATGCTCCGTGACTCCAGTCATCACAATGCTTCATAAAGTTTGTCATCACAACGGTCCATGCCCGCGTCATCACAAGGCTCTGTAACCATTTTAACCACAATGCTCCATGAACTTTTCATCACAATGCTCCGTGACCCTTGTCATCACAATGCTCCATGCCTTTGTCAGAACAATGCTCCATGACATTTGCCATCACAATGTGCCATGCGCTTTTCATCACAATGATCCAAAACCTTGTCATGGCTATGCTCCATAAAACTTGTAATCACAATGCTCCATGAACTTCTCATCCAAATGCTCTCTCGCATGAGATATCACAACGTTCCTTCACTAGTCATCACAATCCTCCCTCACCCCTGTTATCACAATGTTCCATGACCCCTGTCATCACAATGCTACATCCCCTTATCTGCACAATGTTCCATGACCCCTGACATCACAATGTTCTATAACCCCTGTCATCAAAATGCTCCTTGACCCTTTTCATCCCAAAGATCCATGACCCCTGGCATCACAATGTTCTATAACCCCTGTCATCAAAATGTTCCATTACACTTTTCATCAAATTGCTGCATGACCCTGTCCTCAAAATGTCCCCTGCCCTTCTCATCACAATGCACCACACCCTTGTCATCAAAATGCTCCATGACATTTGTCATCACAAAGCTCCATGACCCTTGGCATCACAATGATCCATGTCATTGTCATCACAATGCTCCATGAACCCTCTCATCACATGGCTCCATGCCCTTGTCATCACAAAGCACAATGACACTTGTCATCACAATGTTCGATGCCCTTCCCATCACAATGCTCCATGCACTTGACATTACAATCCTCCATGACCCATATATCACAGTGTTGCGTGTCCTTGTCTTCGAAATGCTCAATGCCCGCTCTCATCACAACAGTCCATGAAACATTGCAGACCAATGCTCAATGCCGTTCTCATCACAATGCTCCATTAACTCTGTCATAACAATGCTCCATGAACCCTGCCATCACAAAGTTCCACGGCCCTGTCATCCCAAGGCTCCATGACCCTTGTCATCACAATGCTCCAAGACCCCTGTAATCACAATTCTCCATTCCCTTTTCATCACAAAGCTCCATGACGCATGTCATCAGAATGTTCCATGGCCTTCTCCTCACAATGCTCCATGCCCTTGTCATCACAATGCTCCAAGACCCCTGTAATCACAATACTCCATGCCCCTTTTCATCAGAATGCTCCATGAGGCTTGTCATCACAAGTCTCCATGGTCATCTCATCACAATGCTCCAGGACCTTGTCATCACCATGCTCCATTCCATTGTCATCACAATGCTCCATGACCCCTGTCATCACAATAATCCATGGACATTTTCAGCCCAATTCTCCATGACCCTTGTCATCACAATGATCCATGCCCTTGTCATCTTAATGCTCCATGACCCCTGTATTCACAATGATCCGTGATGCTTGTCATCACAGTGCTCCATGACACATGTCATCACAATTCTCTATGCCATTCTCAGCACAATGCTCCATGCCCTTTTCATCACAATGCTCCATTACCCCTGTCATAACAATGCTCCATGACCCCTGCCTTCACAATTTTCCATGGCCTTGTCATCACAAGGCTCCATGACACTTGTCATCACAATGCTCCAAGACTCATGTAATCACTAATGCTCCATGCCCTTGTCATCACAAAGCTCCATGACACATGTGATCAGAATGTTCCATGTCCTTCTCCACACAATGCTCCATGCCCTTGTCATCTCAATGCTCCATGAACCCTGTCATCACAATGCATCATGCCAATCATCATAATGGTTCCGGCTATTGTCAGCACAATGATATCAAAATTCTCTATGAACTCTGTCATCACAATGCTCCATGACCCCTGTCATCACAATACTCCATGAACATTTTCAGCCCAATGCTCCATGACCCTTGTCATCACAATGATCCATGCCCTTGTCATCCCAATGCTCCATGACCCCTGTATTCACAATGCTCCATGACGCTAGTCATCTCCGTGTTCCATGACACTTGTCATCACAATGCTCCATGCCTTTGTTTGCAAAATACTGAATGACATTGTCATTACAATGCTCTATGCGCTTGTCATCACAATACTCCATTACCATTGTCATCACAATCCTCCATGAAATTTGGGTTCACATTGCTTCATGCCCTTGTCATCACAATGCTCCATGCTCCTTGAAATCAAAATGATCCATGACCTCTGTCATCACAATGCTTCAAACCCTTGTGATCACAATGTTCCATAAAACTTGTCATCACAACGCTCCATGATGCATGTCATCACAATAGTCCATGCCCTTTTCATCACAATGCTCCATGACCTGTGTCACCACAATTCTCAATACATTTGTCATCACAATGCTCCCTGACACTTGTCATCAGTATGCTCCTTGAACCCTGTCACGAAAAGGCTCCATGCCTTTTTCATCACAATGCCCCATGCAGTTTTCATCACAATGCTCCATGCCATTGTCATCAAAATACGCCACAAGCTTGTCATAAGAATGCTCCATGACCCTTGTCATCACAATTCTCCATACACATGTCAGCACAATGCTCCCTGACGTTTGTCATAACAATGCTCCAATCCACTGCCATCACAATGCTCCATTACCTTTGTCATCAGATTCCTCCATGACACTTGGCATCACAATGCTCCATGCCATTGTCATCACTATGGGCCATTACATATGTCATCACAATGCTCCCTGACACCTGTCTTCCCAATACTGCATGACCTGCTCATCACAATGCTCCATGCCCTTGTCATCACAATGCACCATTCCAACTGTCATCGCAATAATCCATGATACTTATTAGACCAATGCTCCATGCCCTTGTCATCACAATGCTCCATGCCCTTGTTATCACAATGCTCCATGACCCCTGTCATCACAATGCTCCGTGACTCCAGTTATCACAATGCTTCATGACCTTTGTCATCACAATGGTCCATGACCTCGTCATCAACAGTCTCTGTGACCTTTTTAACTACAATGCTCCATGAACTTTTCATCACAATGCTCTTTGATCCTTGTCATCACAATGCTCTATGCCTTTCTCAGCACAATGCTCCATGACCCTTGTCATCACAATGCTCCATGCGCTTGTCATCACAATGCTCCATGACACATGTCATCCCAATGAACCATGCACTTGTCATCACAGTGCTCCACAAACCTGTCATCCCAATGCTCCATGAACCTTGTCATCACAATGCTCCATGGACTTCTCACCAAAATGCTCTCTCACCACTGATATCACAATGTTACATCACTATTCGTCACAATATTCCCTCACCCCTGTCATCAAAATGTGCCATGACTCCTGTCATCACAATGCTACATGCACTTATCATCACAATGTTCGATGAGCCGTGGCATCACAATGTTCCATAACCCCTGTCATCAAAATGTTCCATGACACTTTTCATCAAATTGCTCCATGACCCTGTCATCACAATGCTCCCTACCCTTCTCATCACAATGCACAACGCACTTGTCATCAAAATGCTCCATGACCTTTGTCATCACAAAGATCCATAACACTTGTCATCACAATGCTCCATATCATTGTCATCACAATGCTCCATGAAGGTTCTCATCACATTTCTCCATGTCCTTGTCATCAGAAAACTCCATGACACATATCATCAAAGTGCTCCATGGCCTTCTCATCACAATGCTCCTTGCCCTTGCCAACACAATGCTCCATTACTCCTGTCATAACCATGATCCATAATCCCTGCCATCACGATGTTCCATGGCCTTGTCATCACAAGGCTCCTTGACCCTTGTCATCACAATGCTCCAAGACCCCTGTAACCACAATGCTCCATGCCCCTTTTCATTTCAATGATTCATGAAACCTGTCATCAAAATGCACCATGCCCATCATCATAATGCTTCATGCTATTGTCATCACAATGAAATCAATATGCTCCATGACCTCTGTCATAACAATGCTCCAAACGCTTGTGATCACAATGTTCCAAAACACTTGTCATCACAATGCTCCATGACGCTCGTCATCACAGTTATCCATGGTCTTCTCATCACAATGCTCCATGACCTTTCTCATCACAATGCTCAATACATTTGTCATCAAAATGCTCCCTGACACTTGTTGTCTGTATGCTCCTTGAACCCTGTCATGAAAAGGCTCCATGTCTTTTTCATCACAATGATCCATGCCCTTTTCATCACAATGCTCCAAGACCCATGCAATCACAATGCTCCATGCCCTTGTAATCACAATGCTCAATGACGCATGTCTTCAGAATGCTCTTGGCCTTCTCCTCACAATGCTCCATGCACATGTCATCACAATGTTCCAAGACTCCTGTAATCACAATGGTCCATGTCCATTTTCATCAGTATGCTCCATGAGATTTTTCATCACAAGGCTCCATGGTTTTCTCATCACAATGCTCTAGGACATTGTCATCACAATGCTTCACGACATTGTCCTGAAAATTCTCAATGGCCCTTGTCATCATAATGCTCCAAGCCCTTGTCATCACAATGCTCCATTATATTTGTCATCACAATCCTCCATTACATTTGGCATCAGAAGGCTCCCTGCTATTGTCATCGCAATGGACCATGACATATGTCATCACAATGCTCCCTGACACCTGTCTTCAAAATACTCCATGACCTTCTCATCACAATGATCCATGCCCTTGTCATCACAATGCATCATGTCCACTGTCATCACAATAATCTATGAAACTTATCAGACGAATGCTCCATGACCCTGTCATCACAATTTTCCATGCCCACGTCATCACAAGGCTCTGTGTCCTTTGTAACCACAATGCTCCATGAACATTTCACCACAATGCTCCGTGACCCTTGTCTTCACAATGCTCCATGCCTTTGTCAGAAAAATGCTCCATGACCCTTGTCATCACAATGTGTGTCACATTTTTCATCACAACGGTCCACAAGTTTTTCATTGCAATGCTCCTTAAAACTTGTAATCACAATGCTCCATTACCCCTGTCATAACTGTGCTCCATGACCCCATCCATCACGATGTTCCATGGCCTTGTCATCACAAGGCTCCATGACACATGTCATCACAATGCTCCAAGACCCGTGTAATCACAATGCTCCAAGCCCTTGTCATCACAAAGCTCCATGACACATGTCATCAGAATGTTCCATGTCCTTCTCATTAAATGCTCCATGCCCTTGTCATCACAGTGCTCCAAGACCCCTGTAATCACAATGCTCCATGCCCCTTTTCATCTCCATGCTCCATGAACCCTGTCATCACAATGCATCATGCCCATCATCATAATGCTTCCGGCTATTGTCAGCACAATGAAATCAAATTTCTCCTTGACCTGTGTCATCACAATGCTCCATGACACCTGTCATCACAATACTCCATGAACATTTTCAGCCGACTGCTCCATGACACTTGTCATCACAATGATCCATGCCCTAGTCATCCCAATGCTCCATGACCCCTGTATTCACAATTTTCCGTGACACATGTCATCACAGTGCTCCATGACACCTGTCATCACAATGCTCCATGACTTTGTCAGCAAAATGTTACATGACCTTGTCATTACAATTGTCTATGTGCTTGTCATCAAAATACTCCATTTGCATTGTCATCACAATCCTCCATGAACCTTGGGATCACATTGCTTCATGCCCTTTTCATCACAATGCTCCATGCTCCTTGAAATCAAAATGATCCATGACCTCTGTCATCACAATGCTCCAAACCCTTGTGATCCCAATGTTCCATAACACTTGTCATCACAATGCACCATGATGACTGTCATCACAAAATTCCATGCCCTTTTCATCCCAATGCTCCATGACCTTTGTCATCACAATGCTCTGTACACTTGTCATCACAATGCTCCCTGACACTTGTCATCAGAATGCTCCTTGAACACTGTCACGAAAATGCTCCATGCCTTTTTCATCACAATGCCCCATGCCGTTTTCATCACAATGCTCCGTGACCATTGTCATCACACTGCTCCATGCCTTTGTCTGAAAAATGTTCCATGACCCTTGTCATCACAATGTGCCATTCGCTTTTCATCACAACGGTCCAAAAACTTGTCATTGCAATGCTCCATAAACCTTGTAATCACAATGCTCCATACACTTCTCATCAAAATGCTCTCTCACCAGAGATATCACAGTGTTTCATCACTAGTCGTCACAATACTCCCTCACCCCTGTAATCACAATGTCCCATGACCCCTGTCATCACAATGCTACATCCCCTTATCATCACAATGTTCCATGACCCCTGACATCACAATGTTCTATTACCCCTGTCATCAAAATGTTCCAATACACTTTTCATCAAATTGCTGCATGACCCTGGCATCAAAATACACCCTGCCCTTCTCATCACAGTGCACCATGCACTTGTCAACAAAATGCTCCATAACTTTTGTCATCACAAAGCTCCATGACCCTTGGCATCACAATGCTCCATGTCATTGTCATCACAATGCTCCATGAACCCTCTCATCACATTGCTCCATGCCCTTGTCATCACACATCTCCATGACACTTGTCATCAAAATGCACGATGCCCTTCTCATCACAATGCCCCATGCCCTTGTCATTACAATCCTCCATGACCCATGTATCACAGTGTTCCTTGCCCTTATCATCACAATGCTCTATGCACACTCTCATCACAATAATCCATGAAACATTTCAGACCAATGCTCCATGTCCTTCTCATCAAAATACTCCTTTACCTCTGTCATAACAATGCTCCATGACACCTGCCATCACAATGTTCCACGGCCTTGTCATCACAAGGCTCCATGACGCTTGTCATCACAATGCTCCACGACCCCTCTAATCAAAATGCTCCATGCCCTTGTCATCAAAAAGCTACATGACGCATGTCATCAGAATGTTCCATGTCCCTGTCATCAAAATGCTCCATGCCCTTGTCATCACAATGCTCCAAGACCCTTGTCATCAAAATGCTCCATGCATCTTTTCATCTCAATGCTCCATGAACACTGTCATCACAATGGACCATGCCCATCATCATAATGCTTCAGGCTATTGTCATCACAATGTAATCAAAATGCTCCATTACCTCTGTCATCACAATGCTCCAAACCCTGGTGATCACAATGTTCCATAACACTTATCATCACAACACCCCATGACGCTCATCATCACAATTATCCATGGTCTTCTCATCACAATGCTCCATGACGTTTGTCATCACAATGCTTAATACAGTTGTCATCACAATGCTCCCTGACACTTGTCATCAGTATGCTCCATTAACCCTGTCATGACACGTCTCCATGCATTTTTCATCACAATGATCCATGCCCTTTTAATCACAATGCTCCAAGACCCCTGTAATCACAGTGCTCCATGCCCTTGTCATCACAATGCTCCAAGACCCCTGTAATCACAATGCTCCATGCCCCTTTTCATCAGGATGTTCCATGAGACTTGTCATCACAAGTCTCCATTGTCTTCTCATCACAATGCTCCAGGACCTTGTCATCACAATGCTCCATTCCCTTGTCATCACAATGCTCCATGACCCCTGTCATCACAATACTCCATGAACATTTTCAGCCCAATGCCCCATGACCTTCTCATCAAAATGTTCCATGACCCCTGTCATCAAAATACTCCATGAACATTTTCAGCCCAATGCTCCATGACCCTTGTCATCACAATCATCCATGCCCTTGTCATCCCAATGCTCCATGAACCATGTATTCACAGTGCTCCATGACGCTTGTCATCACAGTGCTCCATGACACCTGTCATCACAATGCTCCATGCGTTTGTCAGCAAAATACTACCTGACCTTGTCATTGCAATGCTCTATGCGCTTGTCATCACAATACTCCATTACCATTGTCATCACAGTCCTCCATGAACCTTGGGATCACATTGCTTCATGCTCTTGTCATCACAATGCTCCATGCTCCTTGAAATCAAAATGATCCATGACCTCTGTCATCACAATGCTCCAAACCCTTGTGATCACAATCTTCCATAGCACTTGTCATCACAATGCTCCATGATGCCTGTTATCACAATACTCCATGCCTTTTTCATCACAATGCTCCATGACATTTGTCATCACAATTCTCAATACACTTGTCATCACAATGCTCCCTGACACTTCTCGTCAGAATGCTCCTTGAACGCTTGCACTAAAATGCTCCATGCCTTTTTCATCACAATGCCCCATGCCGTTTTCATCACAATGCTCCATGCCATTGGCATCAATATACTCCACAAGCTTTTCATCAGAATGCTCCATTACCCTTGTGATCACAATTCTCCATGCACTTGTCAGGAAAATGCTCCCTGACCCTTGTCATCGCAATGCTCCAAGCCATTGTCATCACAATGCTCCATTTCCATTGTCATCAGAATCCTCCATGACACTTTGCATCACAATGCTCCATGACATTGTCATCACAATGGGCCATTACATATGTCATCACAATGCTCCCTGACACCTGTCTTCACAATACTGCATTACCTGGTCATCACAATGCTCCATGCCCTTGTCATCACAATGCGCCATTCCAAATGTCATCGAAATAATCCATGAAACTTATTAGACCAATGCTCCATTCCCTTGTCATCAGAATGTTCCATGCCCTTTTTATCACAATGCTCCATGACCCCTGTCATCACAATGCTCCATGACTCCATTCATCACAATGTTTCATGACCTTTGTCATCACAATGGTCCATGCCCTCGTCATCCACAGTCTCTGTGACATATTTAACAACAATGCTCCATGAACTTTTCATCACAATGCTCTTTGAAACTTGTCATCAAAATACTCTATGCATTTCTCAGCACAATGCTCCATGACCCTTGTCATCACAATGCTCCATGTGCTTGTCATCACAATGCTCCATGACACATGTCATCCCAATGTACCATGCACTTGTCATCACAGTGCTCCACAATCTTGTCACCACAGTGCTCCATAAAACTTGTCATCACAATTCTCCATGCACTTATCATCAAAATGCTCTCTCACCACAGATATCACCATGTTACATAACTATTCATCACAATACTCCCTCACCCCTGTCATCACAATGTTCCATGACTCCTGTCTTAGCAATGCTACATGCACATATCAGCACAAAGTTCGATGACCCCTGACATCACAGTGTTCCATAACCCCTGTCATCAAAATTCTCCGTAACACTTTCCCTCAAAATGCTCAATGACACCTGACATCACAATGTTCCATAACCCCTGTCATCATAATTCTCCATGATCCTTTTCATCAAAATGCTCCATGACGCCTGACATCACAATGTTCCATAACCCCTGTCATCAAAATATTCCATTACAATTTTCATCAAATTACTCTATGACCCTGTCATCACAATGCTCCCTGCCCTTCTCATCAGAATGCACCACCCCCTTGTCATCAAAATGCTCCATGACCTTTGTCATCACAAAGCTTCATGACACTTGGCATCTCAATGCTCCATGCCATTGTCATCAAAATGCTCAATGAAAACTCTAGTCACTATGCTCCATGCCCCTTTGCATCTCAGTGCTCCATGAACCCTGTCATCAAAATGCACCATGCCCATCATCATAATGTTTCAGGCTCTTGTCATCACAATGAAATTAATATATTCGATGATCTGTCTCATCACAAAGCTCCAAATCCTTGTGATCACAATGTTCCATAACACTTATCATCACAACGCCCCATGACGCTCATCATCACAATTATCCATGCTCTTCTCATCACAGTGCTCCATGACCTTTGTCATCACAATGCTCTGTACACTTGTTATCACAATGCTCCCTGACACTGGTCATCAGTATGCTCCTGGAACGCTGTCATGACAAGGCTCCATACAATTTTCATAACAATGATACATGTCAATTTCATCACAATGCTCCAAGACACAAGTAATCACAATGTTCCATGCCCTTGTCATCACAATGCTCCAAGACCCCTGTAATCACAATACTCCATGCCCCTTTTCATCAGAATGCTCCATGAGACTTGTTATTACTAGGCTCCATGGTCTTCTCATCACAATGCTCAAGGAACTTTTCATCACAGTGCTCCATTCACTTGTCATCACAATGCTCCATGACCCCTGTCCTCACAATACTTCCTGTATATTTTCAGTCCAATTCTCCAGGAACTTCTCATCACAATGCTTCATGATCCCTATCATCACAGCGCTCCATGACCCTTGACAACACAGTGATCCGGGACTCTTGTCATCACAATGCTCCATTCCCTAGTCATCACAATGCTCCATGAATATTTTCAACCCAATGCTCCATGACACTTGTCATCACAATGATCCATGCCCTTGCCATCCCTATGCTCCATGACCCTTGTAATCACAATGATCCGTGATGCTTCTCATCAGAGTGCTCCATGACACGTCATCACAATGCTTCATGCCTGTGTCAGCAAAATGCTACATGACCTTCTCATCACAATGCTCCATTTGCTTGTCATCACAATACTCCCTTACCATTCTCATCACTATCCTCCATGAACCTTGGGATCACGTTGCTTCATGCCCTTGTCATCACAATGCTCCATGCTCCTTGAAAACAAAGTGATCCATGACTTCTATCATCACAATGCTCCAAACCCTTGTGATCAAAATGCTCCATAGCACTTGTCATCACAACGCTCCATGATGCCTGTCATCACAATACTCCATGCACTTTTCGTCAAAATGCTCCATGAACTTTTTAATCACCATTCTCAATACACTTGTCATCACAATGTTCCCTGACACTTGTCGTCAGAATGCTCCTTGAAACCTGTCATGAAATGGCTTCATGCCTTTTTCATCACAATGCTCCATGCCCTTTTCATCACAATGCTCCAAGCCATTGTCGTCACAATACTCCACAAGCTTGTCATCAGAATGCTCCATGACACTTGTCATCACAATGCTCCATGGCCACTGTCATCACAATGCTCCATACCCCTTGTCATTACTGTGCTTCATGACGCTCGTCATCACAATTATCCATGGTCTTCTCATCACAATTCTCCACGCCTTTGTCATCAAAATGCTCCATGACCCTTGTCATCACAATGCTCCATGGCCACAGTCATCACAATGCTCCATTCTCCTTGTCATTTCAGTGCTCCATGACGCTCGTCATCACAATTATCCATGGTCTTCTCATCACAAAGCTCCACGGTCTTGCCATCACAATGTTCCATGCCCTGGTCATCACAATGCTCCATGTCCCCTGTCATCACAATTCTCCTCGTTCTTGGCATCACTATGCTCCATGACACTTCTCATCACCGTGTTACATGATTTGTCATCACAATTCTCTATGCACTTGTCATCGCAATGCTCCAAGACCCCTGTCATAGGAAGCTCCATGTGCTTCTCATCACCATGCTTCATGAACTTGTCATCAAAATTCTCAATGGCCCTTGTCATCACAATGCTCCATGCCCTTGTCATCACAATGCTCCATGTCCATTGTCATCACAGTGCTCCAAGCTCTTGTCATCAAAATGCTCCATTACATTTGTCATCACAATCCTCCATGACTCTTGGCATCACAATGTTCCATTCCATTGTCATCGCAATGGACGATGACATATGTCATCACAATGCTCCCTGACACCTGTCTTCAAAATACTCCATGACCTTCTCATCACAATGCTCAATGACTTGGTCATCACATTGCACCATGCCCACTGTCATCACAATAATCCATGAAACATGTCAGGCCAATGCTCCATGCCCCTGTCATCACAATGCTCATTGCCTTTTCATCACAAAGCTCTATGACCCCTGTCATCACAATGCTCCGTGACTCCAGTCGTCACAATGCTTCATGACCTTTGTCATCACAATGGTCCATGCCCTCGTCATCACAAGGCTCTGTGACCTTTGTCACCAAAATGCTCCATGAAATTTTCATCACAATGCTCGGTGACCCTTGTCATCACAATGCTCCATGCCTTTGTCAGCACAGTGCTCCATGACCCATGTCATCACAATGCGCCATGTGCTTGTCATCACAATGCTCCACAATCTTGTCATCACAATGCTCCATAAAATTGTCATCACAATGCTCCATGGACTTCTTATCAAAATGCTCTCTCACGACTGATATCAAAATGTTCCTTCACTAGTCATCACAATACACCCACTCCCCTGTCATCACAATGGTCCACAACACCGTCATGAAAATGTTCCATGACTCCTGACATCACAATGTTCCATAACCCCTGTCATCAAAATGTTCCGTGACACTTTTCATCAAATTGCTCCATGACCCTGTCATCACAATGCTCCCTGCCCTTCACAAGAGAATGCACCACACCCTTGTCATCAAAATGCTCCATGACCTTTGTCATCACAAAACTCCATGACACTTGGCATCACAATGCTCCATGCCATTGTCATCACAATGCTCCAAAAACCTCTCATCACATTGTTCCAGGCCCTTGTCATCACAGGATCCATGATGCTTTTCATCACAATGCTCGATGCCATTCTTCTCACAATGCTCCATGTGCTTCTCATTACAATCCTCCATGAACCATGTATCACAGTGTTCCTTGCCCTTGTTATCACAATGTTCCTTGCCCCCTCTCATCACAATAATCCATGAAACATTTCAGACCAATGTTCCATGCACTTTTCATCACAATGATCCAAGATTCCTGTAATCATAATGCTCCATTCCCCTTTTCATCTTAATGCTCCATGAACGCTGTCATCACAATGCACCAATGCACATCACCATAATGCTTCATGCTATTTTCATCACAATGAAATCAAAATGCTCTATGACCTCTGTCATCACAATGCTCCAAATCCTTGTGATCACAATATTCCATAACACTTATCATCACAACTCCCCATAACGCTTGTCATCACAAGTATCCATGGTCTTCTAATCACAATGCTCCATGACATTTGTCATCACAATGCTCAATACCCTTGTCATCACAATGGTCCCTAACACTTGTCATCAGTATGCTCCTTGAACCCTGTCATGACAAGGCTCCATGCATTTTTCATCACAGTGTTACATGCCCTTTCCCTCACAGTGCTCCAAGACCCCTGTAATCACAATGCTCCATGCCCTTGTCATCACAAATCTCCATGATGCATGTCATCAGAATGCTCCATGACATTCTCATCCCAATGTTCAATGCACTTGTCATCACAATGCTCCATGACCCCTGTAATCACAATGCTCCATGCCCTTGTCATCACAAAGCTCCATGATGCATGGCATCAGAACGATCCATGATAATCTCATCCCAATGTTCCATGCCCGTCATCACAATGCTCCAAGACCCCTGTAATCACAATGCTCCATGACCCATTTCATCAGAATGCTCCATGAGACATGTCATCAAATGGCTCCATGGTCTCCTCATCACAATGCTCCAGTACCTTGTCATCACAATGCTCCTTGACCGCTGTCATCACAATACTCCATGAACATTTTAAGCCCAATGCTCCATGACGTTCTCATCACAATGCTCCATGACCTCTGTCATCACAATGCGCCATGACCACTGTCATCACAACGCTCCTTGAACCCTGACAACACAATGATCCGGGAATCTTGTCATCAAAATGCTCCATGCCCTTGTCATCCCAATGCTCCATGAACCCTGTAATCACAATGCTCCATGACACTTGTCATCACAGTGCTCCATGAATCTTGTCATCACAATGCCTTTGACAGCAAAATGATACATAATCTTGTCATCACAATGCTCCATGCGCTTGTCATCACAATCCTCCATGACCCTTGGGATCATATTGCTTTATGCCCTTGTCCTCTCTGTCTTGCCTTTCTGGTTTTTACAGATTTTCTGATGTCCTTTTGGACCAGTGGGAAGTGAAAATTCTTTGTAGTGTGGATTTGCATTGCACGCTTGCTTGATTGGCCAAAAAGGGCCTATGCCTTTTCTCTTGAATATATTCAGGAGAAAAGTCATACGCTGTTTTTGGCCAAGTGCATCATTCTCGAAGTTGTGTTGCCTTTCCTGTGCTTTAAAGGCGATTCCAATTTACCTCTTGAAATATTTTTTGTGCAATTTTGCCTCATTTTCATGTCCGCTTTGTTGCCTTCCCTCAACAGATTTTTGGAAGAGAGTACTCCTTTATAACTCTGCAGGATTTTGATTTGCTTTGCCCCTGAGTTCCAATTTTCAAATCCCATTATTGGGAGCTGACCACAAATCCACAATTTTGCTTGAGGACCTATACTGGTTCCAGGGGTGGCTATACTGGTTCCCTGTGGGTGGCTGAGGCTTTGGTTAATTCTTCTTCCTGACGGGAATTTAGAGTGACATGTGTCCATCCAAATGCCTACATCTACTCTCTGATTGGTTCTCCCTCTTCCCTTTCATCCTCTGCACAATTAGCAAACTGTGCGAACCAGGAGGTTATAGGGGATGACTCTCCTAAGTTGGGAGATTGATAGTAAAGTTGTTGGAATGCCAAACTGTAGCACAAGGAGAGGAAAAAGTAGGAGACTTTCAGAAACCTTACGCCATCACAGGGTGTCCATTCTCTAGGTTTCCCATACATGTTATAACTGTAGTGATATTCCCTTCTACCTGGAAATTTGGGACCCATGGAATGGTGGCATGCATTACTACTTTAAAGGGTCTGCATTTTCTCTCCCAATTCACCAGTCCTGTCAGTCCCAAGTGTCCAGCCTTATGTCTCATCCAGCTGTCTTTGCAGATAGGGTCATTCTAGGTTTCATCAGAACCCCTGAAGGAATTGTGTAAGAATTTCGCTGTTTTTTTGTTTTGTTTTTGAAATTCATTTTTATAATGGGGTTGAGCTGATTTTCACTGACGTGTTTATGCCGGTCTAGACACACTTGATTCCCTTACAGAGGCATATCAATACATAGGTTTTAAGATTCTTACTAATCAGATATATTCCTCTGTGTGGAATAGGGGTTTTGAGTCCCGTTCACTGAGGAAGGTGTAGGTCTTGTCTATTCTGTATTTGGTTTATGGAATGGTACCTGTGCTAATATCAAACTCTGGTTTTATGCATCACCCCACCTCTCCTTTCGCCTTAAGGAGGCAGAAGAGTGTTTTCTAAATGTGAGATGCTGCTCTCTTTCCTAATTCAGTTCATGTGTTGTGATGTTGACATTCCATCTGTAAGTGATATCTTATGATAAGATTCTTTTTCTGTGTGGCTAATTTCCCTTAGAATCATCATACCTAAATCCTCTCATTATGCTGCTACTGGCTTTGTATTTTAGATGTTTTAGGAAACAGCATACACTTCTTCAGAGTAGCTCTTGGATATATTTTCCCCACCCATCAGAGTGACTAGTCTCCCTGTTTTCCATGGCCTCTCCTGCATTTTTGATTTGTACACATTTTTTGGATGGCCTTTCTGAGCAGTGGAAAGTGAGACTTCTTTATTGTGCGGATTTGCATTTCCCTCTTGCTTGGTTGGCCAAAAACTCTTTATGTGTTTTTTTCCTGAAGATATTCACGAAAAAAACGCATACACCCTTTTGCCCAACTGCATCATTTTACAAATTCTTCTGCTTTTCATATGCTTTAAATGTGAGTACAATCTACCTTTTGAAAAATGTTTCCTGGAATTCTGCCTCTCATTCAGAACATCTTCGTTGCCTTACCTGAATATATTTTTGGACGTTGGTTATCATTTATATCTTTGCAGGTCTTTGAATTGTCTGCTCCTGAGCTCCATTTTGCAACTCGCATTTTTTGTAAGCTGACCGCCAAACCATTGGATTGCTTCCCGCCCTATTCTGGTTCTGGGGAGGCAGGCTGAGCCTTTGGTTAATTCTTCTTCCTAATGGGAAATTTGAGTGACATGTGCCTGTCAAAACTCCTACAGCTAATTTCTCATTGGTTCCTCCTCTTCATATTTATCCTCTGCAAAATTTGCAAACTGTGTGAAACAGGAGGTTAAAGGTGCTGATTCTCCAAGTGGGGAGATTGTTAGTAATGTGGCTGGAATGGCGAACCCCAGCACCAGGAGATCAAAAATGAGGTGCATTTTGGACACCTCTCCTGAGCACCCGGTGTACATTCATCTCGGTTTCCCAGGCATGTTTTCCCTGTCAGAAGATTCCCTTGAAACTGCCGATTTGGGACCCATGGAATGGGTACCAGGCAGTATTACTTTAAAAGGTCTGCATTTCCTCACCCAGCCTCTCTAACATCTCTTAGCGTGCATAGCTTCCAGCCTTATATATCATCCTGCTGTGGGTCTACATGTGTTCAATCCATGTTACATCGTAGCCCTTCAACAAAAGTTGTAAGAATTTTTGTCTGTCTCACTGTTTTTATAAATATTTTTAAATTTATTTTTATACTGCTTACAGCTGATTTTCAAAGCTCTGTTTTTTGCTGCTGTACGTCCACTTGATTCATGTACTGTGAGACAACAATAAATTCTTTCTCAGATGCTTACGAGTCATATGTATTATTTTCCAGTGACTTGATTGGACTGAGTGCAGTTCTTTGAGGTACCGTGTAGGCCTTGCCAGTTATTCAATTCGGTACTTGGAATGGTATCTTTGCTAATTTCAACCTCCTGGATAATACCTCACCATTCCCCACCTTTCCCATTTAGCAGCCTTATGTCTATTTTCTACATATTTGACTATGTTTCTGTTTTGTAGTTTATTTCATGTGTAGCCATTTTTGATTCCACCTTTAAGTGACATCTTATGACATGTGTCTTTTCCTTTCTGACATGTGTCACTTAGAATGATCGTATGTAACTCCTCCAGAGTTGTTCCAACTGGCCTTATTTCATTGATTTCTGGATGAGTAATATTCCACTCTACATAAGTACCCCATCTCTTTTATCCATTTTATCCTTCCAGGGACATTTAGGTTATATCCAAGTGGAGGCCCTTTTTAACAGAGAGGTGGTAAACGTTGGGGTGCCTGTTTTCTGTCATTTTTTGTTTTTCCCAAGGTATACGCCCATGAGTGCAAGTGCCCTATGCTCTGTAGCTCAGTTTTCAGATGTTTTAGCAAACACAATACACTTCTCCAGAGTGGCCGTTGGCAAATTACATTTCCACTATCAGCCTCACAGGGCTCCCTTTTCTCCTCACCCTGTCCTGCATTTCTGGTGTTTACACTTTATGTGGATGGCCCTTCTGACTGATGTGAAGTGATACATTTTGTAGTATTGATTTCCAGTGCCCACCTGTTTGGTTGGATAAAAAGTGTGTATGGCCTTTACTTGAATATATTCAGAAAAAATGCATACGCCCTTTTGGGCCAAGTGCATCATTGGCGATGTTCAGCCTCTTTTATTGTGCTTTAATGGGGAGTCCTTTCTACCTCTTCAAATCTGTTTCCTGCCACTCCCACTTGCTTACAAGTGCTTTTATGTGACTTACCTCAAGACATTTTTCAACAATAGATATTTTCAACTCTGCAGTTTCATGAATTTTAGTGCCCCTGAGTTCCATTTTTCAACTTGTGTTTTTGGAAACTGGACACAAAACAGCGGGATTTCCTCTAGCCCTATTCTGTTTCCATGGGCAATTCTAGCCTTTGATGAATTTGTCTTCCGGATTGGAAATTAGAGTGGCATGTGCCTGTCCGAACACCTAAGACTTGTCTTTAAATTTTTCTCATCCTTCCGCTTCATCGTCTGGACAAATTCCAAGCTGTGTGCAACAGGATGTTGACGGTGCTGATATCCCCAAGTGAGGAGATTGTTAGGAAAGATGCTGGAGGGGTGAACCCGAGCTCCAGGCGATGAGGAGATGAGGTGCCTTTTCCAAACTCTTTCCGATCAAACGGTGTACCATCCTCTAGGTGTGACAGGCATGTTTTAGCTGTAGGAAGGGTCCCGTGCATGGAAGGAGAACACCAGGGATTTTTCCAAATCAGTGCCTCCCCGAACCCCAAACTGGGGAATTTTTAAGCTACGGCTACACGTATGTCCATTAAGGGCCTTGGGAAATAGGCAGAGCCCAAACTTTAGATGATTGAAATCTTCAGGTTCAGAAGCGCTCACCATCGGCCTTGCTTAGGTTACATTTTATCTGTCATTGATAGATGATGTCAATAAAAATATCGAATCTTTTTCAGATTATTTCCCCTTATAGGTTATTGCAAAATATTCAGTGTAGTTCCCTGTGCTATACAGTAATTCCTTGTTGATGATCTATTTTATACATAGCAGTGTGTATGTGTTAATCCCAAACTGTTAATTTATCCCTTTTCCTACCTTTCCCCTTTGGTAATAATAAATTATAAGATTTTATACTTCTCAGAAGTGGGGGAGCTGAAAGAGAGGTATCCTTTTCAATGGAAAAGCATTCAAAACAATATTGAAGCTTCAGCCAAGAGTATTCGATGTACAACCATGGAAATAAATCACTTCATTTCTCTAATGTTGACCTGACAAATAAGACAGACGTCTTCACTGAACTTGCTTATAGTAAAGTGATGGAAATATCAAATATAAGTCTTAGAAACATCTTATTTTACCCGAGCATTATACACTGCTCTATGTTAACTACAGTTTGGCTCACACATCTGTTCATTGAAGTTACAATGTTCTCAATTTCTGTTACTGATCCTCCAGAGTGGACCACAACAGGAGTCCCCGTGCCCAGTGTCATTGGAGCCAACAGATCAAGACTGAGTTTGGTTCAGAAGCAAAGGAAACATTATTTTGAAAACCGAATGGAGAGGTGAGAGCGTGCAGTCCCCCACGGGCTGTGGACTGGGCTGCTGTGTAGGGATCCCGGCAGCATCAGTGGGAGGGAGGGGATGGAGCTCTCGAGGGCTGGGTTGGCTGCAGCTCAGGCTCCATGCCGTGGAGTCTGCAGGGGACTCCGCTAGCTGAGGTGTCGACCCAGCCATTCTGCACTAGGAAATCGGGTCTGAAGTGCCGGGTGTGGGACCTCTGCATGCGGAACCCTAGGAGCACGTGAAATTAGACAAAGCACAAAGGAAAAACAGCTTAGACTTTATTTTATTGCCCAGATTCTCTTTTTATCTCCCAGGAATTTTTAATGAACGTTGCCGGAGACGAACCCCTCCTCTGCTTTTTGTTCCGTTCCTCATTCTTGGGGTGTTGAGGGTGCAGACCCCTCTTTTGTAACTGCTTCATGCTGTGGTGGGAGCCCTGATACCTGAGGGGAGTGGCAAAACGTCTCCCCACCAGCCTCCAGGTGAGGTTGATTGTCCCAAGGCCTCCTGCCTCACTTCTCGTCCGCCTGAGCACCAGCATTGGAAGTGTTATTGATTCTAATGACCTTTAAGGGTCCAGGAAAGAGATGCACAGTGATGTTGTGGTGGCAGGTTACACCCCACCCCACATTTGTTCCGTGACCTTAGGCTGACGGTTTTTGCCAGCCTAGATGCTCTGACCAGTAGTCTGTGCTTTCTTTAATTAGGTCCCTGAATTAATGTACAAACAGCACCATGTTTCAGAGCCCTGCCCATGCAACTCCCAGACAGTCCAGGGTCAGTGGTGATCCAGGACCATGACGTCCACTGAGTCAACGGCCTTTAGAAGTAGCCAGCAGTCCAGCCGGTCATATTGGCCACCATCACCGTGGTGTCTGTAGGGTTTTCTATTGTGAAAGCGTGATATACGTTTCCCCCGCCAAGCTTATTAGCTCCCCTCTGGGTGCAGTAAGTCCTGCAAGCAGTAGTCTGCTCTTTTGGGGCACAGTCTTCTTGTTTTCTGAGAGAAACTCCAGGTCAAGTGATGCTGACACGAGTTATCTTGGGGCCCGTTGTCCCCATTTGTCTCTCTGGAGGTTGGAGTTGGAAGGCCTCCTCACTCGAGGTCAGTGTGTCCACAGAGCGACCCCTGCAACTTCAGGGCATGATGGGTTGTTAGGATCACCACGTGGGGTCCTTTTCCCTTAGGAGGGAGCTGGCCTTGCGGGCTGCTAATTTCTAGCTTTTTAGATACCCCAGTATCCTGGCCTGATGAGTCGGTGTGCAAAGCCCTTGGGGACCATAGTTTATCATACCTGAAGGGCATTCTTGTGTTGCTCCATTTCAAGTGGTCCCAGTTTTTGCACTAAGGCTCCAAGGGCGATTAACCTTTGACCGGGTATGTAAAGGTCAAAGGGTTTAGCTAAATTAGCGAGTTCCTGGGCAAGGATCTGAATTGACTGCTCTTTCCATTCTTGAAAGTCTGCTTCTGGATTCTATTCAAAAGGATCATCATCTTTTCGTGTCAGTGTTTCATGTAGAGGCCCAGCTATTAGACTGTAGTTAGGGATCCAGATGCAGAAAACCTTGGCCTCCCCAGGAACCCCTAAGCTTTCTTCTAGTTTTAGAAGAAGTAAGGCTGCAAATGGCTTCTTCCCTATCCTGGGATGCGTTTCTCCGAATATCTGTGAGAATGAAGCCCAGGCATGTCACCTGAGCCTGTGATATTTGAGCCTTTTTCTTGGACACCTTCTATCCTTTCTTGGCTAGGTAGTTCAGAGGCGTCTTTAGTAGGGCTGGCGATCAGAATGCCATCTGCATATTGAAGGAGGGTTCCCTTTTACAGAGGTAGAACTTTTAGGTCTTTAGAGGATATTTCCCCAATGATGGTGTGGGGATTTTTGAACCATTGGTGCAGGACGGCCCAGCATTATTGGTTTTGTTGCATGTTGTGTCCTGCCACTCACAAGCCAAAAATTCTTGTGACTCTGAGATGAATGGAATACAGAAGAAGGCATCATTGAAGTGTAATACAGAATGCCATGGCCTGGTGGATGGTAGAATGAGCAGCAGTGTGTAGGAAATAGGAGCTACTGGATGTATATCCTCAGTGGCTTCACTGACTGTCCTGATTTCCTTTACCAGGTCTCCAGCAGCCCATGGGGCTCTCGTGGTCAGGCCAATCCCAGGATATGGAGCTCACCTGGGCTGCATCCCGCACCCCACAGCCCACGGGGCTCTCGTGGTATAGTCCCTCCCAGGGTATGGAGCTCACCTGTGCAGCTACCCAGCAGCCCATGGGGCTCTCATAGTCAGGCCCTTCCCAGGATATGGAACTCCCCTGGGCAGGTACCCCAGCAGGGCTGGACACACAGGAACTGTGCACATAGCCCACCTTGCAGAGAACCCCCAGCTCACCTGTCACTCACAGCTGACACAGAACACCTCAGAGCAGGACTTGAACTAACAAACAGCAGCTCTGACAGGTCTGTGACCCTGGCTATCACTCTGTGCAGCCTCTCTCTGCCTGGTCTTCCAGACACTTCCACTGCAGCCAGGGCACCAGGCCTCTGTCTCCACCCACCATCACTCCTCTCCCTGACTCCTGGGTTCCTCTCATTAGGATAGGGTCTTCTTGAAGTTGTTTTCCACTCATGGACCAGATAAAATGATAAGAAAACAAGCCGCAGCTGCAGCCCCTTGTCTCGCCTGACTCTCAAGGGCCCACACCTGTTCCTTGGGACTGACCCGTTTAGCAAGGTTCATTATCTGCAACTGTGAGCCCCTGAGGGGTGAGGATTGGCTGATTTGGGCAGCCTGACACTGCCTGCCAGCCCCCCCCACAGGTGTGCCTGGGTTGAGGTCAATATAAACACCTCTCCAGTCAGCAAGAGCACCTGTAGCTGTGACTGACGTCATATTCTCTGCCCCGTCAGCAGTTTCTGGGCTGGGGTGGTGGGAGGGATTGAGGGGCCATGGCTTTGTGGGTGGCCCAGTGTGATTTGGGCTCGGCTGGACTTTCTGCAGGTGTTGCCATGCTGCCACCTGCTAAAGAAGAGGATGTGTCACCCATACCTGACACTGGAATTTCTCCCCAGGCAGAGGTGAGGAAGTAAAAAAGCAGTGGGGGCTGTGGCAGGAGGGGTATCTCAGGGAGGGAAATGGAAAGCTTCCAGAAGAGCATCTGGGGCCAGGACCATCCTGGCTGGCCTGCAGGCACCAAGTCGGCCTGCGTGCTCTCGCTAGTGTGGCTCCACAGCCCTTCCTCTAGGCTTGCAAGTGCTTGTACATATTCAGGTGTTTTACCTGGAAAGGGTGGGAAGAGTTCAGCTGCAGCAGGACTGGGGCTCAGCTCACATTTACTCACAGACGCCTCAACACAGTCCCCGAGCTTTGCAATGAGGATGCTCCTTGTGGGGGGGAGCGCTGCTGATTGCATGGGAGACAATTTCCCACCTCTGACCAACTTAAGAATTTTTTACCACTGGAGCAAGTGCCCTGATACGATTTTCCTGTGTATAACTGGTGAGTTCTGTTTTTTTTTTTTCTTTTTTTTCTTTTTGGTTCAAGTTAGATTTTATTTATTCCTCTTTTTTTTTAATTTGGTGATATAAACATGGAAATAATGCATTAATATAAAGACGTCTATGTGAAGGGAAAAAGTTTTTTTTTCTGTTTTATTTTATTAAGTGTTATTTATTTACTTTTAATTTTTTTAAATTTATTTCTTTTATATAGCAGGTTCTTATTGGATATCTATTTTATACATATAAGTGTGCACATGTGAATCCCAGTCTCCCAATTCATCCCACCACCACCCTCACATGGTTTTCCCTCCTTGGTGTCCATATGTTTGTTCTCTACATCTGTGTCTCTATCTCTGCCCTGCACACTGGTTCATCTGTACCATTTTTCTAGGTTCCACATATATGCATTAATATACAATATTTGTTTTTCTCTTTCTGACTTACTTCACTCTGTATGACAGTCTCTAGATCCATCAAGGTCTCTACAAATGACCCAATTTCATTCCTATGTATGGCTGAGTAATATTCCGTTGTATATATGTACCACGTCTATATCCATTCGTCTGTCTGTGGGCACTTAGGTTGCTTTCATTACCTGTCTATTGTAAATAGTGCTGCAGTGAACATTGTGGTGAATGTGTCTTTTTGATTTATGGTTTTCTCTGGGTATATGCCCAGTAGTGGGATTGCTGGATTATATGGTAATTCTATGTTTAGTTTTTTAAGGAACCTCCATACTGTTCTCCATAGAAACTGTATCAATTTACATTCCCAACAATAGTGGAATAAGGTTCATTTTCTCCACACCCTCTCCAGCATTTGTTGTTTGTAGATTTTCTGATGATGCCCATTCTAACAGGTGTGACGTGATACCTCATTGTAGTTTCGATTTCCATTTCTCTAATAATTAGTGATGTTCAACAGATTATCATGTGCGTACTGGCCATCTCTATGTCTTCTTGGAAGAAATGGCTATTTAGATCTTCCATTTTTGTATTGGGTTGTTTGTTTTATTAATATTGAGCTGCATGAGCTGTTTATATATATTGGAGATTAATCATTTGTCCATTGATTCGTTTTCAAATATTTTCTGCCATTCTGAGGGTTGTCTTTTCGTCTTGTTTGTAGTTTCCTTTGCTTTGCAAAAGCTTTTACGTTTCATTAGGTCCCATCTGTTTAGTTTTCTTTTTAATTTCATTACTATAGGAGGTGGATCAAAAAAGATCTTGCTGTGATTTACGTCAGAGTATCCTTCGTAAGTTTTCCTCTCAGAGTTTTATACTGTCCGGTCTTACATTAAGGTCTCTAATCCATTTTGAATATATTTTTATGTATGGTGTTGGGGAGTGTTCTAATTTCATTCTTTTACATGTAGCTGTCCATATTTCCCAGCACCAATGATTGAAGAGACTGTCTTACATCCATTGTATAGTCTTGCCTCCTTTGTCATAGATTAGTTGACCATAGGTGTGTAGGTTTATCCTTCGGCTTTCTTTTTTTTTTTTTTTCCTTTTACACGTTTATTGGAGTATAATTGCTTTACAGTGGAGTGTTCGTTTCTGCTGTATAACAAAGTGAATCAGCTATACATATACAAATATCACCAGATCCCCTCCCTCTTGCATCTCCCTCCCACACTCCATATCCCACCCCTTTATGTGGTCACAAAGCACCGAGCTGATCTCCCTGTTCTATGTGGCTGCTTCCCAGTAGCTATCGGTGTTACATTTGGTAATGTATTTATGTCCATGCCACTCTCTCACTTCGTCCCAGATTACCCATCCCCCTTCCAGTGTCCTCAGGTCCTTTCTCTATGTCTGTGTCCTTAATCCTGTCCTGCCACTAGGTTCTTCAAAACCTTTTTTTTTTCTTCATTAGATTCCGTATATCTCTGTTAACATACAGTATTTGTTTTTCCCTTTCTGACTTACTTCACTGTGTAGGACAGATTCTAAGTCCATCCACCTCAGTACAAATAACTCAGTTTTGCCTCTTTTATGGTTTAGTAATATTTGATTGCGTATATGTGCCAGATCTTCTTTATCCATTCATCTGTCGATGGACACTTAGGTTGCTTCCATGTCCTGGCTAATGCAAATAGAGCTGCAATGAATATTTTTGTACATAACTCTTTTTGAATTATGGTTTTCACAAGGCAAATGCCCAGTAGTTGGATTGTTGTGTCGTATGGTACTTCTATTGTTAGTTATTTAAAGGAACCTCCGTACTGTTCTCCCTAGTGCCCATATCAATTTATATTCTCACCCACAGTGCAAGTGTGTTCCCTTTTCTCCAATAAAGGCCTCTCCAGCATTTATTGTTTTGTAGATTTTTTTGATGATTGCCACTCTGACTGCTGTGAGGTGATACCTCATGGTAGTTTTGATTTGCATTTCTCTAATGATTAGTGATGTTCAGCATCCTTTCATGTGTTTCTTGTTAATCTGTATATCTTCTTTGGAGAAATGTCTATTAGGTCTTCTGCCCGTTTTTGGATTGGGTTGTTTGTTTTTGTGATATTGAGCTACATGAGGTGCTTGTAAAGTTTGGAGATTAATCCTTTGTCAATTGCTTCATTTGAAAATATTTTCTCCCATTCTGAGGGTTGTTTTTGCATCTTGTTTATGTTTTCCTATACTGTGTGAAAGCTTTTAAGTTTCATTAGGTCGCATTTGTTGATTTCTGTTTTTATTTCCATTTCTCTAGGAGGTGGGTCCAAAAGGATCTTGCTGTGATTTATGTCATAGAGTGTTCTGCCTATGGTTTCCTCTAAGTGTTTTATAGTGTCTGGTCTTATATTTAGATCTCTAATCAATTTAGAGTCTATTTTTGTGTATGGTGTTATGGAGTGTTCTAATTTCATTCTTTATGTGTAGGGGTCCAGTTTTTCCAGCACCAATTACTGAAGAGACTGTCTTTTCTCCATTGTATATCCTTAGCTCCTTTGTCATAGATGAGATAGCCATAGGTATGTAGCTTTATCTCTGGGCTTTCTGTCCTGTTCCATTGATCTGTGTTTATGCCAATCTACATACACTTGATTCCATTATGGAGACATATAAATACATAGGTTTCAAGGTTATTACCATTCAGATATATTCCTCTTCAGTGAATAGGTTGTTTTGTGCCCAGTTCATTGAGAAAGGAGTAGGTCTTGTCTATTAACTATTTGGTATATGGAATAGGATCTGTGCTAATTTCAAACTCTGCTTTTACACATCACCCCACGTCACCTTTCCCCTTAAGGAGGCATAAGTGTGTTTTCTAAATGTGTAACTCTGTTCTCTTTTGAAATTCAGTTCATGTGTAGCCATGTTTATATTTCCTCTATAAGTGATATATTACAATAAGTTTCTTTTTCTTTGTGGCTCATTTCACTTAGCATCATCGTACCTAAAGCCACTCATTATGCTGCTATTGGCCTTATAACATTGATTTTATGTCTGAGTGACATTCCATTGTATATAAGAACCACAACATCTATATCCATTTTTTTTCCTTTCCTGGGATATATAAAGTGTACCGAAGTCGAGGTTCTTGTAAACAGAGCAGCCCTAAAGTTTGGGCTGGCTGTGTGTTGTGGAATTATAGTTTTCCCAAAATACACGCCCATGAGTGGAAGTGTGCTATGCTCTGTAGCTCTGTTTTAGAAAACAACATACAGTTCTCCAGAGAGGCTGTTGGCAATTTACATCTGGTCCATCGGCATAACCAGGCTCCCTTTTCTCCATGGCCTGTCCTGCAGTGGTTTTTACACTATTTGTGGATGGCCCTTTTGACTGGATGTAAGGGACACTTCAATGTAGTGTGGATTTGCAATGCCTGATGGCTTGCTTAGCCAAAAAGGGCATATGCATTTTTTCCCGAATATATTCAAGAAAATACACATAGTCCCTTTACAGCCAAGGGCAACATTGTCGAAATTCTTTCGCTTTTCATGTGCTTTAAATACGACTCCAATCTACCTCTTGAAATCTGTTTCCTTCAATTCTGCCTTGCATTCAAATCCTCTTCACTGCCTTTCCTCAATATATTTCTGGATGATAGTTGTCCTTTATAACTCTGCAAGTTTGTGAATTGCTGTGCCCCTGATTTCCATTTTTCAACTCGCCTATTTGTGAGCTGGCTGCAATACCGCAGGATGGCTTTAGGCACCAGTCTGGTTCCGGGGCTTCAGGCTGAGCCTTTGGTTAATTCTTCTTCCTGATGGGAAACTGGAGTGACATGTGCCCATCCAAACTCCTACAGCTAATGTCTCATTTATTTCCCCTCTTCCTGTTCATCCTCTGCACAATTTGCAAACTGTGCATAACGGGAGGGTAAAGGCGCTTACACTCCAAGTGGGGAGATTTTGAGTAATGCAGATGGAATGACGAAGACGAGCACGACAAAAGGAAAAATGAGGTACCTTATAGAAAACTTTCCCAATTACACAGTGTACCATCCACTGGGTTTCCCATGCATGTTTTAACTGGAGGAAGATTCCCTTAAACCTGGAGAGTTGGGACCACTAGAATGGGTAGCACACAGTATTGCTCTAAGTGGTGTTCTTTTGTTCACACAGCCTCAGCAATCTTGTCAGCCCCAAATGTCCAGTCTTATGTCTCAACCATCTGTGGGTGTAAAGGTGGTCAATCTAGCTTGCATCACAGGCCCTGAACGTAGTTTTTAAGACTTTCTATCTGTTTTTGCATTTTGCTTTTGAAATTTATTTTTATAAGAGGGTTTAACTGAATTTCAGTGCTGTGTTCATGCCGTTATACACACACATGATTACTTTATGGAGACATGAGAATACATATGATTTAAAATACTTAGTGTCAGGCATATTCCTCTGCAATGAATAGGGGGTGTTGGGTCCAGTTCATTGTGCCGGGAGTAGGTGTTGTCTGTTGCCTACATGGTTTATATAACGGTATCTGTGCTAATTTAAAACTCTGGTTTTATGCATAGCCCCACCTCGGCTTTCCCATTAAGCAGGCAGAAGATGTTATCTAAATGTGTGAATCTGTTGTGTTTGTCATTCAGTTCATGTGTAGTCATGTGTACATTCCCGCTATGAGTGATATCTTATGATAAGATTAGTTACTCTGTAATCTTTCCTAACTCAGTTCATGTGTAGCCATGTTTACAGGATCTTCATAAGTGATATCTTATGATAAGTTTCTTTTTCTGTGTGACTTATTTCACTTAGAATCATCGTACCTGAATCCACTCATTTTGCTGCTACTGGCCGTATGACATTGATTTCATGGCTGAGCAGTATTCCATCGTACGTAAGTACCACAATATCTTGAACCATTTTTGTCTTTCCTGGGATTCTTAAGGTGTACCCAAGTTGAGGTTCTTGTAAGCAGTGCAGTGTTAAATTTTAGGGTGGCTCTGTCTTATTGATTTTCAGTTTTCCCAAGGTATATTCCCTAGACTGGAAATGCCCTTGGCTCTGTAGCACTGTTGTTTACTTGTTTTAGGGAACACAGTGCACTCCTCCAGAGAGGGAGTTGGCAACTTACATCTCACCCATCAGCATAACAAGGCTCCCTGATCTCCAGGGCATCTCTTGCCTTTCTGGTTTTTACACATTTTGCAGATGTCCCTTTTGACCGGTGGGAAGGGATAATTCTTGGTAGTGCAGAGTTGCATTGCTGCTTGCTTGCTTGGCCAAAAAGGGCATATGCATTTTCTCCTGAATATATGCAGGAGAAAACGCATACACACTTTTAGGACAAGTGCATCATTGTCAAAGTAGTGCCCCTCTTCCTGTGCTTGAAAGGTGATTCTAACGTACCTCTTGAAATCTGTTTCCTGCTATTCTGCCTCGTTTTAAAGTCCGCCTCTCTGCCTAGCCTCAAAAAATTTTTGGACGATAGTTGTCCTCTATTACTCTGCCAGTTTGTAAATTGCTGTGCCCCTGAGCTGCATTTTTCAACTCGTTTTTGTGAGCTGACCGCAAATCCAAAATTATGGTTCAAAACCTATACTGGTTCCCGGCGGGTGGCTGAGACATTGGTTACTTCTACTTCCTGCTGTGCAATTAAAGTGACATGTACCCGTCCAAATGCCTAACAGCTACTCGCTCATTGGTTCTCCCTCTTCCCTTTCATCCTCTGCCAAATTGGCAACCTGTGCGAACCAAGAGGTTTTACGGGCTATCGCTCCAAGTTGGGAGATTGATAGTAAAGCAGTTGGAAGGTCAAAATGGAGCACAAGGAGAGGGACTATAAGTTGAGTTTTAGAAACCTTTCCTATTCACAGTGTGTCCATTCTTTAGGTTTCCCGTAAATGTTATGGCTGTAGTAATATTCCCTTACACATGGAGAGTTGGGACCCATGGAATGGGTGCCACACATTATTGCTTTAAAGGGTCTGCATTTGCTCAACCAGTCTCACCAAACCTCTCAGTCTCAAGTGTCCAGGTTTATGACACATCCAACTCTCGTTGTAGGTGGGGTCATTCCAGGTTTCATCAGACCCCCTGAAGGAATTGTAAAGAATTTCCCTGTTTTTTTGTTTTGTATTTGAAATTCCTTTTATAGTGGGTTTGAGCTGATTCTCACTGCCATGTTTATGCCAGTCTAGACACACTTGTTTCCCTTACGGTGACATATCAATACTTAGGTTTTAAGATTCTTACTAGTCAGATATATTCCTCTGCACAGAATATTGGGTTTTGAGTCCCTTTCACTGAGGAAGGTGTAGGTCTTGTCTGTTCAGTATTTCGATTTTGGAATGGTACTTGTACTAATATCAAACTCTGGTTTTATGCATCACCCCACCTCTCCTTCCTCCTTAATTAGGCATAAGTGTGTTTTCTAAATGTGAGACTCTGTTCCCTTTCTTAACTCAGTTCATTTGTAGCCATGTTACAGAAAATTCATAAGTGCTATCTTATAATAAGTTTGTTTTTCTGTGAGACTTATTTCACTTAGAATCATCGTACCTGAATCCACTCATTTTCCTGTTACTGGCATTATGACATTGATTTCATGGCTGAGGGATAATCCATCGTACATAAGTACCACAAATTTTTGAACCATTTTTAACTATCCTGGGATATTTATAGAGTACCCAATTTGAGATTCTTGTAAGCAGTGCAGCCCTAAATTTTGGGGTGGCTCTATCTTATTGATTTTCAGTTTTCCCAAGGTATATTCCCTAGACTGGAAGTGCCCTTGGCTCTGTAGATCTGTTGTTTACTTGTTTTAGGGAACACAATGCACTCCTGCAGAGAGGCGGTTGGCAATTTACATCCCGCCCTTCAGCATAACAAGGCTCCATGTTCTCCAGGGCCTCTCTAGGATTTCTGGTTTTTACACATTTTGTGGATGTCCCTTTTGACTGGTGGGAAGCGATACAACATTGCTGTGTAGATCTGAATTGCCCACTTCCTTGCTTGGCCAAAAAGGGCGTATGCATTTTCTCCTGAATATATTCAGGAGAAAACGCATACGCCCTTTTTGGCCAAGTGCATCATTTTCGAAGTTGTGCCCCTCTTACTGTGCTTTACAGGTGATTCCAACGAACCACTTGAAATCTGTTTCCTGCTATTCTCCCTCGCTTTGAAGGCCGCCTCGTTGCCTTTCCTTAACAGATTTTTTGGACGATAGTTGTCCTTTATTACTCTGCCAGTTTTTTGAATTGCTGTGCCCCTGAGCTCCATTTTTCAACACGTTTTTTGTGAGCTGACCGCAAGTCCAATATTTTGGTTCAGGAACTGTACTTGTTCATGGCGGGTGGCTGAGACTTTGGTTAATTCTTCTTCCTACCGGGCAATTAGAGTGACATGTGCCCGTCCAAATGCCTAACAGCTACTCTCTCATTACTTCTCCCTCTTCCCTTTCATCCTCTTCCAAATTGGCAACCTGTGAGAACCAGGAGGTTAAAGGTGCTGTCTCTGCAAGTTGGAAAATTGATAGTAAAGGAGTTGGAAAGTCAAACTGGCGCACAAGAAGAGGGACGATTCGTTGAGTTTTAGAAACCTTTCGTATTCACAGTGTGTCCATTCTCTAGTGTTCCCGTACATGTTATAGCTGTAGTAATATTCCCTTCAACCTGGAGACATGGGACCCATGGAATGGGTGCCATGCATTATTGCTTTAAAGGGTCTGCATTTGCTCACCCAATCTCACCAATCCTCTCAGTCCCATGTGTCCAGCCTTATGCCACATGCAGCTGTCATTTTAGATAGGGTCATTCCACGTTTCTACAGAGACCCTGAAGGAATTGTAAAGAATTTCCCTGTTTTTTTGTTTTGTTTTTGAAATTCCTTTTTATAGTGGGTTTGAGCTGATTTTCGCTGCCATGTTTTTGCCAGTCTAGACACAGTTGATTCCCTTATGGAGACATATCAATACAGAGGTTAAAGATTTTTACTACTCAGATATATTCCTCTGCGGGAAATATGGGGTTTTGAGTCCCTTTCACTGAGGAAGGTGTAGGTCTTGTGTATTCCATAATTGGTTTTTGGAACGGTACCTGTGCTTATATCAAACTCTGGTTTTATGCATCACCCCACCTCTCCTTCCTCCTTAAGCAGGCATAAGAGTGTTTTCTAAATGTGAGGCTCTGTTCTCTTTCCTAACTCAGTTCATGTGTACCCATGTTTACAGGATCTTCATATGTGATATCTTATGATAAGCTTATTTTTCTGTGTGACATATTTCACTTAGAATCATCGTACCTGAATCCACTCATTTTGATGCTACTGGTCTTATGACATTGATTTCATGGCTGAGGGATATTCCATCGTACGTAAGTACCACAATTTTTTGAACCATTTTTATATTTCCTGGGATATTGAAGGTGTACCCAAGTTGAAGTTCTTGTAAGCAGTGTAGCCATAAATTTTGGGATGTCTGTGTCTTTTTGATTTTCAGTTTCCCCAAGGTATATTCCCTAGACTGGAAGTGCCCTTGGCTCTGTAGCTCTGTTGTTTACTTGTTTTAGGGAACACAATTCACTCCTCCAGAGAGGCAGTTGGCAATTTACATCCCACCTATCAGCATAACAAGGCTCCCTGTTTTCCAGGGCCTGTCTTGCCTTTCTGTTTTTTACCCATTTTGATGATGACACTTTTGACTGGTGGGAACTGATACTTCCTTGTATTACAGACTTGAATTGCCCACTTGCTTTTTTGCCCAAAAAGGGCGTATGCGTTTTATCCTGAATATATTCAGGAGAAAACACATACGCCCTTTTTGGCCAACTGCATCATTGTCGAACTTGTGCCCCTCTTTCTGAGCTTTAAAGGCCATTCCAACGTACCTCTTGAAATCTGTTTCCCGCTCTTCTGCATCGCTTTCAAGTCCGCTTCGTTGCCTCCCCTCAACAGATTGTTGGACGAGAGTTGTCCTTTATTACTCTGCCAGTTTGTGAATCGCTGTGCCCCTGAGCTATATTTTTTAACTTGTTTTTTGTGAGCTGAACGCAAGTCCAAAATTTTGGTTCAGGACCTATACTGGTTTTCGGTGGGTAGCTAAGATTTTGTTTAATTTTTCTCCCTCCCGGGATATAAGACTGACATGTGCCCGTCCAAATGCCTAACAGCTACTCTCTCATTGGTTCTCCCTCTTCCCTTTCCTCCTATGTCAATCCCTTTCCTCCTCTGTCAAATTGGCAACCTGTGCGAACCAGGAGGTTAAAGGTGCTGTCTCTCCAAGTTGGGAGATTGATAGTAAAGCAGTTGGAAAGTCAAACCAGAGCACCAGGAGAGGGACTATTCGTTGAGTTTTAGAGACCTTCCGTATTCACAGTTTGTAAATTCTCAAGGTTTCACGTACATGTTTTAGCTGTAGTAATATTCCCTTCAACCTGGAGACATGGGACCCATGGAATGGGTGCCATGCATTATTGCTTTAAAGGGTCTGCATTTGCTCACCCCATCTCACCAATCCTCTCAATTCCATGTGTCCAGCCTTATGCCACATCCAGCTGTCATTGTAGATAGGGTCTTTCCAGGTTTCATCAGAAATCCTGAAGGAATTGTAAAGAATTTCCCATTATTTTTTGTTTTTCAAATTCCTTATTATAGTGGGTTTGAGCTGATTCTCACTGCCATGTTTTTGCCAGTCTATGCACACTTGAATCCCTTAAGGAGCCATATCAATGCATAGGTTTTAAGATTCTTACTAGTCGGATATATTCCTCTGCGGGAAATATGGGGTTTAGTGTCCCTTTCACTGAGGAAGGTGTAGGTCTTGTCTATTCCATACTTGGTTTTTGGAATGGTACCTGTGCTTATATCAAACTCTGGTTTTATGCATCATCCCACCTTTCCTTCCCCCTTAAGCAGGCATAAGAGTGTTTTGTAAATGGGAGACTCTGTTCTCTTTCCTAACTCAGTTCATGTGTAGCAATATTTACAGGATCTTCATAAGTGATATCTTATGATAAGTTTCTTTTTCTGTGTGACTTATTTCACTTAGAATCATCGTACCTGAATCCACTCCTTTTGTGCTACTGGTCTTATGACATTGATTTCATGGCTGAGGGATATTCCATCATACGTAAATACCACAATTTTTTGAACAATTTTTATCTTTCCTGGTATACTTAAGGTGTACCCAAGTTGAGGTTCTTGTAAGCAGTGCAGCCTTAAATTTTGGGGTGGCTGTGTCTTATGGATTTTCAGTTTTCCCAAGGTATATTCCCTAGACTGGAAGTGCCCTTGGCTATGTAGCTCTTTTGTTTACTTGTTTTAGGGAACACAATGCACTCCTCCAGAGAGGCAGTTGGTAATTTACATCCCGCCCATCAGCATAACAAGGCTCCTTGTTCTCCAGGGCCTGTCTTGCCTTTCTGGTTTTTATCCATTTTGTGGATGTCCCTTTTGACCGGAGGGAAGTGATACTTCTTTGTAGTGCAGATTTGCATTGCCCTCTTGCTTGCTTGGCCAAAAGGGCTGTATGTGTTTTCTCCTGAATATATTCAGGAGAAAACGCATACGCCCCTTTTTGGCCAAGTGCACCATTGTCGATGTTGTGCCCCTCTTCCTGTGCTTTAAAGGTGATTCCTGTGTACCTCGTGAAGTCTTTTTTCCTGCTATTCTGCCTCGCTTTCAAGTCCACCACGTTTCCTTCCCTCAACAGATTTTTGGACGAGAGTTGTCCTTTATTACTCTGCCAGTTTGTGAATTCCTGTGCCCCTGAGCTCCATTATTTAACTTGTTTTTTGTGAGCTGAACGCAAGTCCATAATTTTGGTTCAGGACCTATACTGGTTTTCGGTGGGTGGCTGAGACTTTGCTTAATTCTTCTTCCTCCTGGGATATAAGACTGACATGTGCCCGTCCAAATGCCTAACAGCTACTCTCTCATTGTTTCCCCCTCTTCCCTTTTATCTTCTGCCAAATTGGCAACCTGTGCGAACCAGGAGGTTAAAGGGGCTGTCTCTCCAAGTTGGGAGATTGATAGTAAAGCAGTTGGAATGTCAATCCGGAGCACCAGGAGGGGGACTATTCGTTGAGTTTTAGAAACCTTTCTTATTCAGAGTGTGTCCATTCTCTAGGTTTCCCATACATGTTATAGCTGTAGTAATATTCCCTTCAAACTGGAGAGTTGGGACCCATGGAATGGGTGCCATGCATTATTGCTTTAAATGGTCTGCATTTGCTCACCCCATCTCACCAATCCTCTCAGTTCCATGTGTCCAGCCTTATGCCACATCCTGCTGTCATTGTAGATAGGGTCTTTCCAGGTTTCATCAGAAATCCTGAAGGAATTGTAAAGAATTTCCCATTATTTTTTGTTTTTCAAATTCCTTTTTATAGTGGGTTTGAGCTGATACTCACTGCCATGTTTTTGCCAGTCTATGCACACTGGATTCCCTTAAGGAGACATATCAATACATAGGTTTTAAGATTTTTACTAGTCAGATATATTCCTCTGCAGGAAATATGGGGTTTTGAGTCCCTTTCACTGAGGAAGGTGTTGGTCTTGTCTATTCCATACTTGGTTTTTGGAACGGTACCTGTGCTTATATCAAACTCTGGTTTTATGCATCACCCCACCTCTCCTTCCCCCTTAAGCAGGCATAAGAGTGTTTTCTAAATGTGAGACTCTGTTCTCTTTCCTAACTCAGTTCATGTGTAGCCATGTTTACAGGATCTTCATAAGTGATATCTTATGATAAGTTTCTTTTTCTGTGTAACTTATTTCACTTAGAATCATCGTACCTAAATCCACTCATTTTACTGCTACTGGTATTATTACATTGATTTCATGGCTGAGGGATATTCCATCATACGTAAATACCACAATTTTTTGAACAATTTTTATCTTTCCTGGTATACTTAAGGTGTACCCAAGTTCAGGTTCTTGTAAGCAGTGCAGCCCTAAATTTTGGGTTGGCTCTGTCTTATTGATTTTCAGTTTTCCCAAGGTATATTCCCTAGACTGGAAGTGCCCTTGGCTCTGTAGCTCTGTTTTTTACTTGTTTTAGGGAACACAATGCACTCCTCCAGAGAGGCAGTTGTCAATTTTCATCCCACCCATCAGCATAACAAGGCTCCCTGTTCTCCAGGGCCTGTCTTGCCTTTCTGGTTTTTATCCATTTTGTGGATGTCCGTTTTGACGGTGGGAAGTGATACTTCTTTGTAGTGCAGATTTGCATTGCCCTCTTGCTTGCTTGGCCAAAAGGGGCGTATGCGTTTTCTCCTGAATGCATATGCCCTTTTTGGCCAAGTGCATCATTGTCGAAGTTGTGCCCCTCTTCCTGTGCTTTCAAGCCGATTCCAACGTACGTCTTGAAATCTGTTTCCTGCTATTCTGCCTCGCTTTCAAGTCCGCCTCGTTGCCTCCCCTCAACAGATTGTTGGACGATAGTTGCCCTTTATTACTCTGCCATTTTGTGAATTGCTGTGCCCCTGAGCTACATTATTTAACTCGTTTTTTATTGAGCTGAACGCAAGTCCAATATTTTGGTTCAGGAACTATATTGGTTTTCGGTTGGTGGCTGAGACTTTGGTTAATTCTTCTTCCTCCCGGGAAATAAGAGTGACATATGCCCGTCCAAATGCCTAACAGCTACTCTCTCATTGGTTCTCCCTCTTCCCAATCATCCTCTGCCAAATTGGCAACCTGTGCGAACCAGGAGGTTAAAGGTGCTGTCTCTCTACGTTGGGAGATTGATAGTAAAGTAGTTGGAAACTCAAACCAGCGCACCAGGAGGGGGAATATTCATTGAGTTTTAGAGACCTTTCGTATTCACAGTGTGTCCATTCTCTAGGTTTCCCGTACATGTTTTAGCTGTAGTAATATTCCCTTCAACCTGGAGAGTTGGGACCCATGGAATGGGTGCCATGCATTATTGCTTTAAAGGGTCTTCATTTGCTCACCCAATCTCACCAATCCTCTCAGTCCCATGTGTCCAGCCTTATGCCACATCCAGCTGTCGTTGTAGATAGGGTCATTCCAGGTTTCATCAGAGACCCTGAAGGAATTGTAAAGAATTTCCGTTTTTTTTTGTTTGTTTTTGAAATTCCATTTTATAGTGGGTTTGAGCTGATTCTCACTACCATGTTATGCCAGTCTAGAAACTCTTGATTCCCTTATGGAGACATATCAATACATAGGTTTTATGATTCTTACTAGTTAGATATATTCTTCTGCATGAAATATGGGATTTTGAGTCCCTTTCACTGAGCAAGGTGTAGGTCTTGTCTATTCCATAGTTTGTTTTTGGAATGGTACCTGTGCTTATATCAAACTCTGGTTTTATGCATCACCCCACCTCTCCTTACCCCTTAAGCAGGCATAAGAGTGTTTTCTAAATGTGAGACTTTGTTCTCTTTCCTAACTCAGTTCATGTGTAGCCATGTTTACAGGATCTTCATAAGTGATATCTTATGATAAGTTCCTTTTTCTGTGTGACTTGTTTCACTTAGAATCATTGTACCTGAATCCACTCATTTTGCTGCTACTGGTCTTATGACATTGATTTCATGGCTGAGGGATATTCCATCGTACGTAAGTACCACAATTTTTTGAACCATTTTTATATTTCCTGGGATATTTAAGGTGTACCCAAGTTGAGGTTCTTGTAAGCAGTGCAGCCCTAAATTTTGGTGTGGCTCTGTCTTATTGATTTTCAGTTTTCCCATGGTATATTCCCTAGACTGGAAGTGCCCTTGGCTCTGTAGCTCTGTTGTTTACTTGTTTTAGGGAACACAATGCACTCCTCCAGAGAGGCAGTTGGCAATTTACATCCCACCCATCAGCATAACAAGGCTCCCTGTTCTCCAGGGCCTCTCTTGCCTTTCTGAATTTTACCCATTTTGTGGATGTCCCTTTTGACCTGTGGGATGTGATACTTATTTGTAGTGCAGATTTGCATTGCCCGCTTGTTTGCTTGGCCAAAATGGGCGTATGTGTTTTCTCCTGAATATATTCAGGAGAAAACACATACACCCTTTTTGGCCAAGTGCATCATTGTCGAAGTTGTGCCCCTCTTCCTGTGCTTTCAAGGCGATTCCAACGTACCTCTTGAAATCTCTTTCCTTCTATTCTGCCTTGCTTTCAAGTCTTCCTCATTGCCTTCCTCAACAGATTGTTGGACGATAGTTGCCCTTTATTACTCTGCCAATTTGTGAATTGCTGTGCCCCTGAGCTCCATTTTTTAACTCGTTTTTTGTGAGCTGATTGCAAGTCCAATATTTTGGTTCAGGACCTATACTGCTTTTCGGTGGGTGGCTGAGACTTTGATTAATTCATCTTCCTCCCGGGATATAAGAGTGACATGTGCCCGTACAAATGCCTAACAGCTACTCTCTCATTGGTTCTCCCTCTTCCCTTTCATCCTCTGCCAAATTGGCAGCCTGTGCAAACCAGGAGGTTAAAGGGGCAGTCTCTCCATGTTGGGAGATTGATAGTAAAGCAGTTGGAAAGCCCAACTGGAGCACCAGTAGAGGGACTATTCGTTGAGTTTTAGAAACCTTTCGTATTCACAGTGTGTCCATTCTCTAGGTTTCCCGTACATGTTTTAGCTGTAGTAATATTCCCTTCAACCTGGAGAGTTGGGACCCATGGAATGGGTGCCATGCATTATTGCTTTAAAGGGTCTTCATTTGCTCACCCAATCTCACCAATCCTCTCAGTCCCATGTGTCCAGCCTTATGCCACATCCAGCTGTCGTTGTAGATAGGGTCATTCCAGGTTTCATCAGAGACCCTGAAGGAATTGTAAAGAATTTCCGTTTTTTTTTGTTTGTTTTTGAAATTCCATTTTATAGTGGGTTTGAGCTGATTCTCACTACCATGTTATGCCAGTCTAGAAACTCTTGATTCCCTTATGGAGACATATCAATACATAGGTTTTATGATTCTAACTAGTTAGATATATTCTTCTGCATGAAATATGGGATTTTGAGTCCCTTTCACTGAGCAAGGTGTAGGTCTTGTCTATTCCATAGTTTGTTTTTGGAATGGTACCTGTGCTTATATCAAACTCTGGTTTTATGCATCACCCCACCTCTCCTTACCCCTTAAGCAGGCATAAGAGTGTTTTCTAAATGTGAGACTTTGTTCTCTTTCCTAACTCAGTTCATGTGTAGCCATGTTTACAGGATCTTCATAAGTGATATCTTATGATAAGTTCCTTTTTCTGTGTGACTTGTTTCACTTAGAATCATTGTACCTGAATCCACTCATTTTGCTGCTACTGGTCTTATGACATTGATTTCATGGCTGAGGGATATTCCATCGTACGTAAGTACCACAATTTTTTGAACCATTTTTATATTTCCTGGGATATTTAAGGTGTACCCAAGTTGAGGTTCTTGTAAGCAGTGCAGCCCTAAATTTTGGTGTGGCTCTGTCTTATTGATTTTCAGTTTTCCCATGGTATATTCCCTAGACTGGAAGTGCCCTTGGCTCTGTAGCTCTGTTGTTTACTTGTTTTAGGGAACACAATGCACTCCTCCAGAGAGGCAGTTGGCAATTTACATCCCACCCATCAGCATAACAAGGCTCCCTGTTCTCCAGGGCCTCTCTTGCCTTTCTGAATTTTACCCATTTTGTGGATGTCCCTTTTGACCTGTGGGATGTGATACTTATTTGTAGTGCAGATTTGCATTGCCCGCTTGTTTGCTTGGCCAAAATGGGCGTATGCGTTTTCTCCTGAATATATTCAGGAGAAAACACATACACCCTTTTTGGCCAAGTGCATCATTGTCGAAGTTGTGCCCCTCTTCCTGTGCTTTCAAGGCGATTCCAACGTACCTCTTGAAATCTCTTTCCTTCTATTCTGCCTTGCTTTCAAGTCTTCCTCATTGCCTTCCTCAACAGATTGTTGGACGATAGTTGCCCTTTATTACTCTGCCAATTTGTGAATTGCTGTGCCCCTGAGCTCCATTTTTTAACTCGTTTTTTGTGAGCTGATTGCAAGTCCAATATTTTGGTTCAGGACCTATACTGCTTTTCGGTGGGTGGCTGAGACTTTGATTAATTCATCTTCCTCCCGGGATATAAGAGTGACATGTGCCCGTACAAATGCCTAACAGCTACTCTCTCATTGGTTCTCCCTCTTCCCTTTCATCCTCTGCCAAATTGGCAGCCTGTGCAAACCAGGAGGTTAAAGGGGCAGTCTCTCCATGTTGGGAGATTGATAGTAAAGCAGTTGGAAAGCCCAACTGGAGCACCAGTAGAGGGACTATTCGTTGAGTTTTAGAAACCTTTCGTATTCACAGTGTGTCCATTCTCTAGGTTTCCCGTACATGTTATATCTGTAGTAATATTCCCTTCACCATGGAGAGTTGGGACCCATGGAATGGGTGCCATGCATTATTGCTTTAAATGGTCTGCATTTGCTCACCCAATCTCACCAATCCTCTCAGTCCCATGTGTCCAGCATTATGCCACATGCAGCTGTCATTTTATTTTATTTATTTTTTATTTTTTATTTTTGTTCATAAAGTTTCTTTATTATCATTTAAACATCTATAAAGTCTGTAATGACATGCTCTACTATTCCTGATATTGGTCATTTGTGCCTTCTTTCCTTTTCCTCCTAATCAGTCTGGCTAGATATTTATCAATTTTGCTCATTTCTCAAAGAATCAGCTTTTTGTTTCATTTATTTTTTCTACTTTAATGTGTGTGTTTTATGTTATTGATTTCTGTTCTTAACTTTTTATTTACTCTTCTGCTTACTTTGAATTTAATGGGCTCTTCTTTTTCTAATATTTAAAGGTAGAAGCTGAAGTCATTGATTTCAAATATTCCTTCTCTTCTAATATAGGCACTTAGTTCTATGAATTTCTCTCTAAGCAGTGCTTTATCTGTGTCTCACAAGTTTGACTACTTTGGCAAATATGTATTCCCATTTTCATTTAGATAAGACTATTTTCTAGTTCCTACTTCAATTTCTTTTATGACAAATGGCTTGTTTAAAAGTCTTTTTTTTTTAAACTCTCATTCATTTTTTTCCAGTTTTTTTTTTTAATTTTTTGCTTTATAACAAATTTAATCAGTTATACATATACATATGTTTCCATATCCCCTCCCTTTTGCGTCTCCCTCCCACCCTCCCTATCCCACCCCTCCAGGCGATCACAAAGCACCGAGCTGATCTCCCTGTGCTATGCGGCTGCTTCCCACTAGCTATCTACCTTACGTTTGGTAGTGTATATATGTCCATGCAGCTCTTTCACTTTGTCACAGCTTATCCTTCCCCCTCCCCATATCCTCAAGTCCATTCTCTAGTAGGTCAGTGTCTTTATTCCTGTCTTACCCCTATGTTCTTCATGACATTTTTTTTTCTTAAATTCCATATATATGTGTAAGCATACAGTATTTGTCTTTCTCTTTCTGACTTACTTCACTCTGTATGACAGACTCTAGGTCTATCCACCTCATTACAAATAGCTCAATTTCATTTCTTTTTATGGCTGAGTAATATTCCATTGTATATATGTGCCACATCTTCTTTATCCATTCATCCGATGATGGACACTTAGGTTGTTTCCATCTCCGGGCTATTGTAAATAGGGCTGCTATGAACATTTTGGTACATGTCTCTTTTTGAATTATGGTTTTCTCAGGTTATATGCCTAGTAGTGGGATTGCTGGGTCATATGGTAGTTCTATTTGTAGTTTTTTAAGGAACCTCCATACCGTTCTCCATAGCGGCTGTACCAATTCACATTCCCACCAGCAGTGCAAGAGTGTTCCCTTTTTTCCACACCCTCTCCAGCATTTATTGTTTCTAGATTTTTTGATGATGGCCATTCTGACTGGTGTGAGATGATATCTCATTGTAGTTTTGATTTGCATTTCTCTAATGAGTAAAGATGTTGAGCATCCTTTCATGTGTTTGTTGGCAGTCTGTATATCTTCTTTGGAGAAATGTCTATTTAGGTCTTCTGCCCATTTTTGGATTGGGTTGTTTGTTTTTTTGTTATTGAGCTGCATGAGCTGCTTATAAATTTTGGAGATTAATCCTTTGTCAGTTGCTTCATTTGCAAATATTTTCTCCCATTCTGAGGGTTGTCTTTTGGTCTTCTTTATGGTTTCCTTTGCTGTGCAAAAGCTTTTAAGTTTCATTAGGTCCCATGTGTTTATTTTTGTCCTTATTTCCATTTCTCTAGGAGGTGGGTCAAAAAGGATCTTGCTGTGATTTATGTCATAGAGTGTTCTGCCTATGTTTTCCTCTAAGAGTTTGATAGTGTCTGGCCTTACATTTAGGTCTTTAATCCATTTTGAGCTTATTTTTGTGTATGGTGTTAGGGAGTGATCTAATCTCATACTTTTACATGTCCCTATCCAGTTTTCCCAGCACCACTTATTGAAGAGACTGTCCTTTCTCCACTGTACATTCCTGCCTCCTTTATCAAAGATAAGGTGACCATATGTCCGTGGGTTTATCTCTGGGCTTTCTATCCTGTTCCATTGATCTATCTTTCTGTTTTTGTGCCAGTACCATACTGTCTTGATTACTGTAGCTTTGTAGTATAGTCTGAAGTCAGGGAGCCTGATTCCTCCAGCTCCATTTTTCGTTCTCAAGATTGCTTTGGCTATTCGGGGTCTTTTGTGTTTCCATACAAATTGTGAATTTTTTTGTTCTAGTTCTATGAAAAATGCCAGTGGTAATTTGATAGGGATTGCATTGAATCTGTAGATTGCTTTGGGTAGTAGGGTCATTTTCACAATGTTGGTTCTTCCAATCCAAGAACATGGTACATCTCTCCATCTATTTGTATCATCTTTAATTTCTTTCATCAGTGTCTTATAATTTTCTGCATACAGGTCTTTTGTCTCCTTAGGTAGGTTTATTCCTAGATATTTTATTCTTTTGGTTGCAATGGTAAATGGGAGTGTTTCCTTGATTTCACTTTCAGATTTTTCATCATTAGTATATAGGAATGCCAGAGATTTCTGTGCATTAATTTTGTATCCTGCAACTTTACCAAATTCATTGATTAGCTCTAGTAGTTTTCTGGTAGCATCTTTAGGATTCTCTATGTATAGTATCATGTCATCTGCAAACAGTGACAGCTTTACTTCTTCTTTTCCAATATGGATTCCTTTTATTTCCTTTTCTTCTCTGATTGCTGTGGCTAAAACTTCCAAAGCTAGGTTGAATAAGAGTGGTGAGAGTGGGCAACCTTGTCTTGTTCCTGATCTTAGTGGAAATGGTTTCAGTTTTTCACCATTGAGGACGATGCTGGCTGTGGGTTTGTCATATATTGCCTTTATTATGTTGAGGAAAGTTCCCTCTATGCCTACTTTCTGCAGGGTTTTTATCATAAATGGGTGTTGAATTTTGTCGAAAGCTTTCTCTGCAACTATTGAGATGATCATATGGTTTTTCTCCTTCAATTTGTTAATATGGTGTATCACGTTGATTGATTTGCGTATATTGAAGAATCCTTGCATTCCTGGAATAAACCCCACTTGATCATGGTGTATGATCCTTTTAATGTGCTGTTGGATTCTGTTTGCTAGTATTTTGTTGAGGATTTTTGCATCTATGTTCATCAGTGATATTGGCCTGTAGTTTTCTTTCTTTGTGACATTCTTGTCTGGTTTTGGTATCAAGGTGATGGTGGCCTCATAGAATGAGTTTGGGAGTGTTCCTCCCTCTGCTATATTTTGGAAGAGTTTCAGAAGGATAGGTGTTAGCTCTTCTCTAAATGCTTGATAGAATTCGCCTGTGAAGCCATCTGGTCCTGGGCTTTTGTTTGTTGGAAGATTTTTTATCACAGTTTCAATTTCAGTGCTTGTGATTGGTCTGTTCATATTTTCTATTTCTTCCTGGTTCAGTCTCGGCAGGTTGTGCATTTCTAAGAATTTGTCCATTTCTTCCAGGTTGTCCATTTTATTGGCATAGAGTTGCTTATAGTAATCTCTCATGATCTTTTGTATTTCTGCAGTGTCAGTTGTTACTTCTCCTTTTTCATTTCTAATTCTATTGATTTGAGTCTTCTCCCTTTTTTTCTTGATGAGTCTGGCTAATGGGTTATCAATTTTGTTTATCTTCTCAAAGAACCAGCTTTTAGTTTTAGTGATCTTTGCTATCGTTTCCTTCATTTTTTTTTCATTTATTTCTGATCTGATTTTTATGATTTCTTTCCTTCTGCTAACTTTGGGATGTTTTTGTTCTTCTTTCTCTAATTGCTTTAGGTGCAAGGTTAGGTTGTTTATTCGAGATGTTTCCTGTTTCTTAAGGTGGGAATGTATTGCTATAAACTTCCCTCTTAGAACCGCTTTTGCTGCATCCCATAGGTTTTGGGTCGTCGTGTCTCCATTGTCATTTGTTTCTAGGTATTTTTTAATTTCCTCTTTGATTTCTTCAGTGATCACTTTGTTATTAAGTAGTGTATTGTTTAGCCTCCATGTGTTTGTATTTTTTACAGCTCTTTCCCTGTAATTGATATCTAGTCTCATAGCATTGTGGTCGGAAAAGATACTTGATACAATTTCAATTTTCTTAAATTTACCAAGGCTTGATTTGTGACCCAAGATATGATCTATCCTGGAGAATGTTCCATGAGCACTTGAGAAAAATGTGTATTCTGTTGTTTTTGGATGGAATGTCCTATAAATATCAATTAAGTCCATCTTGTTTAATGTATCATTTAAAGTTTGTGTTTCCTTATTTATTTTCATTTTGGATGATCTGTCCATTGGTGAAAGTGCGGTGTTAAAGTCCCCTACTATGAGTGTGTTACTGTCGATTTCTCCTTTTATGGCTGTTAGTATTTGCCTTATGTATTGAGGTGCTCCTATGTTTGGTGCATAAATAGTTACAATTGTTATATCTTCTTCTTGGATCGATCCCTTGATCATTATGTAGTGTCCTTCTTTGTCTCTTCTAGTAGTCTTTTTTTTATTTTTTTTATTTTTTTGCTTTATAACAAATTTAATCAGTTATACATATACATATGTTTCCATATCCCCTCCCTTTTGCGTCTCCCTCCCATCCTCCCTATCCCACCCCTCCAGGCGGTCACAAAGCACCGAGCTGATCTCCCTGAGCTATGCGGCTGCTTCCCACTAGCTATCTACCTTACGTTTGGTAGTGTATATATGTCCATGCCGCTCTTTCACTTTGTCACAGCTTACCCTTCCCCCTCCCCATATCCTCAAGTCCATTCTCTAGTAGGTCTGTGTCTTTATTCCTGTCTTACTCCTATGTTCTTCATGACATTTTTTTTTCTTAAATTCCATATATATGTGTCAGCATACAGTATTTGTCTTTCTCTTTCTGACTTACTTCACTCTGTATGACAGACTCTAGGTCTATCCACCTCATTACAAATAGCTCAATTTCATTTCTTTTTATGGCTGAGTAATATTCCATTGTATATATGTGCCACATCTTCTTTATCCATTCATCCGATGATGGACACTTAGGTTGTTTCCATCTCCGGGCTATTGTAAATAGGGCTGCTATGAACATTTTGGTACATGTCTCTTTTTGAATTATGGTTTTCTCAGGTTATATGCCTAGTAGTGGGATTGCTGGGTCATATGGTAGTTCTATTTGTAGTTTTTTAAGGAACCTCCATACCGTTCTCCATAGCGGCTGTACCAATTCACATTCCCACCAGCAGTGCAAGAGTGTTCCCTTTTTTCCACACCCTCTCCAGCATTTATTGTTTCTAGATTTTTTGATGATGGCCATTCTGACTGGTGTGAGATGATATCTCATTGTAGTTTTGATTTGCATTTCTCTAATGAGTAAAGATGTTGAGCATCCTTTCATGTGTTTGTTGGCAGTCTGTATATCTTCTTTGGAGAAATGTCTATTTAGGTCTTCTGCCCATTTTTGGATTGGGTTGTTTGTTTTTTTGTTATTGAGCTGCATGAGCTGCTTATAAATTTTGGAGATTAATCCTTTGTCAGTTGCTTCATTTGCAAATATTTTCTCCCATTCTGAGGGTTGTCTTTTGGTCTTCTTTATGGTTTCCTTTGCTGTGCAAAAGCTTTTAAGTTTCATTAGGTCCCATGTGTTTATTTTTGTCCTTATTTCCATTTCTCTAGGAGGTGGGTCAAAAAGGATCTTGCTGTGATTTATGTCATAGAGTGTTCTGCCTATGTTTTCCTCTAAGAGTTTGATAGTGTCTGGCCTTACATTTAGGTCTTTAATCCATTTTGAGCTTATTTTTGTGTATGGTGTTAGGGAGTGATCTAATCTCATACTTTTACATGTCCCTATCCAGTTTTCCCAGCACCACTTATTGAAGAGACTGTCCTTTCTCCACTGTACATTCCTGCCTCCTTTATCAAAGATAAGGTGACCATATGTCCGTGGGTTTATCTCTGGGCTTTCTATCCTGTTCCATTGATCTATCTTTCTGTTTTTGTGCCAGTACCATACTGTCTTGATTACTGTAGCTTTGTAGTATAGTCTGAAGTCAGGGAGCCTGATTCCTCCAGCTCCATTTTTCGTTCTCAAGATTGCTTTGGCTATTCGGGGTCTTTTGTGTTTCCATACAAATTGTGAATTTTTTTGTTCTAGTTCTATGAAAAATGCCAGTGGTAATTTGATAGGGATTGCATTGAATCTGTAGATTGCTTTGGGTAGTAGGGTCATTTTCACAATGTTGGTTCTTCCAATCCAAGAACATGGTACATCTCTCCATCTATTTGTATCATCTTTAATTTCTTTCATCAGTGTCTTATAATTTTCTGCATACAGGTCTTTTGTCTCCTTAGGTAGGTTTATTCCTAGATATTTTATTCTTTTGGTTGCAATGGTAAATGGGAGTGTTTCCTTGATTTCACTTTCAGATTTTTCATCATTAGTATATAGGAATGCCAGAGATTTCTGTGCATTAATTTTGTATCCTGCAACTTTACCAAATTCATTGATTAGCTCTAGTAGTTTTCTGGTAGCATCTTTAGGATTCTCTATGTATAGTATCATGTCATCTGCAAACAGTGACAGCTTTACTTCTTCTTTTCCAATATGGATTCCTTTTATTTCCTTTTCTTCTCTGATTGCTGTGGCTAAAACTTCCAAAGCTAGGTTGAATAAGAGTGGTGAGAGTGGGCAACCTTGTCTTGTTCCTGATCTTAGTGGAAATGGTTTCAGTTTTTCACCATTGAGGACGATGCTGGCTGTGGGTTTGTCATATATTGCCTTTATTATGTTGAGGAAAGTTCCCTCTATGCCTACTTTCTGCAGGGTTTTTATCATAAATGGGTGTTGAATTTTGTCGAAAGCTTTCTCTGCAACTATTGAGATGATCATATGGTTTTTCTCCTTCAATTTGTTAATATGGTGTATCACGTTGATTGATTTGCGTATATTGAAGAATCCTTGCATTCCTGGAATAAACCCCACTTGATCATGGTGTATGATCCTTTTAATGTGCTGTTGGATTCTGTTTGCTAGTATTTTGTTGAGGATTTTTGCATCTATGTTCATCAGTGATATTGGCCTGTAGTTTTCTTTCTTTGTGACATTCTTGTCTGGTTTTGGTATCAAGGTGATGGTGGCCTCATAGAATGAGTTTGGGAGTGTTCCTCCCTCTGCTATATTTTGGAAGAGTTTCAGAAGGATAGGTGTTAGCTCTTCTCTAAATGCTTGATAGAATTCGCCTGTGAAGCCATCTGGTCCTGGGCTTTTGTTTGTTGGAAGATTTTTTATCACAGTTTCAATTTCAGTGCTTGTGATTGGTCTGTTCATATTTTCTATTTCTTCCTGGTTCAGTCTCGGCAGGTTGTGCATTTCTAAGAATTTGTCCATTTCTTCCAGGTTGTCCATTTTATTGGCATAGAGTTGCTTATAGTAATCTCTCATGATCTTTTGTATTTCTGCAGTGTCAGTTGTTACTTCTCCTTTTTCATTTCTAATTCTATTGATTTGAGTCTTCTCCCTTTTTTTCTTGATGAGTCTGGCTAATGGGTTATCAATTTTGTTTATCTTCTCAAAGAACCAGCTTTTAGTTTTAGTGATCTTTGCTATCGTTTCCTTCATTTTTTTTTCATTTATTTCTGATCTGATTTTTATGATTTCTTTCCTTCTGCTAACTTTGGGATGTTTTTGTTCTTCTTTCTCTAATTGCTTTAGGTGCAAGGTTAGGTTGTTTATTCGAGATGTTTCCTGTTTCTTAAGGTGGGAATGTATTGCTATAAACTTCCCTCTTAGAACCGCTTTTGCTGCATCCCATAGGTTTTGGGTCGTCGTGTCTCCATTGTCATTTGTTTCTAGGTATTTTTTAATTTCCTCTTTGATTTCTTCAGTGATCACTTTGTTATTAAGTAGTGTATTGTTTAGCCTCCATGTGTTTGTATTTTTTACAGCTCTTTTCCTGTAATTGATATCTAGTCTCATAGCATTGTGGTCGGAAAAGATACTTGATACAATTTCAATTTTCTTAAATTTACCAAGGCTTGATTTGTGACCCAAGATATGATCTATCCTGGAGAATGTTCCATGAGCACTTGAGAAAAATGTGTATTCTGTTGTTTTTGGATGGAATGTCCTATAAATATCAATTAAGTCCATCTTGTTTAATGTATCATTTAAAGTTTGTGTTTCCTTATTTATTTTCATTTTGGATGATCTGTCCATTGGTGAAAGTGCGGTGTTAAAGTCCCCTACTATGAGTGTGTTACTGTCGATTTCTCCTTTTATGGCTGTTAGTATTTGCCTTATGTATTGAGGTGCTCCTATGTTTGGTGCATAAATAGTTACAATTGTTATATCTTCTTCTTGGATCGATCCCTTGATCATTATGTAGTGTCCTTCTTTGTCTCTTCTAGTAGTCTTTTTTTATTTTTTTATTTTTTTGCTTTATAACAAATTTAATCAGTTATACATATACATATGTTTCCATATCCCCTCCCTTTTGCGTCTCCCTCCCATCCTCCCTATCCCACCCCTCCAGGCGGTCACAAAGCACCGAGCTGATCTCCCTGAGCTATGCGGCTGCTTCCCACTAGCTATCTACCTTACGTTTGGTAGTGTATATATGTCCATGCCGCTCTTTCACTTTGTCACAGCTTACCCTTCCCCCTCCCCATATCCTCAAGTCCATTCTCTAGTAGGTCTGTGTCTTTATTCCTGTCTTACTCCTATGTTCTTCATGACATTTTTTTTCTTAAATTCCATATATATGTGTCAGCATACAGTATTTGTCTTTCTCTTTCTGACTTACTTCACTCTGTATGACAGACTCTAGGTCTATCCACCTCATTACAAATAGCTCAATTTCATTTCTTTTTATGGCTGAGTAATATTCCATTGTATATATGTGCCACATCTTCTTTATCCATTCATCCGATGATGGACACTTAGGTTGTTTCCATCTCCGGGCTATTGTAAATAGGGCTGCTATGAACATTTTGGTACATGTCTCTTTTTGAATTATGGTTTTCTCAGGTTATATGCCTAGTAGTGGGATTGCTGGGTCATATGGTAGTTCTATTTGTAGTTTTTTAAGGAACCTCCATACCGTTCTCCATAGCGGCTGTACCAATTCACATTCCCACCAGCAGTGCAAGAGTGTTCCCTTTTTTCCACACCCTCTCCAGCATTTATTGTTCCAAGATTTTTTGATGATGGCCATTCTGACTGCTGTGAGATGATATCTCATTGTAGTTTTGATTTGCATTTCTCTAATGAGCAAAGATGTTGAGCATCCTTTCATGTGTTTGTTGGCAGTCTGTATATCTTCTTTGGAGAAATGTCTATTTAGGTCTTCTGCCCATTTTTGGATTGGGTTGTTTGTTTTTTTGTTATTGAGCTGCATGAGCTGCTTATAAATTTTGGAGATTAATCCTTTGTCAGTTGCTTCATTTGCAAATATTTTCTCCCATTCTGAGGGTTGTCTTTTGGTCTTCTTTATGGTTTCCTTTGCTGTGCAAAAGCTTTTAAGTTTCATTAGGTCCCATGTGTTTATTTTTGTCCTTATTTCCATTTCTCTAGGAGGTGGGTCAAAAAGGATCTTGCTGTGATTTATGTCATAGAGTGTTCTGCCTATGTTTTCCTCTAAGAGTTTGATAGTGTCTGGCCTTACATTTAGGTCTTTAATCCATTTTGAGCTTATTTTTGTGTATGGTGTTAGGGAGTGATCTAATCTCATACTTTTACATGTCCCTATCCAGTTTTCCCAGCACCACTTATTGAAGAGACTGTCCTTTCTCCACTGTACATTCCTGCCTCCTTTATCAAAGATAAGGTGACCATATGTCCGTGCGTTTAACTCTGGGCTTTCTATCCTGTTCCATTGATCTATCTTACTGTTTTTGTGCCAGTACCATATTGTCTTGATTACTGTAGCTTTGTAGTATAGTCTGAAGTCAGGGAGCCTAATTCCTCCAGCTCCATTTTTCGTTCTCAAGATTGCTTTGGCTATTCGGGGTCTTTTGTGTTTCCATACAAATTGTGAAATTTTTTGTTCTAGTTCTGTGAAAAATGCCAGTGGTAGTTTGATAGGGATTGCATTGAATCTGTAGATTGCTTTGGGTAGTAGAGTCATTTTCACAATGTTGATTCTTCCAATCCAAGAACATGGTACATCTCTCCATCTATTTGTATCATCTTTAATTTCTTTCATCAGTGTCTTATAATTTTCTGCATACAGGTCTTTTGTCTCCTTAGGAAGGTTTATTCCTAGATATTTTATTCATTTGGTTGCAATGGTAAATGGGAGTGTTTCCTTGATTTCACTTTCAGATTTTTCATCATTAGTATATAGGAATGCCAGAGATTTCTGTGCATTAATTTTGTATCCTGCAACTTTACCAAATTCATTGATTAGCTCTAGTAGTTTTCTGGTAGCATCTTTAGGATTCTCTATGTATAGTATCATGTCATCTGCAAACAGTGACAGCTTTACTTCTTCTTTTCCAATTTGGATTCCTTTTATTTCCTTTTCTTCTCTGATTGCTGTGGCTAAAACTTCCAAAGCTAGGTTGAATAAGAGTGGTGAGAGTGGGCAACCTTGTCTTGTTCCTGATCTTAGTGGAAATGGTTTCAGTTTTTCACCATTGAGGACGATGCTGGCTGTGGGTTTGTCATATATTGCCTTTATTATGTTGAGGAAAGTTCCCTCTATGGCTACTTTCTGCAGGGTTTTTATCATAAATGGGTGTTGAATTTTGTCGAAAGCTTTCTCTGCATCTATTGAGATGATCATATGGTTTTTCTCCTTCAATTTGTTAATATGGTGTATCACGTTGATTGATTTGCGTATATTGAAGAATCCTTGCATTCCTGGAATAAACCCCACTTGATCATGGTGTATGATCCTTTTAATGTGCTGTTGGATTCTGTTTGCTAGTATTTTGTTGAGGATTTTTGCATCTATGTTCATCAGTGATATTGGCCTGTAGTTTTCTTTCTTTGTGACATCCTTGTCTGGTTTTGGTATCAAGGTGATGGTGGCCTCGTAGAATGAGTTTGGGAGTGTTCCTCCCTCTGCTATATTTTGGAAGAGTTTCAGAAGGATAGGTGTTAGCTCTTCTCTAAATGCTTGATAGAATTCGCCTGTGAAGCCATCTGGTCCTGGGCTTTTGTTTGTTGGAAGATTTTTTATCACAGTTTCAATTTCAGTGCTTGTGATTGGTCTGTTCATATTTTCTATTTCTTCCTGGTTCAGTCTCGGCAGGTTGTGCATTTCTAAGAATTTGTCCATTTCTTCCAGGTTGTCCATTTTATTGGCATAGAGTTGCTTATAGTAATCTCTCATGATCTTTTGTATTTCTGCAGTGTCAGTTGTTACTTCTCCTTTTTCATTTCTAATTCTATTGATTTGAGTCTTCTCCCTTTTTTTCTTGATGAGTCTGGCTAATGGGTTATCAATTTTGTTTATCTTCTCAAAGAACCAGCTTTTAGTTTTAGTGATCTTTGCTATCGTTTCCTTCATTTTTTTTTCATTTATTTCTGATCTGATTTTTATGATTTCTTTCCTTCTGCTAACTTTGGGATGTTTTTGTTCTTCTTTCTCTAATTGCTTTAGGTGCAAGGTTAGGTTGTTTATTCGAGATGTTTCCTGTTTCTTAAGGTGGGAATGTATTGCTATAAACTTCCCTCTTAGAACCGCTTTTGCTGCATCCCATAGGTTTTGGGTCGTCGTGTCTCCATTGTCATTTGTTTCTAGGTATTTTTTAATTTCCTCTTTGATTTCTTCAGTGATCACTTTGTTATTAAGTAGTGTATTGTTTAGCCTCCATGTGTTTGTATTTTTTACAGCTCTTTTCCTGTAATTGATATCTAGTCTCATAGCATTGTGGTCGGAAAAGATACTTGATACAATTTCAATTTTCTTAAATTTACCAAGGCTTGATTTGTGACCCAAGATATGATCTATCCTGGAGAATGTTCCATGAGCACTTGAGAAAAATGTGTATTCTGTTGTTTTTGGATGGAATGTCCTATAAATATCAATTAAGTCCATCTTGTTTAATGTATCATTTAAAGTTTGTGTTTCCTTATTTATTTTCATTTTGGATGATCTGTCCATTGGTGAAAGTGCGGTGTTAAAGTCCCCTACTATGAGTGTGTTACTGTCGATTTCTCCTTTTATGGCTGTTAGTATTTGCCTTATGTATTGAGGTGCTCCTATGTTTGGTGCATAAATAGTTACAATTGTTATATCTTCTTCTTGGATCGATCCCTTGATCATTATGTAGTGTCCTTCTTTGTCTCTTCTAGTAGTCTTTTTTTTATTTTTTTATTTTTTTGCTTTATAACAAATTTAATCAGTTATACATATACATATGTTTCCATATCCCCTCCCTTTTGCGTCTCCCTCCCATCCTCCCTATCCCACCCCTCCAGGCGGTCACAAAGCACCGAGCTGATCTCCCTGAGCTATGCGGCTGCTTCCCACTAGCTATCTACCTTACGTTTGGTAGTGTATATATGTCCATGCCGCTCTTTCACTTTGTCACAGCTTACCCTTCCCCCTCCCCATATCCTCAAGTCCATTCTCTAGTAGGTCTGTGTCTTTATTCCTGTCTTACTCCTATGTTCTTCATGACATTTTTTTTCTTAAATTCCATATATATGTGTCAGCATACAGTATTTGTCTTTCTCTTTCTGACTTACTTCACTCTGTATGACAGACTCTAGGTCTATCCACCTCATTACAAATAGCTCAATTTCATTTCTTTTTATGGCTGAGTAATATTCCATTGTATATATGTGCCACATCTTCTTTATCCATTCATCCGATGATGGACACTTAGGTTGTTTCCATCTCCGGGCTATTGTAAATAGGGCTGCTATGAACATTTTGGTACATGTCTCTTTTTGAATTATGGTTTTCTCAGGTTATATGCCTAGTAGTGGGATTGCTGGGTCATATGGTAGTTCTATTTGTAGTTTTTTAAGGAACCTCCATACCGTTCTCCATAGCGGCTGTACCAATTCACATTCCCACCAGCAGTGCAAGAGTGTTCCCTTTTTTCCACACCCTCTCCAGCATTTATTGTTTCTAGATTTTTTGATGATGGCCATTCTGACTGCTGTGAGATGATATCTCATTGTAGTTTTGATTTGCATTTCTCTAATGAGTAAAGATGTTGAGCATCCTTTCATGTGTTTGTTGGCAGTCTGTATATCTTCTTTGGAGAAATGTCTATTTAGGTCTTCTGCCCATTTTTGGATTGGGTTGTTTGTTTTTTTGTTATTGAGCTGCATGAGCTGCTTATAAATTTTGGAGATTAATCCTTTGTCAGTTGCTTCATTTGCAAATATTTTCTCCCATTCTGAGGGTTGTCTTTTGGTCTTCTTTATGGTTTCCTTTGCTGTGCAAAAGCTTTTAAGTTTCATTAGGTCCCATGTGTTTATTTTTGTCCTTATTTCCATTTCTCTAGGAGGTGGGTCAAAAAGGATCTTGCTGTGATTTATGTCATAGAGTGTTCTGCCTATGTTTTCCTCTAAGAGTTTGATAGTGTCTGGCCTTACATTTAGGTCTTTAATCCATTTTGAGCTTATTTTTGTGTATGGTGTTAGGGAGTGATCTAATCTCATACTTTTACATGTCCCTATCCAGTTTTCCCAGCACCACTTATTGAAGAGACTGTCCTTTCTCCACTGTACATTCCTGCCTCCTTTATCAAAGATAAGGTGACCATATGTCCGTGGGTTTATCTCTGGGCTTTCTATCCTGTTCCATTGATCTATCTTTCTGTTTTTGTGCCAGTACCATACTGTCTTGATTACTGTAGCTTTGTAGTATAGTCTGAAGTCAGGGAGCCTGATTCCTCCAGCTCCATTTTTCGTTCTCAAGATTGCTTTGGCTATTCGGGGTCTTTTGTGTTTCCATACAAATTGTGAATTTTTTTGTTCTAGTTCTATGAAAAATGCCAGTGGTAATTTGATAGGGATTGCATTGAATCTGTAGATTGCTTTGGGTAGTAGGGTCATTTTCACAATGTTGGTTCTTCCAATCCAAGAACATGGTACATCTCTCCATCTATTTGTATCATCTTTAATTTCTTTCATCAGTGTCTTATAATTTTCTGCATACAGGTCTTTTGTCTCCTTAGGTAGGTTTATTCCTAGATATTTTATTCTTTTGGTTGCAATGGTAAATGGGAGTGTTTCCTTGATTTCACTTTCAGATTTTTCATCATTAGTATATAGGAATGCCAGAGATTTCTGTGCATTAATTTTGTATCCTGCAACTTTACCAAATTCATTGATTAGCTCTAGTAGTTTTCTGGTAGCATCTTTAGGATTCTCTATGTATAGTATCATGTCATCTGCAAACAGTGACAGCTTTACTTCTTCTTTTCCAATATGGATTCCTTTTATTTCCTTTTCTTCTCTGATTGCTGTGGCTAAAACTTCCAAAGCTAGGTTGAATAAGAGTGGTGAGAGTGGGCAACCTTGTCTTGTTCCTGATCTTAGTGGAAATGGTTTCAGTTTTTCACCATTGAGGACGATGCTGGCTGTGGGTTTGTCATATATTGCCTTTATTATGTTGAGGAAAGTTCCCTCTATGCCTACTTTCTGCAGGGTTTTTATCATAAATGGGTGTTGAATTTTGTCGAAAGCTTTCTCTGCAACTATTGAGATGATCATATGGTTTTTCTCCTTCAATTTGTTAATATGGTGTATCACGTTGATTGATTTGCGTATATTGAAGAATCCTTGCATTCCTGGAATAAACCCCACTTGATCATGGTGTATGATCCTTTTAATGTGCTGTTGGATTCTGTTTGCTAGTATTTTGTTGAGGATTTTTGCATCTATGTTCATCAGTGATATTGGCCTGTAGTTTTCTTTCTTTGTGACATTCTTGTCTGGTTTTGGTATCAAGGTGATGGTGGCCTCATAGAATGAGTTTGGGAGTGTTCCTCCCTCTGCTATATTTTGGAAGAGTTTCAGAAGGATAGGTGTTAGCTCTTCTCTAAATGCTTGATAGAATTCGCCTGTGAAGCCATCTGGTCCTGGGCTTTTGTTTGTTGGAAGATTTTTTATCACAGTTTCAATTTCAGTGCTTGTGATTGGTCTGTTCATATTTTCTATTTCTTCCTGGTTCAGTCTCGGCAGGTTGTGCATTTCTAAGAATTTGTCCATTTCTTCCAGGTTGTCCATTTTATTGGCATAGAGTTGCTTATAGTAATCTCTCATGATCTTTTGTATTTCTGCAGTGTCAGTTGTTACTTCTCCTTTTTCATTTCTAATTCTATTGATTTGAGTCTTCTCCCTTTTTTTCTTGATGAGTCTGGCTAATGGGTTATCAATTTTGTTTATCTTCTCAAAGAACCAGCTTTTAGTTTTAGTGATCTTTGCTATCGTTTCCTTCATTTTTTTTTCATTTATTTCTGATCTGATTTTTATGATTTCTTTCCTTCTGCTAACTTTGGGATGTTTTTGTTCTTCTTTCTCTAATTGCTTTAGGTGCAAGGTTAGGTTGTTTATTCGAGATGTTTCCTGTTTCTTAAGGTGGGAATGTATTGCTATAAACTTCCCTCTTAGAACCGCTTTTGCTGCATCCCATAGGTTTTGGGTCGTCGTGTCTCCATTGTCATTTGTTTCTAGGTATTTTTTAATTTCCTCTTTGATTTCTTCAGTGATCACTTTGTTATTAAGTAGTGTATTGTTTAGCCTCCATGTGTTTGTATTTTTTACAGCTCTTTTCCTGTAATTGATATCTAGTCTCATAGCATTGTGGTCGGAAAAGATACTTGATACAATTTCAATTTTCTTAAATTTACCAAGGCTTGATTTGTGACCCAAGATATGATCTATCCTGGAGAATGTTCCATGAGCACTTGAGAAAAATGTGTATTCTGTTGTTTTTGGATGGAATGTCCTATAAATATCAATTAAGTCCATCTTGTTTAATGTATCATTTAAAGTTTGTGTTTCCTTATTTATTTTCATTTTGGATGATCTGTCCATTGGTGAAAGTGCGGTGTTAAAGTCCCCTACTATGAGTGTGTTACTGTCGATTTCTCCTTTTATGGCTGTTAGTATTTGCCTTATGTATTGAGGTGCTCCTATGTTTGGTGCATAAATAGTTACAATTGTTATATCTTCTTCTTGGATCGATCCCTTGATCATTATGTAGTGTCCTTCTTTGTCTCTTCTAGTAGTCTTTTTTTATTTTTTTATTTTTTTGCTTTATAACAAATTTAATCAGTTATACATATACATATGTTTCCATATCCCCTCCCTTTTGCGTCTCCCTCCCATCCTCCCTATCCCACCCCTCCAGGCGGTCACAAAGCACCGAGCTGATCTCCCTGAGCTATGCGGCTGCTTCCCACTAGCTATCTACCTTACGTTTGGTAGTGTATATATGTCCATGCCGCTCTTTCACTTTGTCACAGCTTACCCTTCCCCCTCCCCATATCCTCAAGTCCATTCTCTAGTAGGTCTGTGTCTTTATTCCTGTCTTACTCCTATGTTCTTCATGACATTTTTTTTCTTAAATTCCATATATATGTGTCAGCATACAGTATTTGTCTTTCTCTTTCTGACTTACTTCACTCTGTATGACAGACTCTAGGTCTATCCACCTCATTACAAATAGCTCAATTTCATTTCTTTTTATGGCTGAGTAATATTCCATTGTATATATGTGCCACATCTTCTTTATCCATTCATCCGATGATGGACACTTAGGTTGTTTCCATCTCCGGGCTATTGTAAATAGGGCTGCTATGAACATTTTGGTACATGTCTCTTTTTGAATTATGGTTTTCTCAGGTTATATGCCTAGTAGTGGGATTGCTGGGTCATATGGTAGTTCTATTTGTAGTTTTTTAAGGAACCTCCATACCGTTCTCCATAGCGGCTGTACCAATTCACATTCCCACCAGCAGTGCAAGAGTGTTCCCTTTTTTCCACACCCTCTCCAGCATTTATTGTTCCAAGATTTTTTGATGATGGCCATTCTGACTGCTGTGAGATGATATCTCATTGTAGTTTTGATTTGCATTTCTCTAATGAGCAAAGATGTTGAGCATCCTTTCATGTGTTTGTTGGCAGTCTGTATATCTTCTTTGGAGAAATGTCTATTTAGGTCTTCTGCCCATTTTTGGATTGGGTTGTTTGTTTTTTTGTTATTGAGCTGCATGAGCTGCTTATAAATTTTGGAGATTAATCCTTTGTCAGTTGCTTCATTTGCAAATATTTTCTCCCATTCTGAGGGTTGTCTTTTGGTCTTCTTTATGGTTTCCTTTGCTGTGCAAAAGCTTTTAAGTTTCATTAGGTCCCATGTGTTTATTTTTGTCCTTATTTCCATTTCTCTAGGAGGTGGGTCAAAAAGGATCTTGCTGTGATTTATGTCATAGAGTGTTCTGCCTATGTTTTCCTCTAAGAGTTTGATAGTGTCTGGCCTTACATTTAGGTCTTTAATCCATTTTGAGCTTATTTTTGTGTATGGTGTTAGGGAGTGATCTAATCTCATACTTTTACATGTCCCTATCCAGTTTTCCCAGCACCACTTATTGAAGAGACTGTCCTTTCTCCACTGTACATTCCTGCCTCCTTTATCAAAGATAAGGTGACCATATGTCCGTGCGTTTAACTCTGGGCTTTCTATCCTGTTCCATTGATCTATCTTACTGTTTTTGTGCCAGTACCATATTGTCTTGATTACTGTAGCTTTGTAGTATAGTCTGAAGTCAGGGAGCCTAATTCCTCCAGCTCCATTTTTCGTTCTCAAGATTGCTTTGGCTATTCGGGGTCTTTTGTGTTTCCATACAAATTGTGAAATTTTTTGTTCTAGTTCTGTGAAAAATGCCAGTGGTAGTTTGATAGGGATTGCATTGAATCTGTAGATTGCTTTGGGTAGTAGAGTCATTTTCACAATGTTGATTCTTCCAATCCAAGAACATGGTACATCTCTCCATCTATTTGTATCATCTTTAATTTCTTTCATCAGTGTCTTATAATTTTCTGCATACAGGTCTTTTGTCTCCTTAGGAAGGTTTATTCCTAGATATTTTATTCATTTGGTTGCAATGGTAAATGGGAGTGTTTCCTTGATTTCACTTTCAGATTTTTCATCATTAGTATATAGGAATGCCAGAGATTTCTGTGCATTAATTTTGTATCCTGCAACTTTACCAAATTCATTGATTAGCTCTAGTAGTTTTCTGGTAGCATCTTTAGGATTCTCTATGTATAGTATCATGTCATCTGCAAACAGTGACAGCTTTACTTCTTCTTTTCCAATTTGGATTCCTTTTATTTCCTTTTCTTCTCTGATTGCTGTGGCTAAAACTTCCAAAGCTAGGTTGAATAAGAGTGGTGAGAGTGGGCAACCTTGTCTTGTTCCTGATCTTAGTGGAAATGGTTTCAGTTTTTCACCATTGAGGACGATGCTGGCTGTGGGTTTGTCATATATTGCCTTTATTATGTTGAGGAAAGTTCCCTCTATGGCTACTTTCTGCAGGGTTTTTATCATAAATGGGTGTTGAATTTTGTCGAAAGCTTTCTCTGCATCTATTGAGATGATCATATGGTTTTTCTCCTTCAATTTGTTAATATGGTGTATCACGTTGATTGATTTGCGTATATTGAAGAATCCTTGCATTCCTGGAATAAACCCCACTTGATCATGGTGTATGATCCTTTTAATGTGCTGTTGGATTCTGTTTGCTAGTATTTTGTTGAGGATTTTTGCATCTATGTTCATCAGTGATATTGGCCTGTAGTTTTCTTTCTTTGTGACATCCTTGTCTGGTTTTGGTATCAAGGTGATGGTGGCCTCGTAGAATGAGTTTGGGAGTGTTCCTCCCTCTGCTATATTTTGGAAGAGTTTCAGAAGGATAGGTGTTAGCTCTTCTCTAAATGCTTGATAGAATTCGCCTGTGAAGCCATCTGGTCCTGGGCTTTTGTTTGTTGGAAGATTTTTTATCACAGTTTCAATTTCAGTGCTTGTGATTGGTCTGTTCATATTTTCTATTTCTTCCTGGTTCAGTCTCGGCAGGTTGTGCATTTCTAAGAATTTGTCCATTTCTTCCAGGTTGTCCATTTTATTGGCATAGAGTTGCTTATAGTAATCTCTCATGATCTTTTGTATTTCTGCAGTGTCAGTTGTTACTTCTCCTTTTTCATTTCTAATTCTATTGATTTGAGTCTTCTCCCTTTTTTTCTTGATGAGTCTGGCTAATGGGTTATCAATTTTGTTTATCTTCTCAAAGAACCAGCTTTTAGTTTTAGTGATCTTTGCTATCGTTTCCTTCATTTTTTTTTCATTTATTTCTGATCTGATTTTTATGATTTCTTTCCTTCTGCTAACTTTGGGATGTTTTTGTTCTTCTTTCTCTAATTGCTTTAGGTGCAAGGTTAGGTTGTTTATTCGAGATGTTTCCTGTTTCTTAAGGTGGGAATGTATTGCTATAAACTTCCCTCTTAGAACCGCTTTTGCTGCATCCCATAGGTTTTGGGTCGTCGTGTCTCCATTGTCATTTGTTTCTAGGTATTTTTTAATTTCCTCTTTGATTTCTTCAGTGATCACTTTGTTATTAAGTAGTGTATTGTTTAGCCTCCATGTGTTTGTATTTTTTACAGCTCTTTTCCTGTAATTGATATCTAGTCTCATAGCATTGTGGTCGGAAAAGATACTTGATACAATTTCAATTTTCTTAAATTTACCAAGGCTTGATTTGTGACCCAAGATATGATCTATCCTGGAGAATGTTCCATGAGCACTTGAGAAAAATGTGTATTCTGTTGTTTTTGGATGGAATGTCCTATAAATATCAATTAAGTCCATCTTGTTTAATGTATCATTTAAAGTTTGTGTTTCCTTATTTATTTTCATTTTGGATGATCTGTCCATTGGTGAAAGTGCGGTGTTAAAGTCCCCTACTATGAGTGTGTTACTGTCGATTTCTCCTTTTATGGCTGTTAGTATTTGCCTTATGTATTGAGGTGCTCCTATGTTTGGTGCATAAATAGTTACAATTGTTATATCTTCTTCTTGGATCGATCCCTTGATCATTATGTAGTGTCCTTCTTTGTCTCTTCTAGTAGTCTTTTTTTTATTTTTTTATTTTTTTGCTTTATAACAAATTTAATCAGTTATACATATACATATGTTTCCATATCCCCTCCCTTTTGCGTCTCCCTCCCATCCTCCCTATCCCACCCCTCCAGGCGGTCACAAAGCACCGAGCTGATCTCCCTGAGCTATGCGGCTGCTTCCCACTAGCTATCTACCTTACGTTTGGTAGTGTATATATGTCCATGCCGCTCTTTCACTTTGTCACAGCTTACCCTTCCCCCTCCCCATATCCTCAAGTCCATTCTCTAGTAGGTCTGTGTCTTTATTCCTGTCTTACTCCTATGTTCTTCATGACATTTTTTTTCTTAAATTCCATATATATGTGTCAGCATACAGTATTTGTCTTTCTCTTTCTGACTTACTTCACTCTGTATGACAGACTCTAGGTCTATCCACCTCATTACAAATAGCTCAATTTCATTTCTTTTTATGGCTGAGTAATATTCCATTGTATATATGTGCCACATCTTCTTTATCCATTCATCCGATGATGGACACTTAGGTTGTTTCCATCTCCGGGCTATTGTAAATAGGGCTGCTATGAACATTTTGGTACATGTCTCTTTTTGAATTATGGTTTTCTCAGGTTATATGCCTAGTAGTGGGATTGCTGGGTCATATGGTAGTTCTATTTGTAGTTTTTTAAGGAACCTCCATACCGTTCTCCATAGCGGCTGTACCAATTCACATTCCCACCAGCAGTGCAAGAGTGTTCCCTTTTTCCCACACCCTCTCCAGCATTTATTGTTTCTAGATTTTTTGATGATGGCCATTCTGACTGCTGTGAGATGATATCTCATTGTAGTTTTGATTTGCATTTCTCTAATGAGTAAAGATGTTGAGCATCCTTTCATGTGTTTGTTGGCAGTCTGTATATCTTCTTTGGAGAAATGTCTATTTAGGTCTTCTGCCCATTTTTGGATTGGGTTGTTTGTTTTTTTGTTATTGAGCTGCATGAGCTGCTTATAAATTTTGGAGATTAATCCTTTGTCAGTTGCTTCATTTGCAAATATTTTCTCCCATTCTGAGGGTTGTCTTTTGGTCTTCTTTATGGTTTCCTTTGCTGTGCAAAAGCTTTTAAGTTTCATTAGGTCCCATGTGTTTATTTTTGTCCTTATTTCCATTTCTCTAGGAGGTGGGTCAAAAAGGATCTTGCTGTGATTTATGTCATAGAGTGTTCTGCCTATGTTTTCCTCTAAGAGTTTGATAGTGTCTGGCCTTACATTTAGGTCTTTAATCCATTTTGAGCTTATTTTTGTGTATGGTGTTAGGGAGTGATCTAATCTCATACTTTTACATGTCCCTATCCAGTTTTCCCAGCACCACTTATTGAAGAGACTGTCCTTTCTCCACTGTACATTCCTGCCTCCTTTATCAAAGATAAGGTGACCATATGTCCGTGGGTTTATCTCTGGGCTTTCTATCCTGTTCCATTGATCTATCTTTCTGTTTTTGTGCCAGTACCATACTGTCTTGATTACTGTAGCTTTGTAGTATAGTCTGAAGTCAGGGAGCCTGATTCCTCCAGCTCCATTTTTCGTTCTCAAGATTGCTTTGGCTATTCGGGGTCTTTTGTGTTTCCATACAAATTGTGAATTTTTTTGTTCTAGTTCTATGAAAAATGCCAGTGGTAATTTGATAGGGATTGCATTGAATCTGTAGATTGCTTTGGGTAGTAGGGTCATTTTCACAATGTTGGTTCTTCCAATCCAAGAACATGGTACATCTCTCCATCTATTTGTATCATCTTTAATTTCTTTCATCAGTGTCTTATAATTTTCTGCATACAGGTCTTTTGTCTCCTTAGGTAGGTTTATTCCTAGATATTTTATTCTTTTGGTTGCAATGGTAAATGGGAGTGTTTCCTTGATTTCACTTTCAGATTTTTCATCATTAGTATATAGGAATGCCAGAGATTTCTGTGCATTAATTTTGTATCCTGCAACTTTACCAAATTCATTGATTAGCTCTAGTAGTTTTCTGGTAGCATCTTTAGGATTCTCTATGTATAGTATCATGTCATCTGCAAACAGTGACAGCTTTACTTCTTCTTTTCCAATATGGATTCCTTTTATTTCCTTTTCTTCTCTGATTGCTGTGGCTAAAACTTCCAAAGCTAGGTTGAATAAGAGTGGTGAGAGTGGGCAACCTTGTCTTGTTCCTGATCTTAGTGGAAATGGTTTCAGTTTTTCACCATTGAGGACGATGCTGGCTGTGGGTTTGTCATATATTGCCTTTATTATGTTGAGGAAAGTTCCCTCTATGCCTACTTTCTGCAGGGTTTTTATCATAAATGGGTGTTGAATTTTGTCGAAAGCTTTCTCTGCAACTATTGAGATGATCATATGGTTTTTCTCCTTCAATTTGTTAATATGGTGTATCACGTTGATTGATTTGCGTATATTGAAGAATCCTTGCATTCCTGGAATAAACCCCACTTGATCATGGTGTATGATCCTTTTAATGTGCTGTTGGATTCTGTTTGCTAGTATTTTGTTGAGGATTTTTGCATCTATGTTCATCAGTGATATTGGCCTGTAGTTTTCTTTCTTTGTGACATTCTTGTCTGGTTTTGGTATCAAGGTGATGGTGGCCTCATAGAATGAGTTTGGGAGTGTTCCTCCCTCTGCTATATTTTGGAAGAGTTTCAGAAGGATAGGTGTTAGCTCTTCTCTAAATGCTTGATAGAATTCGCCTGTGAAGCCATCTGGTCCTGGGCTTTTGTTTGTTGGAAGATTTTTTATCACAGTTTCAATTTCAGTGCTTGTGATTGGTCTGTTCATATTTTCTATTTCTTCCTGGTTCAGTCTCGGCAGGTTGTGCATTTCTAAGAATTTGTCCATTTCTTCCAGGTTGTCCATTTTATTGGCATAGAGTTGCTTATAGTAATCTCTCATGATCTTTTGTATTTCTGCAGTGTCAGTTGTTACTTCTCCTTTTTCATTTCTAATTCTATTGATTTGAGTCTTCTCCCTTTTTTTCTTGATGAGTCTGGCTAATGGGTTATCAATTTTGTTTATCTTCTCAAAGAACCAGCTTTTAGTTTTAGTGATCTTTGCTATCGTTTCCTTCATTTTTTTTTCATTTATTTCTGATCTGATTTTTATGATTTCTTTCCTTCTGCTAACTTTGGGATGTTTTTGTTCTTCTTTCTCTAATTGCTTTAGGTGCAAGGTTAGGTTGTTTATTCGAGATGTTTCCTGTTTCTTAAGGTGGGAATGTATTGCTATAAACTTCCCTCTTAGAACCGCTTTTGCTGCATCCCATAGGTTTTGGGTCGTCGTGTCTCCATTGTCATTTGTTTCTAGGTATTTTTTAATTTCCTCTTTGATTTCTTCAGTGATCACTTTGTTATTAAGTAGTGTATTGTTTAGCCTCCATGTGTTTGTATTTTTTACAGCTCTTTTCCTGTAATTGATATCTAGTCTCATAGCATTGTGGTCGGAAAAGATACTTGATACAATTTCAATTTTCTTAAATTTACCAAGGCTTGATTTGTGACCCAAGATATGATCTATCCTGGAGAATGTTCCATGAGCACTTGAGAAAAATGTGTATTCTGTTGTTTTTGGATGGAATGTCCTATAAATATCAATTAAGTCCATCTTGTTTAATGTATCATTTAAAGTTTGTGTTTCCTTATTTATTTTCATTTTGGATGATCTGTCCATTGGTGAAAGTGCGGTGTTAAAGTCCCCTACTATGAGTGTGTTACTGTCGATTTCTCCTTTTATGGCTGTTAGTATTTGCCTTATGTATTGAGGTGCTCCTATGTTTGGTGCATAAATAGTTACAATTGTTATATCTTCTTCTTGGATCGATCCCTTGATCATTATGTAGTGTCCTTCTTTGTCTCTTCTAGTAGTCTTTTTTTTATTTTTTTATTTTTTTGCTTTATAACAAATTTAATCAGTTATACATATACATATGTTTCCATATCCCCTCCCTTTTGCGTCTCCCTCCCATCCTCCCTATCCCACCCCTCCAGGCGGTCACAAAGCACCGAGCTGATCTCCCTGAGCTATGCGGCTGCTTCCCACTAGCTATCTACCTTACGTTTGGTAGTGTATATATGTCCATGCCGCTCTTTCACTTTGTCACAGCTTACCCTTCCCCCTCCCCATATCCTCAAGTCCATTCTCTAGTAGGTCTGTGTCTTTATTCCTGTCTTACTCCTATGTTCTTCATGACATTTTTTTTCTTAAATTCCATATATATGTGTCAGCATACAGTATTTGTCTTTCTCTTTCTGACTTACTTCACTCTGTATGACAGACTCTAGGTCTATCCACCTCATTACAAATAGCTCAATTTCATTTCTTTTTATGGCTGAGTAATATTCCATTGTATATATGTGCCACATCTTCTTTATCCATTCATCCGATGATGGACACTTAGGTTGTTTCCATCTCCGGGCTATTGTAAATAGGGCTGCTATGAACATTTTGGTACATGTCTCTTTTTGAATTATGGTTTTCTCAGGTTATATGCCTAGTAGTGGGATTGCTGGGTCATATGGTAGTTCTATTTGTAGTTTTTTAAGGAACCTCCATACCGTTCTCCATAGCGGCTGTACCAATTCACATTCCCACCAGCAGTGCAAGAGTGTTCCCTTTTTCCCACACCCTCTCCAGCATTTATTGTTTCTAGATTTTTTGATGATGGCCATTCTGACTGCTGTGAGATGATATCTCATTGTAGTTTTGATTTGCATTTCTCTAATGAGTAAAGATGTTGAGCATCCTTTCATGTGTTTGTTGGCAGTCTGTATATCTTCTTTGGAGAAATGTCTATTTAGGTCTTCTGCCCATTTTTGGATTGGGTTGTTTGTTTTTTTGTTATTGAGCTGCATGAGCTGCTTATAAATTTTGGAGATTAATCCTTTGTCAGTTGCTTCATTTGCAAATATTTTCTCCCATTCTGAGGGTTGTCTTTTGGTCTTCTTTATGGTTTCCTTTGCTGTGCAAAAGCTTTTAAGTTTCATTAGGTCCCATGTGTTTATTTTTGTCCTTATTTCCATTTCTCTAGGAGGTGGGTCAAAAAGGATCTTGCTGTGATTTATGTCATAGAGTGTTCTGCCTATGTTTTCCTCTAAGAGTTTGATAGTGTCTGGCCTTACATTTAGGTCTTTAATCCATTTTGAGCTTATTTTTGTGTATGGTGTTAGGGAGTGATCTAATCTCATACTTTTACATGTCCCTATCCAGTTTTCCCAGCACCACTTATTGAAGAGACTGTCCTTTCTCCACTGTACATTCCTGCCTCCTTTATCAAAGATAAGGTGACCATATGTCCGTGGGTTTATCTCTGGGCTTTCTATCCTGTTCCATTGATCTATCTTTCTGTTTTTGTGCCAGTACCATACTGTCTTGATTACTGTAGCTTTGTAGTATAGTCTGAAGTCAGGGAGCCTGATTCCTCCAGCTCCATTTTTCGTTCTCAAGATTGCTTTGGCTATTCGGGGTCTTTTGTGTTTCCATACAAATTGTGAATTTTTTTGTTCTAGTTCTATGAAAAATGCCAGTGGTAATTTGATAGGGATTGCATTGAATCTGTAGATTGCTTTGGGTAGTAGGGTCATTTTCACAATGTTGGTTCTTCCAATCCAAGAACATGGTACATCTCTCCATCTATTTGTATCATCTTTAATTTCTTTCATCAGTGTCTTATAATTTTCTGCATACAGGTCTTTTGTCTCCTTAGGTAGGTTTATTCCTAGATATTTTATTCTTTTGGTTGCAATGGTAAATGGGAGTGTTTCCTTGATTTCACTTTCAGATTTTTCATCATTAGTATATAGGAATGCCAGAGATTTCTGTGCATTAATTTTGTATCCTGCAACTTTACCAAATTCATTGATTAGCTCTAGTAGTTTTCTGGTAGCATCTTTAGGATTCTCTATGTATAGTATCATGTCATCTGCAAACAGTGACAGCTTTACTTCTTCTTTTCCAATATGGATTCCTTTTATTTCCTTTTCTTCTCTGATTGCTGTGGCTAAAACTTCCAAAGCTAGGTTGAATAAGAGTGGTGAGAGTGGGCAACCTTGTCTTGTTCCTGATCTTAGTGGAAATGGTTTCAGTTTTTCACCATTGAGGACGATGCTGGCTGTGGGTTTGTCATATATTGCCTTTATTATGTTGAGGAAAGTTCCCTCTATGCCTACTTTCTGCAGGGTTTTTATCATAAATGGGTGTTGAATTTTGTCGAAAGCTTTCTCTGCAACTATTGAGATGATCATATGGTTTTTCTCCTTCAATTTGTTAATATGGTGTATCACGTTGATTGATTTGCGTATATTGAAGAATCCTTGCATTCCTGGAATAAACCCCACTTGATCATGGTGTATGATCCTTTTAATGTGCTGTTGGATTCTGTTTGCTAGTATTTTGTTGAGGATTTTTGCATCTATGTTCATCAGTGATATTGGCCTGTAGTTTTCTTTCTTTGTGACATTCTTGTCTGGTTTTGGTATCAAGGTGATGGTGGCCTCATAGAATGAGTTTGGGAGTGTTCCTCCCTCTGCTATATTTTGGAAGAGTTTCAGAAGGATAGGTGTTAGCTCTTCTCTAAATGCTTGATAGAATTCGCCTGTGAAGCCATCTGGTCCTGGGCTTTTGTTTGTTGGAAGATTTTTTATCACAGTTTCAATTTCAGTGCTTGTGATTGGTCTGTTCATATTTTCTATTTCTTCCTGGTTCAGTCTCGGCAGGTTGTGCATTTCTAAGAATTTGTCCATTTCTTCCAGGTTGTCCATTTTATTGGCATAGAGTTGCTTATAGTAATCTCTCATGATCTTTTGTATTTCTGCAGTGTCAGTTGTTACTTCTCCTTTTTCATTTCTAATTCTATTGATTTGAGTCTTCTCCCTTTTTTTCTTGATGAGTCTGGCTAATGGGTTATCAATTTTGTTTATCTTCTCAAAGAACCAGCTTTTAGTTTTAGTGATCTTTGCTATCGTTTCCTTCATTTTTTTTTCATTTATTTCTGATCTGATTTTTATGATTTCTTTCCTTCTGCTAACTTTGGGATGTTTTTGTTCTTCTTTCTCTAATTGCTTTAGGTGCAAGGTTAGGTTGTTTATTCGAGATGTTTCCTGTTTCTTAAGGTGGGAATGTATTGCTATAAACTTCCCTCTTAGAACCGCTTTTGCTGCATCCCATAGGTTTTGGGTCGTCGTGTCTCCATTGTCATTTGTTTCTAGGTATTTTTTAATTTCCTCTTTGATTTCTTCAGTGATCACTTTGTTATTAAGTAGTGTATTGTTTAGCCTCCATGTGTTTGTATTTTTTACAGCTCTTTTCCTGTAATTGATATCTAGTCTCATAGCATTGTGGTCGGAAAAGATACTTGATACAATTTCAATTTTCTTAAATTTACCAAGGCTTGATTTGTGACCCAAGATATGATCTATCCTGGAGAATGTTCCATGAGCACTTGAGAAAAATGTGTATTCTGTTGTTTTTGGATGGAATGTCCTATAAATATCAATTAAGTCCATCTTGTTTAATGTATCATTTAAAGTTTGTGTTTCCTTATTTATTTTCATTTTGGATGATCTGTCCATTGGTGAAAGTGCGGTGTTAAAGTCCCCTACTATGAGTGTGTTACTGTCGATTTCTCCTTTTATGGCTGTTAGTATTTGCCTTATGTATTGAGGTGCTCCTATGTTTGGTGCATAAATAGTTACAATTGTTATATCTTCTTCTTGGATCGATCCCTTGATCATTATGTAGTGTCCTTCTTTGTCTCTTCTAGTAGTCTTTTTTTTATTTTTTTATTTTTTTGCTTTATAACAAATTTAATCAGTTATACATATACATATGTTTCCATATCCCCTCCCTTTTGCGTCTCCCTCCCATCCTCCCTATCCCACCCCTCCAGGCGGTCACAAAGCACCGAGCTGATCTCCCTGAGCTATGCGGCTGCTTCCCACTAGCTATCTACCTTACGTTTGGTAGTGTATATATGTCCATGCCGCTCTTTCACTTTGTCACAGCTTACCCTTCCCCCTCCCCATATCCTCAAGTCCATTCTCTAGTAGGTCTGTGTCTTTATTCCTGTCTTACTCCTATGTTCTTCATGACATTTTTTTTCTTAAATTCCATATATATGTGTCAGCATACAGTATTTGTCTTTCTCTTTCTGACTTACTTCACTCTGTATGACAGACTCTAGGTCTATCCACCTCATTACAAATAGCTCAATTTCATTTCTTTTTATGGCTGAGTAATATTACATTGTATATATGTGCCACATCTTCTTTATCCATTCATCCGATGATGGACACTTAGGTTGTTTCCATCTCCGGGCTATTGTAAATAGGGCTGCTATGAACATTTTGGTACATGTCTCTTTTTGAATTATGGTTTTCTCAGGTTATATGCCTAGTAGTGGGATTGCTGGGTCATATGGTAGTTCTATTTGTAGTTTTTTAAGGAACCTCCATACCGTTCTCCATAGCGGCTGTACCAATTCACATTCCCACCAGCAGTGCAAGAGTGTTCCCTTTTTTCCACACCCTCTCCAGCATTTATTGTTCCAAGATTTTTTGATGATGGCCATTCTGACTGCTGTGAGATGATATCTCATTGTAGTTTTGATTTGCATTTCTCTAATGAGCAAAGATGTTGAGCATCCTTTCATGTGTTTGTTGGCAGTCTGTATATCTTCTTTGGAGAAATGTCTATTTAGGTCTTCTGCCCATTTTTGGATTGGGTTGTTTGTTTTTTTGTTATTGAGCTGCATGAGCTGCTTATAAATTTTGGAGATTAATCCTTTGTCAGTTGCTTCATTTGCAAATATTTTCTCCCATTCTGAGGGTTGTCTTTTGGTCTTCTTTATGGTTTCCTTTGCTGTGCAAAAGCTTTTAAGTTTCATTAGGTCCCATGTGTTTATTTTTGTCCTTATTTCCATTTCTCTAGGAGGTGGGTCAAAAAGGATCTTGCTGTGATTTATGTCATAGAGTGTTCTGCCTATGTTTTCCTCTAAGAGTTTGATAGTGTCTGGCCTTACATTTAGGTCTTTAATCCATTTTGAGCTTATTTTTGTGTATGGTGTTAGGGAGTGATCTAATCTCATACTTTTACATGTCCCTATCCAGTTTTCCCAGCACCACTTATTGAAGAGACTGTCCTTTCTCCACTGTACATTCCTGCCTCCTTTATCAAAGATAAGGTGACCATATGTCCGTACGTTTAACTCTGGGCTTTCTATCCTGTTCCATTGATCTATCTTACTGTTTTTGTGCCAGTACCATACTGTCTTGATTACTGTAGCTTTGTAGTATAGTCTGAAGTCAGGGAGCCTAATTCCTCCAGCTCCATTTTTCGTTCTCAAGATTGCTTTGGCTATTCGGGGTCTTTTGTGTTTCCATACAAATTGTGAAATTTTTTGTTCTAGTTCTGTGAAAAATGCCAGTGGTAGTTTGATAGGGATTGCATTGAATCTGTAGATTGCTTTGGGTAGTAGAGTCATTTTCACAATGTTGATTCTTCCAATCCAAGAACATGGTACATCTCTCCATCTATTTGTATCATCTTTAATTTCTTTCATCAGTGTCTTATAATTTTCTGCATACAGGTCTTTTGTCTCCTTAGGAAGGTTTATTCCTAGATATTTTATTCTTTTGGTTGCAATGGTAAATGGGAGTGTTTCCTTGATTTCACTTTCAGATTTTTCATCATTAGTATATAGGAATGCCAGAGATTTCTGTGCATTAATTTTGTATCCTGCAACTTTACCAAATTCATTGATTAGCTCTAGTAGTTTTCTGGTAGCATCTTTAGGATTCTCTATGTATAGTATCATGTCATCTGCAAACAGTGACAGCTTTACTTCTTCTTTTCCAATATGGATTCCTTTTATTTCCTTTTCTTCTCTGATTGCTGTGGCTAAAACTTCCAAAACTAGGTTGAATAAGAGTGGTGAGAGTGGGCAACCTTGTCTTGTTCCTGATCTTAGTGGAAATGGTTTCAGTTTTTCACCATTGAGGACGATGCTGGCTGTGGGTTTGTCATATATTGCCTTTATTATGTTGAGGAAAGTTCCCTCTATGCCTACTTTCTGCAGGGTTTTTATCATAAATGGGTGTTGAATTTTGTCGAAAGCTTTCTCTGCATCTATTGAGATGATCATATGGTTTTTCTCCTTCAATTTGTTAATATGGTGTATCACGTTGATTGATTTGCGTATATTGAAGAATCCTTGCATTCCTGGAATAAACCCCACTTGATCATGGTGTATGATCCTTTTAATGTGCTGTTGGATTCTGTTTGCTAGTATTTTGTTGAGGATTTTTGCATCTATGTTCATCAGTGATATTGGCCTGTAGTTTTCTTTCTTTGTGACATCCTTGTCTGGTTTTGGTATCAAGGTGATGGTGGCCTCGTAGAATGAGTTTGGGAGTGTTCCTCCCTCTGCTATATTTTGGAAGAGTTTCAGAAGGATAGGTGTTAGCTCTTCTCTAAATGCTTGATAGAATTCGCCTGTGAAGCCATCTGGTCCTGGGCTTTTGTTTGTTGGAAGATTTTTTATCACAGTTTCAATTTCAGTGCTTGTGATTGGTCTGTTCATATTTTCTATTTCTTCCTGGTTCAGTCTCGGCAGGTTGTGCATTTCTAAGAATTTGTCCATTTCTTCCAGGTTGTCCATTTTATTGGCATAGAGTTGCTTATATTAATCTCTCATGATCTTTTGTATTTCTGCAGTGTCAGTTGTTACTTCTCCTTTTTCATTTCTAATTCTATTGATTTGAGTCTTCTCCCTTTTTTTCTTGATGAGTCTGGCTAATGGGCTATCAATTTTGTTTATCTTCTCAAAGAACCAGCTTTTAGTTTTAGTGATCTTTGCTATCGTTTCCTTCATTTCTTTTTCATTTATTTCTGATCTGATTTTTATGATTTCTTTCCTTCTGCTAACTTTGGGATGTTTTTGTTCTTCTTTCTCTAATTGCTTTAGGTGCAAGGTTAGGTTGTTTATTCGAGATGTTTCCTGTTTCTTAAGGTGGGATTGTATTGCTATAAACTTCCCTCTTAGAACCGCTTTTGCTGCATCCCATAGGTTTTGGGTCGTCGTGTCTCCATTGTCATTTGTTTCTAGGTATTTTTTAATTTCCTCTTTGATTTCTTCAGTGATCACTTCGTTATTAAGTAGGGTATTGTTTAGTCTCCATGTGTTTGTATTTTTTACAGCTCTTTTCCTGTAATTGATATCTAGTCTCATAGCACTGTGGTCGGAAAAGATACTTGATACAATTTCAATTTTCTTAAATTTACCAAGGCTTGATTTGTGACCCAAGATATGATCTATCCTGGAGAATGTTCCATGAGCACTTGAGAAAAATGTGTATTCTGTTGTTTTTGGATGGAATGTCCTATAAATATCAATTAAGTCCATCTTGTTTAATGTATAATTTAAAGTTTGTGTTTCCTTACTTATTTTCATTTTGGATGATCTGTCCATTGGTGAAAGTGCGGTGTTAAAGTCCCCTACTATGAGTGTGTTACTGTCGATTTCCCCTTTTATGGCTGTTAGTATTTGCCTTATGTATTGAGGTGCTCCTATGTTTGGTGCATAAATATTTACAATTGTTATATCTTCTTCTTGGATCGATCCCTTGATCATTAGGTAGTGCCCTTCTTTGTCTCTTCTAGTAGTCTTTATTTTAAAGTCTATTTTGTCTGATATGAGAATTGCTACTCCAGTTTTCTTTTGGTTTCCATTTGCATGGAATATCTTTTTCCATCCCCTTACTTTCAGTCTGTATGTGTCTGTAGGTCTGAAGTGGGTCTCTTGTAGACAGCATATATATGGGTCTTGTTTTTGTATCCATTCAGCCAATCTGTATCTTTTGGTGGGAGCATTTAGTCCATTTACATTTAAGGTAATTATCGATATGTATGTTCCTATTCCCATTTTCTTAATTGTTTTGGGTTCGTTATTGTAGGTCTTTTCCTTCTGTTGTGTTTCTTGCCTAGAGAAGTTCCTTTAGCATTTGTTGTAAAGCTGGTTTGGTGGTGCTGAACTCTCTCAGCTTTTGCTTGTCTGTAAAGGTTTTAATTTCTCCATCAAATCTGAATGAGATCCTTGCTGGGTAGAGTAATCTTGGTTGCAGGTTTTTCTCCTTCATCACTTTAATTATGTCCTGCCACTCCCTTCTGGCTTGTAGAGTTTCTGCTGAGAGATCTGCTGTTATCCTGATGGGGATTCCCTTGTGTGTTATTTGTTGTTTTTGCCTTGCTGCTTTTAATATGATTTCTTTGTGTTTAATTTTTGACAGTTTGATTAATATGTGTCTTGGCGTATTTCTCCTTGGATTTATTCTGTATGGGACTCTCTGTCCCTCTTGGAGTTGATTAACTATTTCCTTTCCCATATTAGGGAAGTTTTCAACTATAATCTCTTCAAATATTTTCTCAGTCCCTTTCTTTTTCTCTTCTTCTTCTGGAACCCCTATAATTCGAATGTTGGTGCATTTAATGTTGTCCCAGAGGTCTCTGAGACTGTCCTCTGTTCTTTTCATTCTTTTCTCTTTATTTTGCTCTGCAGCAGTTATTTCCACTATTTTATCTTCCACCTCACTTATCCGTTCTTCTGCCTCAGTTATTCTGCTATTGATCCCATCTAGATTATTTTTTATTTCATGTATTGTGTTTTTAATTGATGCTTGATTCATCTTTAGTTCTTCTAGGTCCTTGTTAACTGTTTCTTGCATTTTGTCTATTCTATTTCCAAGATTTTGGATCTGGGAAATAGAATCTTGGATCATCTTTACCATCATTATTCTGAATTCTTTTTCAGGTAGACTGCCTATTACCTCTTCATTTGTTAGATCTGGTGGGTTTTTATCTTGCTCCTTCTTCTGCTGTGTGTTTTTCTGTCCTCTCATTTTGCTTATGTTACTGTGTTTGGGGTCTCCTATTTGCAGGCTGCCGGTTCGTAGTTCCCGTTGTTTTTGGTGTCTGTCCCCTTTGGCTAAGGTTGGTTTAGTGGGTTGTGTAGGCTTCCTGGTGGAGGGGACTAGTGCCTGTGTTCTGGTGGATGAGGCTGGATCTTGTCTTTCTGGTGGGCAGTTCCACGTCTGGTGGTGTGTTTTGGGGTGTCTGTGGACTTTTTATGATTTTAGGCCACCTCTCTGCTAATGGGTGGCGTTGTGTTCCTGTCTTGCTAGTTGTTTGGCATAGGGTGTCCAGCACTGTAGCTTGCTGGTCGTTGAGTGAAGCTGGGTGCTGGTGTTGAGATGGAGATCTCTGGAAGATTTTTGTCGTTTGATATTATGTGGAGCTGGGAGGTCTCTTGTGGACCAGTGTCCTGAAGTTGGCTCTCCCACTTCAGAGGCACAGCACTGACTCCGGGCTCCTCAATTTGGGATGATGTGTTGTCTATTCATGTATTCCACAGATGCAGGGTACATCAAGTTGATTGTGGAGCTTTAATCCGCTGCTTCTGAGGCTGCTGGGAGAGGTTTCCCTTTCTCTTCTTTGTTCTCACAGCTCCTGGGTCTCAGCTTTGGATTTGACCCTCCCTCTGCGTGTAGGTCGCCGGAGGGCGTCTGTTCTTCGCTCAGACATGACAGGGTTAAAGGAGCAGCCGCTTTGGGGACTCTGGCTCACTCAGGCCGGGCGGGAGTGAGGGGGACGGAGTGCGGGGCGAGCCTGCAGCGGCAGAGGTCGGCGTGACGTTGCACCAGCCCGAGGTGTGCCGTGCGTTCTCCCAGGGAAGCCGCCCCTGGATCCCGGGACCCTGGCAGTGGCAGGCTGCACAGGCTCCCGGAAGGGCGGTGTGGGCAGTGACCTGCGCTCGCACACAGGCTTCTTGGCGGCAGCAGCAGCAGCCCCAGCGTCCCACGCCCGTCACTGGGCTCCGCGCTTTCAGTCGCGACTCACGCCCGTCTGTGGAGCCCCTTTAAGCAGCGCTCTTAATCCCCTCTCCTCAGGCACCAGGAAACCAAGAGGGAAGAAAAAGTCTCTTGCCTCTTCGGAAGATCCAGAGTTTTCCCGGACTCCCTGCCGGCTAGCTGTGGCACATTAGCCCCCTTCACGCTGAGTTCTCGCCGCCAGCCCCAGTCCTCTCTCTGCACTCTGACCGAAGCCCGAGCCTCAGCTTCCAGCGCTGCGTGCCCCAGCGGGCGAGCAGACAAGCCTCTCAGGCTGGTGAGTGCCGCTCGGCACCGATCCTCTGTGTGGGGATATCTCCGCTTTGCCCTACCCAGGTATGTGGGGAGTTTCTTGCCTTTTGGGAGGTCTGGGGTCTTCTGCCAGCGTTCAGTAGGTGTTCTCTAGGAGTTGTTCCACGTGTAGCTGTATTTCTGGTGTATCCGTGGGGAGGAAGGTGATCTCCGCTTCTTACTCTTCAGCCATCTTACCCGGAAGTCCTTCCATGAAATTTTCATCACAATTCTCTGTGACCATTGTCATCACAATGCTCCTTGTCGTTGTCAGAACAATGATCCATGACAATTGTCATCAAAATGTGCCACACACATTTCATCACAACGGTCCACAACCTTGTCATTGCAATGTTCCATAAACCTTGTAATCACAATGGTCCATGCACTTCTCATCAAAATGCTCTCTCACCAGAGATATCACAATGTTCCATCAGTAGTCATCACAATACTCCCTCAGCCCTGTAATCACAATGTTCCATGAACCTGTCATCACAATGCTACATCCCCTTATCATCACAATGTTCCATGACCCCTGACTTCACAATGTTCCATAACCCCTGTCATCTAAATGCTCCATGACCATTTTCAACCCAAAGCTCCAAGAACCCTGACATCAAAATGTTCTATAACCCCTGTCATCAAAATGTTCCATTACACTCTTCATCAAATTGCTGCATGACCCAGTCATCAAAATGCTCCCTGCCCTTCTCATCACAATGCACCATGCCCTTGGCATCAAAATGCTCCATGACATTTGTCATCACAAAGCTCCATGACCCTTGACATCACAATGCTCCATGTCATTGTCATCACAATGCTCCATGAACCCTCTCATCTCATTGCTCCATACCCTTGTCATCACAAAGCTCCATGACATTTGTCATCACAATGCTCGATGCCCTTCTCATCACAATGCTCCATGCCCTGTTCATTAGAATCCTGCATGACACATGTATCACAGTATTCCGTGCCTTGTCATCACAATACTCCATGCTCTGGTCATTACAATCCTGCATGACACATGTATCACAGTATTCCATGCCCTTGTCATCAAAATGCTCCATTACCCCTGTCCTAACAATGCACCATGACACTTGCCATCACAATGTTCCACGGCGTAGTCATCACAAGGTTTCATGACACTTGTACTCACAATGCTGAAGACCCTGTAATCACAAAGCTCCATGCCCTTTTCATCACAAAGCTCCATGACGCATGTCATCAGAATGTTCCATGGCCTTCTCATCACAGTGCTCCATGCCCTTGTCATCACAATGCTCCAAGAACACTGTAAACACAATACTCCATACCCCTTTTCATCTCAATGCTCCATGAACCCTGTCATCACAATGCACCATGCCCAACATCATCATGCTTCAGGCTATTGTCATCACAATGAAATCAATATTCTCCATGACCTCTGTCATCATAATACTCCAAACTCTTGTGATCACAATGTTCCTTAACACTTATCATCACAACACCCCATGATGCTCATCATCACAATTATCCATGGTCTTCTCATCACAATGCTCCATGATATTTGTCATCACAATGCTCAATACACTTGTCATCACAATGCTCCCTGACACTTGTCGTCAGAATGCTCCTTGAACCCTGTCATGACAAGCCTCCATGCCTTTTTCATCACAATAATCCATGCCCTTTTCATCACAATGCTCCAAGATCACTGTATTCACAATGCTCCATGCCCTTGTCATTAAAAAGCTCCATGACACATGTCATCAGAATGTTCCATGGCCTTCTCATCAAAATGCTCCATGCCCTAGTCATCACAAAGCTCCAAGAACCCTGTAATCACAATGCTCGAGGCCCCTTTTCATCAGAATGCTCCATGAGACTTGTCATCACAAGTCTCCATGGTCTTCTCATCACAATGCTCAAGGACCTCATCAGCACAATGCTCCATTCCCTTGTCATCACAATGCTCCATGACCCCAGTCATCACAGTAATACATGAACATATTCAGCCCAATGCACCACGACCTACTCATCACAATGCTCCATTCTCTAGACATCACAATGCTCCATGACCCCTGTATTCACAATGCTCCGTGACGCTTGTCATCACAGTGCTTCATGACACATGTCATCACACTGCTCCATGCCTTTGTCAGCAAAATGCTACATGACTGTGTCATTACAATGCTCTATGTGCTTGTCATCACAATACTCCTTTTCCATTGTCATCACAATCCTCAATGAATCTTGGGATCACATTGGTTCATAACCTTGTCATCACAATGCTCCATGCTCCTTGAAATCAAAATGATCCATGAACACTGTCATCACAATGCTATAAAATCTTCTGATAACAATGTTCCATAACACTTGTCAGCACAACGCTCCATGATGCCTGTCATCACAATACTCCATGTCCTTTTCATCACAATGATCCATGACATTGTCATCACAATTCTAAATACACTTGTCATCACAATGCTCCCTGACACTTGTCATTAGAATTCTCCTTGTACCCTGTCACGAAAACGTTCCGTGCCTTTTTCATCACAATGCTCCATGCCGTTTTCATCACAATGTTCCATGCCATTGTCATCAAAATACTCCACAAGTTTGTCATCAAAAGGCTCCATTACCCTTGTTATCACAATTCTCCATGCAGTTGTGAGCACAATGCTCCCTGACCCTTGTCATCACAATGCTCCAAGCCATTGTCATCACAATGCTCCATTACCTTTGTCATCAGAATCCTCCATGACACTTGGCATCACAATGCTCCATGCCATTGTCATCACAATGGGCCATTTCATATGTCATCACAATTCTCCCTGACACCTGTCTTAACAATACTCCATGACCTGGTCATCACAATACTCCATGCCCTTGTCATCAAAATGTGCCATTCCAAGTGTCATCACAATAATCCATGAAACATATTAGACCAATGTTCCATGCCATTCTCATCAAAATGCTGCATGCCCTAGTTATCACAATACTCCATGACCCCTGTCATCACAATGCTCCATGACTCCAGTAATCACAATGCTTCATGACCTTTTTCATCACACTGGTCAATGCCCTCGTCATCAACAGTCTCTGTGACATTTTTAACCACAATGCTCCATGAACTTTTAATCACAATGCTCTTTGACCCTTGTCATCACATTGCCCCATGCGCTTGTCAGCACAGTGCTCAATGACACATGTCATCACAATGCACCATGCGCTTGTAGTCACAGTGCTCCGCAATCTTGTCATCACAATGCTCCATAAAATTCGTCATCACAATGCTCCATGCACTTCTCATCAAAATGCTCTCTCACCACTGATATCACAATGCTACATCACTATGTGTCACAATACTCCCTCACACCTGTCATCACAATGTTCAATGACTCCTGTCATCACAATGCTACATGCACTTATCATCACAATGTTCGATGACCCCTGACATCACAGTGTTCCATAACACCTTTCATCAAAATGTTCCATGACACTTTTCATCAAATTGCTCCATGACCCTGTCATCAGAATGCTCCCTGCCCTTCTCATCACAATGCACAACGCCTTTGCCATAAAAATGCTCCATGACCTTTGTCATCACAAAGATCCATGACCCTTGGCATCACAATGCTCCATGTCATTGTCATCACAATGCTCCATGAACGCTCTCATCACATTGCTCCATGCCCTTGTCTTCACAAAGCTCCATGACACATGTCATCCGAATGCTCCATGACCTTCTCATCACAATGCTCCATGCCCTTGCCATCACAATGCTCCATTACCCCAGTCATAAGAATGCTCCATGACCCCTGCCCTCACGATGTTCCATGGCCTTGTCATCACAAGGCTCCATGACCATTCTCATCACAACAATCCAAGAACCCTCTAATCACAATGCTCCATGCCCCTTTTCATCTCAATGATCCATGAACCCTGTCATCACAATGCACCATGCCCATCATCAAAATGCTTCATGCTATTGTCATCAAAATGAAATCAAAATGCTCCATGACCTCTGTCATCACAATGCTCCATGACCCCTGTCATTCCAATACTCCATGAACATTTTCAGCCCAATGCTCCATGACCCTTGTCATCACAATGGTCCATGCCCTTGTCATCCCAATGCTCCATGACCCCTGTATTACCAATGCTCCGTGACGATTGTCATCACAGTGCTCCATGACACCTGCCATCACAATGCTCCAAGACCTTGTCATCCCAAAGCTCCATGAACCCTGTATTCAAAATGCTCCGTGACGCTTGTCATCACAGTCTTCCATGACACGTGTCGTCACAATGCTCCATGCCTTTGTTATCACAGTACTCCATGACGCCTGTCATTACAATGCTCCGTGACACCAGTCACCACAATGCTTCATAATATTTGTCATCACAATTGTCCATGCCAGCGTCATCACAAGTCTCTGTGACCTTGGTAACCACAATGCTGCATGAACTTTTCATCAAAATGCTCCGTGATCCTTGTCATCACAATGCTCCATGCCTTTGTCAGAAAAATGCTCCATGACCTTTGTCATCACAATGGGCCACGCACTTTTCATCACAACGGTCCACAAATTTGTCATAGCAATGCTCCATAAACTTTGTAATCACAATGCTTCATGCCCTTCTCATCACAATGCTCCATTACCCCTGTCATAACTATGGTCCATGACCCCTGTCATCACAATGTTCCACGGACTTGTGATCACAAGGATCCATGACACTTGTCATCACAATGCTCCAAGACCACTGTAATCAAAATGCTCCATGCCTTTGTCATCACAAAGCTCCTTGACACATGTCATCAGAATGTTCGATGGCCTTCACATCAAAATGCTCCATGCCCTTTTCATTACAGTGCTCCAAGACCACTGTAATCACAATGCTCCATGCCTCATTTCATCTAAATGCTCCATGAACTCTGTCATCACAATGCATCATACCCTTCATCTTAAAGCTTCCGGCTATTGTCAGCACAATGAAATCAAAATTCTCCATGACCTCTGTCATCCCAATGCTCCATGACCCCTGTATTCACAATTCTCCGTGACGCTTGTCATCACAGTGCTCCATGAAACGTGTCATCACAATGCTCCATGCCCTTGTCATCCCAATGCTCCATGACCCATGTATTCACAATGCTGCGTGACGCTTGTCATCACAGTGCTCCATGACACCTGTCATCACAATACTCCATGACTTTGTCAGCAAAATGCTACATGACATTGTCATTAAAATGCTCTAAGCGCTTGTCATCACAATACTCCATTACCATTGTCATCACAATCCTCCATGAATATTGGGATCACACTGCTTCATGCCTTTGTTATCACAATGCTCCATGCTCCTTGAAACCAAAATGATTCATGACCACTGTCACCACAATGCTCCAAACCCTTGTGATCACAATGTTCCATAACACTTGTCATCACAACGCTCCATGATTCCTGTGATCACAATACTCCATGCACTTTTCATCACAATGCTCCATGACATTTGTCATCACAATTCTCAATACACTTGTCATCACAATGCTCCCTGACACTTGTCGTCAGAATGCTCCTTGAACCCTGTCACGAAAAGGCTCCATGCCTTTTTCAACACAATGCCCCATGCCGTTTTCATCAAAATGCTCCACGTTACTGTCATGAAAATACTCCACAAGCTTGTCATGAGAATGCTCCATGACCGTTGTCATCACAATTCTCCATGCATTTGTCAGCACAATGCTCCAAGCCATTGTCATCACAATGAAGCATTACTTTTGTCATCAGAATCCTCCATGACATTTGTCATCACAATGCTCCATGCCATTGTCATCACAATGGGCCATTACATATGTCAACACAATGCTCCCTGACACCAGTCTTCACAATACTGCATGACCTGGTCATCACTATGCTCCATGCCCTTGTCACCACAATGCACCATTCCAACAGTCATCACAATAATCCATGAAACTTATTAGACCAATGCTCCATGCCCTTGTCATCACAATGCTCCATGACCCTTGTCATCACAATGCTCCATGAACTTTTCATTACAATGCTCTTTGATCCTTGTCATCACAATTCTCTATGCCTTTCTCAGCACAATGCTCCATGACCCTTGTCATCACAATGCTCCATGCACTTGTCAGCACGATGCTCCATGACACATGTCATCACAATGCACCATGCACTTGTCATCACAGTGCTGCACAATCTGGTCATCACAATGCTCCATAAACCTTGTCATCACAATGCTCCATGCACTTCACATCAAAATGCTCTCTCACCACAGATATCACAATGTTACATCACTATTCGTCACAATACTCCCTCACCCCTGTTATCACAATGTTCCATGACACCTGTCATCACAATGCTACATGCAAGTATCATCACAATGTTCGATGACCCCTGACAACACAATGCTCCATAAGCCCTGTCATCAAAATGCTCCATGACACTTTTCATCAAAATGCTCCATGACCCCTGACATCACAGTGTTCCATAACAACTGTCATCAAAATGTTCCATGACCCTTTTCATCAAATTGCTCCATGACCCTGTCATCACAATGCTACCTGCCCTTCTCATCACAGTGCACAACACACTTGTCAACAAAATGCTCCATGACATTTGTCATCACAAATATCCATGATCCTTGGCATCACAATGCTCCAAGTTATTGTCATCACAGTGCTCCATGAACACTGTCATCACATTGTTCCATGACTTGTCATCACAAAGCTCCATGACTCATGTCATCAGAATGCTCCATGGCCTTCTCATCACAATGCTCCATGCGCTTGCCATCACAATGCTCCATTACCACTGTCATAAAAATGCTCCATGACCCCTGCCATCACGATGTTCCGTGGCCTTGTCATCACAAGGCTCCTTGACCCTTCTCATCACAATTCTCCAAGACACCTGTAATCACAATGCTCCATGCCCCTTTTCATCTCAATGATCCATGAACCCTGTCATCACAATGCACCATGCCCATCATCATAATGCTTCATGCTATTGTCATCACAATGAAATCAAAATGCTCCATGACCTCTGTCATAACAATGCTCCAAACCCTTGTGATCACAATATTCCATAACACTTGTCATCACAGTGCCCCGTGACACTCGTCATCACTGTTATCCATGGCCTTCTCATCACAATGCTCCATGAACTTGGTCATCACAATGCTCAATACACTTGACATCAAAATGCTCCCTGACACTTGTTGTCTGTATGCTCCTTGAACCCTGTCATGACAAGGCTCCTTGCCTTTTTCATCACAATGATCCATGCCCTTTTCATCACAATGCTCCAAGACCCCTTTAAACACAATGCTCCATGCCCTTGTCATCACAAAGCTCAATGAAACATGTCTTCAGAATGCTCCTTGGCCTTCTCCTCACAATGCTCCATGCCCATGTCATCACAATGTTCCAAGACCCCTGTAATCACAATGCTCCATGCCCCTTTTCATCAGTATGCTCCATGAGAATTGTCATCACAAGTCTCTATGCATTTCTCATCACAATGCTCCAGGACCTCGTCATCACAATGCTTCACGATCTTGTTCTGAAAATTCTCAATGGCCCTTGTCATCATAATGATCCAAGCCCTAGTCATCACAATGATCCATTATATTTGTCATGAAAATCCTCCATTACATTTGGCATCACAATGCTCCCTGCCATTGTCATTGCAATGGACCCTGACATATGTCATCACAATGATCCCTGACACCTGTTTTCACAATACTCCATGACTTTCTCTTTGCAAAGATCCATGCCCTTGTCATCACAATGCACTATGTCCACTGTCATCACAATAACCTATGAAACTTGTCAGACCAATGCTCCATGCCCCTGTCACCACAATGCTCCATGCCCTTGTCATCACAATGCTCCATGACCCCTATCATCACAATGCTCCGTGACTCCAGTCATCACAATGCTTCATAACGTTTGTCATCAAAACGGTCCATGCCCGCGTCATCACAAGGCTCTGTGACCTTCGAAACCACAATGCTCCATGAACTTTTCATCACAATGCTCCGTGACCCTTGTCATCACAATGTTCCATGCCTTTGTCAGAACAATGCTCCATGCCCCTTGTCATCACAATGTGCCACGTGCTTTTCATCACATCGGTCCACAACATTGTCATCGCTATGCTCCATAAACGTTATAATCACAATGGTCCATGCACTTCTCATCAAAATGCTCTCTCACATGAGATATCACAATGTTCCATTACTAGTCATCACTATACTCCCTCACCCCTGGAATCACAATGTTCCATGACCCTGTCATCACAGTGCTACATCCCCTTATCATCACAAAGTTCAATGACCCCTGACATCACAATGTTCCATAAACCCTGTCATCAAAATGCTCCATGACACTTGTCATCACAATTCTCCATGCACTTGTCAGCACAATGCTCCCTGACCCTTGTCATCACAATGTTCCAAGCCATTGTCATCACATTGCTCCATTACCTTTCTCATGAGAATCCTCCATGACACTTTGCATCACAATGCTTCATGCCATTGTCATCACAATGGGCCATTACATATGTCATCACAATGCTCCATGACACCTGTCTTCACAATACTGCATGACCTGGTCATCACAATGCTCCATGCCATTGTCATCACAATGCGCCATTCCAAATTTCATTGCAATAATCCATGAAACATATTAGACCAATGCTCCATGCCCTTGTCATCACAATGCTCCATGCCCTTGTTATCACAATGCTCCATGACCCCTGTCATCACAATGCTCCGTGACTCCAGTCATCACAATGCTTCATGACATTTGTCATCACAGTGGTCCATGCCCTCATCATCAACACTGTCTGTGACCTTTTTAACCACAATGCTCCATGAATTTTTCATCACAATGTTCTTTGACCCTTGTCATCACAATGCTCTATGCCTTTCTCAGCACAATGCTCCATGACCCTTGTCATCACAAAGCTCCATGCGCTTGTCAGCACAATGCTGCATGACACATGTCATCACAGTGCACCATGCGCTTGTCATCACAGTGCTCCACAATCTTGTCATCACAATGCTCCATAAAACTTGTCATCACAATGCTCCATGCACTTCAAATCAAAATGTTCTCTCACCACTGATATCACAATGTTACAACATTCTTCGACACAATACTCCCTCACCCCGGTCATCACAATGTTCCATGACTCCAGTCATCACAATGCTACATGCACTTGTCATCACAATGTTCGATGACCCCTGACATCACAATGTTCCATAAACCCTGTCATCAAAATATTCCTTGACACTTTTCATCAAATTGCTCCATGACCCTGTCATCACAATGCTCCCTGCACTTCTCATCACAATGCACAACGCCCTTGTCATCAAAATGCTCCATAACCTTTGTCATCACAAATATCCATGTCCCTTGGCATCACATTGCTCCATGCCCTTGTCATCACTAAGCTCCATGACACATGTCATCAGAATGCTCCATGGCCTTCTCATCACAGTGCTCCATGACCTTTGTCATCACAATGCTCAATACACTTGTCATCAATATGCTCCCTGACACTTGTTGTCTGTATGCTCCTTGAACCCTGTCATGACAAGGCTCCATGCATTTTTCATCACAATGATCCATGCCCTTTTCATCACAATGTTCCAAGACCACTGTAATCACAATGCTCCATGCGCTTGTCATCACGGAGCTCAATGACGCATGTCCTCAGAATGCTCCTTGGCCTTCTCTTCACAATGCTCCATGCACGTGTCATCACAATGTTCCAAGACCCCTGTAATCATAATGGTCCATGCCCCTTTTCATCAGTATGCTATATGAGACTTGTCATCACAAGGCTCAATGGATTTCTAATCACAATTCTCCAGGACCTTGTCATCACAATGCTTCACGACCTTGTCATGAAAATTCTCAATGGCCCTTGTAATCATAGTGCTCAAAGCCCTAGTCATCACATTGCTCCATTTTATTTGTCATCACAATCCTCCATTATATTTGGCATCACAATGCTCCATGCCATTGTCATCTCAATGGACCATAACATATGTCATTACAATGCTCCCTGACACCTGTCTTTACAATACTCCATGACCTTCACATCACCATGATCCATGCCCTTGTCATCACAATGCACCATGTCCACTGTCATCACAATAATCCATGAAACTTGTCATCCCAATGCTCCATGACCCCTATCATCACAATGCTCCGTGACTCCATGCATCACAAAGCTTCATAACGTTTGTCATCAAAACGGTCCATGCCCACGTCATCACAAGGCTCTGTGACCTTTGTAAACACAATGCTCCATGAACTTTTCATCACAATGCTCCGTGACCCTTGTCATCACAATGCTCCATGCCTTTGTCAGAACAATGCTCCATGCCCCTTGTCATCACAATGTGCCACGTGCTTTTCATCACATCGGTCAACAACCTTGTCATCGCTATGCTCCATAAACCTTATAATCACAATGCTCCATGCACTTCTCATCCAAATGCTCTCTCACCAGAGATATCACAATGTTCCATCACTAGTCATCACAATACGCCCTCACCCCTGTAATCATAATGTTCCATGACCCCCATCATCACAATGCTACATATCCTTATCATCACAAGGTTCCATGAACCCTGACATCACAATGTTCCATAACCCCTGTCATCAAAATGCTCCATGACCCTTTTCATCCCAAAGATCCATGACCCTTGACATCACAATGTTCTATAACCCCTGACCTCAAAATATTCCTTTACACTTTTAATCATATTGCTGCATGAACCTGTAATCAAAATGCTCCCTGCCTTTCTCATCACAATGCACCACACCATTGTCATCAAAATGCTCCCTGTTATTTGTCATCAAAAATCTCCATGACCCTTGGCATCACAATGCTCCATGTCGTTGTCATCACAATGCTCCATGAACACTCTCATCACATTGCTCCATGCCCTTGTCATCACAAAGCTCCATGACACTTGTCATCACAATGCTCGATGAACTTCTCATCACAATGCTCCATGCCTTTGTCATTACAATCCTCCATGAACCATGTATCACAATGTTCCGTGCCCTTATCATCCCAAAACTCCATGCCCACTCTCATCACAATAATCCATGAAACATTTTAGACCAAAGTTCAATGCCCTTCTCATCACACTGCTCCATTACCTCTGTCATAACAATGCTCCATGACACATGCCATCACAGTGTTCAATGGCATGTCATCAAAAGGCTCCATGTCCCTTGTCATCACAATGCTCCAAGACCCCTGTAAGCACAATGCTCCATGCCCTTGTCATCACAGTGCTCCATGACGCATGACATCAGAATGTTCCATGGACTTCTCATCACAATGCTCCATGCCCTTGTCATCACAATGCTCCAAGACCCCTGTAATCACAATGCTCCATTCCCCTTTTCATCTCAATGCTCCATGAACCCTGTCATCATAATGCACCATGCCCATCATCATAATGTTTCAGGCTATTGTCATCACAATGAAATCAAAATTCTCCATGACCTCTGTCATCATAATGCTCCAAACCCTTGTGAACACAATGTTCCATAAGACTTATCATCTCAACACCCCATGACGCTCATCATCACAATTATCAAAGGACTTCTCATCACAGTGCTCCATGACATTTGTCATCAAATGCTCCATACAATTGTCATCACAATGCTCCCTGTCACTTGTCGTCAGTATGCTTCTTGAACCCTGTCATGACAAGGCTATATGCCTTTTTCATCACAATGATTCATGCCTTTTCATCACAATGCATCAAGACACCTGTAATCACAATGCTCCACGACCTTCCCATCACAATGCTCCATGGCCAATATCATCACAATGCTCCATGACCACTGTCATCACAACACTCCATGACACCTGACAACACAATGATCCGGGACCCTTGTCATCACAATGCTCCATGCCCTTGTCATCACAATGCTTCATTCCAACTGTCATAGCAATAATCCATGAATTTTATTAGACCAATGCTCCATGCCCTTGTAATCACAATGCTCCATGCCCTTGTAATCACAATGCTCCATGACACATGTCATCACAATAATCCATGAACTTTCTCAGCCCAATGCTCCATGACCGTTGTCATCACAATGATCTATGCCCTTGTCATCCCAATGCTCCATGACACCTGTCACCACAGTGCTCCATGCCTTTGTCAGCAAAATGCTTCATGACCTTGTCATTACAATGCTCTATGTACTTGTCATCACAATACTCCATTACCATTGTCATCACACTCCTCCATGAACCTTGGGTTCACATTGCTTCATGGCCTTGTCATCACAATGCTCCGTGCTCCTTGAAATCAAAATGATCCATGACCTCTGTCATCACAATGCTCCAAACACTTGTGATCACAATGTCCCATAACACTTGTCATCACAATGCTGCTTGATGCCTGTCATCACAATACTCCATGCCCTTTTCATCAAAATGCTCCATGAACATTGTCATCACAATTCTCAATACAATTGTCATCACAATGCTCCCTGACACTTGTCGTCAGAATTCTCCTTGAACCCTGTCACAAAAACGCTCCATGCCTTTTTCATCACAATGCCCCATGCCGTTTTCATCACAGTGCTCCATGACATTTTCATCAAAATACTCCACGAGCTTGTCATCAGAATGCTCCATGACCCTTGTCATCACAATGCTCCAAGCCATTGTCATCACAATGCTTCATTACCTTGGTCATCAGAATCCTCCATGACATTTGGCATCACAATGCTCCATGCTATTGTCATCACAATGGGCCATTACATATGTCATCACAATGCTCCCTGAAACCTCTCTTCACAATACTGCATGACCTGGTCATGACAATGCTCCATGCCCTTCTCATCACAATGCACCATTCCAACTGTCATCGCAATAATCCATGAAACTTATTAGACCAATGTTCCATGCCCTTGTCATCACAATTCTCGATGCCCTTGTTATCACAATGTTCCAAGAACCCTGTAATCAGAATTCTCCTTGCCCTTTTTCATCAGTATGCTCCATGAGACTTTTCATCAAAAGGCTCCATGGTTTTCTCATCACAATGCTCCAGGATCTTGTCTTCACAATGCTTCACGACTTGTCATGAAAATTTTCAATGGCCCTTGTCATCATAATTCTCCAAGCCCTAGTCATCACAATGCTCCATTAGATTTATCATCACAATCCTCCATTACATTTGGCATCACAATGCTCCTTGCCATTGTCATCGCAATGGACCATGACATATGTCATCACAATGCTCTCTGACAAATCTCTTCACAATACTCCATGACCTTCTCATCACAATGCGCCATGCCATTGCCATCACAATGCACCATGTCCACTGTCATCAAAATAATCTCTGAACATTGTCACCACAACGCTCCATGTCCCTGTCATCACAGTGCTCCATGAACCCTGTCATCACAGTGCTCCGTGACTCCAGTCATCACAATGCTTCATAACATTTGCCATCACAGCGGTCCATGCCTGTGTCATCACAAGGCTCTGTGACATTTGTAACCACAGTGCTCCATGAACTTTTCATCACAATGCTCCTTGACCCTTGTCATCACAATTCTCCATGCCATTGTCAGAACAGTGTTCCATGACCCTTGTCATCACAATGTGCCACGCGCTTTTCATCACAATGATCCACAACCTTGTCATCGCTATGCTCCATAAACCTTGTATTCACAATGCTCCATGCACTTCTCATGCAAATGCTCTCTCACCTGCGATATCACAATGTTCCATCACTAGTCATCACAATCCTACCTCAACCCTGTAATCACGATGTTCCATGACCCCTGACATCACAATATTCTATAACCACTGTCATCAAAATGCTCCATGACACTTTTCATCCCAAAGCTCCATGACCCTTGGCATCACCATGTTCTATAGCCCCTCTCAACAAAATGTTACATTACACTTTTCATCAAATTGCTGCATGACCCTGTCATCAAAATGCTCCCTCTCCATCTCATCACAGTGCACCACACGCTTGTCATCAAAATGCTCCATGACTTTTGTCATCACAAAGCTCCATGACCCTTGGCATCACAATGCTCCATGTCATTGTCATCACAGTGCTCCCTGAACCCTCTCATCCCATTGCTCCATGCCCTTGTCATCATAAAGCTCCATGACACTTGTCATCACAATGCTCGATGCCCTTCTAATCAAAATGCTCCATGCCTTTTTCATCACAATCCTCCATGACCCAAGTATCACAGTGTTCCGTGCCCTTGTCATCACAATGCTCCATGCCCACTCTCATCACAATAATCCATGAAGACTTTCAGGCCAATGCTCAATGCCCTTCTCATCACAATGCTCCATTACCTCTGTCATAACAATACTCCATGACCCCTGCCAGCACAATGTTCCACTGCCTTGTCATCACAAGGCTCCATGACCCTTGTCATCACAATGCTCCAAGATCCATGTAATCACAATGCTCCATGCCCTTTTCATAACAAAGCTCCATGACACATGTCATCATAATGTCCCATGGCCTTCTCATCACAATGTTCCTTGCCCTTGTCATCACAATGATCCAAGACCACTGTAATCACAATGCTCCATGCCCCTTTGCATCTCAATGCTCCATGAACCCTGTCATCACAATACACCATGACCATTATCATAATGATTCAGGCTATAGTCATCACAATGAAATCAAAATTCTCAGTGACCTCTGTCATCATAATGCTCCAAACCCTTGTGATCACAATGTTCCATAACACTTATCAGCACAAATCCCCGTGAAGCTCATCATCACAATTATCCATGGTATTCTCATCACAATGCTCCATGACCTTTGTCATCACAATGCTCAATACACTTGTCATCACAATGCTCCCTGACACTTGTCGTCAGTATGCTCCTTGAACCCTGTCATGACAAGGCTCCATGCCTTTTTCATCACAATGATCCGTGCCCTTTTCATCACCATGCTCCATTACCCCTGTCATAAGAATGCACCATGACACCTGCCATCAAAATCTTCCACGGCCTAGTCATTACAAGGTTCCATGACACTTGTCATCACAATGCTGAAGACACCTGTAATCACAATGCTCCATGCACTTTTCATCACAAAGCTCCATGACTCATGTCATCAGAAAGTTCCATGGCCTTCTCATCACAATGTTCCATGCCCTTGACATCGGAAAGTTCCTTGGCCTTCTCATCACAATGCTCCATGCCCTTGTCATCACAATGCTCCAAGACCCTTGTAAACACAATGCTCCATGCCCCTTTTTATCTCAGTGCTCCATGAACCCTGTCATCACAATGCACCATGCCCATCATCATAATGCTTCAGGCTATTGTCATCACAATGAAATCAATATTCTCCATGACCTCTCTCATCATAATGTTCCAAACCCTTGTGATCACAATGTTCCATAACACTTATCATCACAACACCCCATGACGATCATCATCACAATTACCCATGGACTTCTCATCACAATGCTCCATGATCTTTGTCTTCACAATGCTCAATACACTTGTCATCACAATGCACCCTGACACTTGTCGTCAGTATGCTCCTTGAACCCTGTCATGACAAGGCTCCATGCCTTTTTCATCACAATAATCCGTGCACTTTTCATCACAATGCTCCAAAATCCCTGTAATCACAATGCTCCATGCCCTTGTCATTAAAAAGCTCCATGACGCATGTCATCAGAATGCTTCATGGCTTTCTCATCACAATGCTCCATGCCCTAGTCATCACAATGCTCCAAGACCCCTGTAATCACAATGCTCCATGCCCCTTTTCAGCAGAATGCTTCATGAGAGTTGTCACCACAAGTGTCCATGGTCTTCTCATCACAATGCTCCAGGACCTTGTCATCACCATGCTCCATTCCCTTGTCATCAAAATGCTCCATGACCCATGTCATCACAGTAATCCATGAGCATTTTCAGCCCAATGCTCCACGACCTACTCATCACAATGCTCCATGGCCAATATCATCACAATGCTCCATGACCACTGTCATCACAACACTCCATGACACCTGACAACACAATGATCTGGGACACTTGTCATCACAATGCTCCATTCCCTTGTCATCACAATGCTCCATGACCCCTGTCATCAAAACACTCCATGAACATTTTCAGCCCAATGCTCCATGACCCTTGTCATCACAATGATCCATGCACTTGTCATCCCAATGCTCCATGACGCGTGTATTCACAATGCTCCATGACGCTTGTCATCAGAGTGGTCCATGACACATGTCATCACAATGCCCCATGCCTTTGTCAGCAAAATGCTACATGACCTTTTCATTACAATGCTCTATGCGCTTGTCATCACAATACTCCATTTCCATTGTCATCACAATCCTCCATGAACCTTGGGATCACATTGCTTCATGCTCTTGTCATCACAATGCTCCATGCTCCTTGAAATCAAAATGATCCATGTCCTCTGTCATCACAATGCTCCAAACCCTGGTGATCACAATGTTCCATAACACTTTTCATCACAACGCTCCATGATGCCTGTCATCACGATACTCCATGCCCTTTTCATCACAATGCTCCATGCCGTTTTCATCACAATGCTCCATGTCATTGTCATCACAATGTTCCATGACCCCTGTAATCACAATGCTCCATGCCCCTTTTCATCAGTATGCTCCATGAGACTTGTCATCACAAGGCTCCATTGTTTTGTCATCACAATGCTCCAGGAAATTGTCAGCACAATGTTTCACGACCTTCTTATGAAAATTCTCAATCCCCTTGTCATCATAATGCTCCAAGCCCTAGTCATCACAATGCTCCATTATATTTGTCATTATAATCCTCCATAACATTTGGCATCACAATACTACATGCTATTGTCATCGCAATGGACCATGACATATGTCATCACAATGCTCCCTGACATCTGTCTTCACAATACTGCATGACCTTCTCATCACAATGCTACATGCCCTTCTCATCACAATGCACCATGCCCACTGTCATCACAATAATCTATGAAATTTGTCAGACCAGGGCTCCATTCCCTGTCATCACAATACTCCATGCACTTGTCATCACAATGCTCCATGACCCCTGTCATCAGAATGCTCCGTGACTCCAGTCATCACAATGCTTCATAACGTTTGTCATCACAATGGTCCATGCCCGCGTCATCACAAGGCTCTGTGACAATTGTAACCACAATGCTCCATGAACTTTTTATCACCATTCACTGTGACCCTTGTCATCACAATGCTCCAAGCCATTGTCATCACAATGCTCCATTAACTTTGTCATCAGAATCCTCCATGACACTTGGCATCACAATGCTCCATGCCATTGTCATCCCAATCGGCCATTACATATGTCATCGCAATGCTCCCTGACCCCTCTCTTCATAATACTGCATGACCTGGTCATCACAATGCTCCATGCCCTTTTCATCACAAATCACCATTCCAACTGTCATTGCAATAATCCATGAAACTTATTAGACCAATGTTCCATGCCCTTGTCATCACAATGCTCGATACCCTTGTTATCACAATGTTCCAAGAACCCTGTAATCAGAGTTCTCCTTGCCCCTTTTCATCAGTATGCTCCATGAGATTTGTCATCAAAAGGCTCCATGGTTTTCTCATCACAATGCTCCAGGACCTTGTCATCACAATGCTTCACGACCTTGTTTTGAAAATTCTCAATGGCCCTTGTCATCATAATGCTCCAAGCCCTAGTCATCACAATGCTACATTATATTTGTCATCACAATCCTCCATTACATTTGGCATCACAATGCTCCCTGCCATTGTCATCGCAATGGACCATGACATATGTCATCACAATGCTCTCTGACAACTCTCTTAACAATACTCCATGACCTTCTCATCACAATGGTCCATGCCTATGTCATCACAAAGCACCATGTCCACTGTCATCACAATAATCTCTGAAACTTGTCACGACAAGGCTCCATGTCCCTGTCATCACAATGCTCCATGACCCCTGTCATCACAATGCTCCGTGACTCCAGTCATCACAATGCTTCATAACGTTTGTCATCACAACGGTCCATGCCCGCGTCATCACCAGGCTCTGTGACTTTTGTAACCACAATGCTCCATGAAATTTTTATCACAATGCTCCGTGACCCTTTTCATCACAATGCTCCATGCCTTTGTCAGAACAATGTTCCATGACCCTTGTCATCACAATGTGCCACGCGCTTTTCATCACAATGATCCACAACCTTGTCATCGCTATGTTCCATAAACCTTGTATTCACAATGGTCCATGCACTTCTCATCCAAATGCTCTCTCACCTGAGATATCACAATGTTGCATCACTAGTCATCACAATCCTCCCTCAACATTTTAATCAAAATGTTCCATGACCCCAGACATCACAGTATTCCATAACCACTGTCATCAAAATGCTCCATGACACTTTTCATCCCAAAGCTCCATGACCCATGGCATCACAATATTCTATAACCCCTGTCATCAAAATGTTACATTACACTTTTCATCAAATTGCTGCATGACCCTGTCATCAAAATGCTCCCTCTCCTTCTCATCACAATGCACCACACGCTTGTCATCAAAATGCTCAATGACCGTTGTCATCACAAAGCTCCATGACGCTTGGCATCACAATGCTCCATGTCATTTTTATCAAAATGCTCGATGAACACTCTCATCCCATTGCTCCATGTCCTTGTCATCACAAAGCTCCTTGACACTTGTCATCACAATGCTCAATGCCCTTCTCATCAGAATGCTCCGTTACCTCTGTCATAACAATGCTCCATGACCCCTTCCATCACAGTGTTCCACGGCCTTGTCATCACAAGGCTCCATGACCCTTGTCATCACAATGCTCCAAGACGACTGTAATCACAATGCTCCATGCACTTTTCATCACAAAGCTCCATGACAAATGTCATCAGAATGTTCCATGGCCTTCTCATCACAATGCTCCTTGCCCTTGTCCTCACAATGCTCCAAGACCCCTGTAATAACAATGCTCCATTCCCCTTTGCATCTCAATGCTCCAGGAACTCTGTCATCACAATGCACCATGCCCATCATCATAATGCTTCAGGCTATTGTCATCACAATGAAATCAAAATTCTCCATGACCTCTGTCATTATAATGCTCCAAACCCTTGTGATCACAATGTTCCATAACACTTATCATCACAAATCCCCAAGACGCTCATCATCACAGTTATGCATGGTATTCTCATCAATATGCTCCATGATCATTGTCACCACAATGCTCAATACACTTGTCATCACAATGCTCCCTGATACTTGTCGTCAGTATGCTCCTTGAACCCTGTCGTGACAAGGCTCCATGCCTTTTTCATCAAAATGATCCATACCCTTTTCATCACAATGCTCCAAGATCACTGTAATCACAAAGCTCCATGTCCTTGCCATCACAAAACTCCATGAAGCATGACATCAGAATGCTCCATGGCCTTCTCATCACAATGCTCCATGCCCCTATTCATCAGAATGCTCCGTGAGACTTGTCATCACAAGTCTCATTGGTCATCTCATCACAATGCTCCATGACCTTGTCATCACCATTCTCCATTCCCTTGTCATCACAATGCTCCATGACCCCTCTCATCACATTAATCCATTAACATATTCAGCCCAATGCTACACGACCTACACATCACAATGCTCCATGACCAATATCATTACAGCACTCCATGACTCCTGACAACACAATGATCCGGGTCTCTTGTCATCACAATGCTCCATTCCCTACACATCACTATGCTGCATGACCACTGTCATCACAACACTCCATGAACATTTTCAGCCCAGTGCTCCATGACCCTTGTCATCACAATGATCCATGCCCTTTTTATCCCAATGATCCATGACCCGTGTATTAACAATGCTCCATGACACATGTCATCACAATGCTTCATGCCTTTGTCAGCAAAATGCTACATGACCTTGTCATTACAATGCTCTATGTGCTTGTCATCACAAAACTCCATTTCCATTGTCATCACAATCCTCCATGAACCTTGGGATCACATTGCTTCATGCCCTTGTCATCACAATGCTCCATGCCCTTGTTATCACAATGCTCCATGACCCCTGTCATCACAACGCTCCGAGACTCCAGTCATCACAATGCTTCATGACCTTTGTCATCAAAATGGTTTATGCCCTCGCCATCAACAGTCTCTGTGACCATTTTAACCACAGTGCTCCATGAACTTTTCATCACAATGCTCTTTGACCCTTGTCATCACAATGCTCTATGCCTTTCTCAGCACAATGCTCCATGACCCTTGTCATCACAATGCTCCATGCACTTGTCAGCACAGTGCTCCATGACACATGTCATCACAATGCTCCATGACCCTTGTCATCACAATGCTCCGTGACACCAGTCATCTCAAAGCTTCATAACGTTTGTCATCACAATGGTCCATGCCAAAGTCATCACAAGGCTCTGTGACCTTTGTAACCACAATGCTCCATGAAATTTTCGTCACAATTCTCTGTGACCCTTGTCATCACAATGCTCCATGTCTTTGTCAGAACAATGCCCCATGACCATTGTCTTCAAAATGGGCCACGCGCATTTCATCATAATGGTCCACAAATTTGTCACTGCAATGCTCCATAAACCTTGTAATCACAATGCTCCATGCACTTCTCATCAAAATTCTCTCTCACCAGATATATCACAGTGTTCCATCACTAGTCATCACAATTCTCTCTCACCACTGTAATCACAATGTTCCATGACCCTGTTATCACACTGCTACATTCCCTTATCATCACAATGTTCCATGACCACTGACATCACAGTGCTCCATGACCATTTTCATCCCAAAGCTCCAAGACCCCTGACATCACAATGTTCTATAACCCCTGCAATCAAAATGTTCCATTACACTATTCATCAAATTGCTGCATGACCCGGTCATCAAAATGCTCCCTGCCCTTCTCATCACAATGCACCATGCCCTTGTCATCAAAATGCTCCATGACTTGTCATCACAAAGCTCCATGACCCTTGGCATCACAATGCTCCATGTCATTGTCATCACAATGCTCCATGAACCCTCTCATCACATTGCTCAATGCCCTTGTCATCACAAAGCTCCATGACACTTGTCATCACAATGCTCGATGCCCTTCTCACCTCAATGGTCCATGCCCTTGTCATTACAATCCTGCATGACCCATGTAACATAGTGTTCCGTACCCTTGTCATCACAATGCTCCATGCAAACTCTCATCACAATAATGCATGAAACATTTCAGACAAATGTTCCATGCCGTTCTCATCACCATGCTCCATTACCCCTGTCATAACAATGCACCATGACACCTACCATCACAATATTCCACGGCCTAGTCATCACAAGGTTCCATGATACTTGTCATCACAATACTGAAGACCCCTGTAATCACAGTGCTCCATGCCCTTGTCATCACAAAGCTCCATGACGCATGTCATCAGAATGTTCCATGGCCTTCTCATCACAATGCTCCATGCCCTTGTCATCACAATGCTCCAAGACCCCTGTAAACACAATGCTCCATGTCCCTTTTCATCTCAATGCTCCATGAACCCTGTCATCACAATGCACTATGCCCATCATCATAATGCTTCAGGGTATTGTCATCACAATGAAATCAATATTCTCCATGACCTCTGTCATCATAATGCTCCAAACCCTTGTGATCACAATGTTCCATAACACTTATCATCACAACACCCCATGACGATCATCATCACAATTATCCATGGTCTTCTCATCACAATGCTCCATGATATTTGTCATCACAATGCTCAATACACTTCTCATCACAATGCTCCCTGACACTTGTCGTCAGTATGCTCCTTGAACCCTTTCATGACAAGGCTCCATGCCTTTTTCATCCCAATGATCCATGCCCTTTTCATCACAATTCTCCAAGATCCCTGTAATCACAATGCTCCATGCCCTTGTCATCAAAAAACTCCATGACGCATATCATCAGAATGCTCCATTACCTTCTCATCACAATGCTCCATGACCTAGTCATCACAATGCTCCAAGACCCTTGTAATCACAATGCTCCATGTCCCTTTTCATCAGAATGCTCCATGAGACTTGTCATCACAAGTCTCCATGGTCTTCTCATCACTATGCTCCAGGACCTTGTCATCACCATGCTCCATCCCCTTGTCATCACAATGCACCATGACCCCTGTCATCACAATAATCCATGAATATTTTCAGCCCAATGCTGCACGACCTACTCATCACAGTGCTCATTGGCCAATATCATTACAATGCTCCATGACCACTGTCATCACAATGCTCCAAACACTTGTGATCACAATGTTCCATAACACTTATCATCACAACACTCCATGATGCCTGTCATCACAATACTCCATGCCCTTTTCATCACAATGCTCCATGACCTTTGTCATCACAATTCTCAATACATTTGTCATCACAATGCTCCCTGACATTTGTCATCAGAATGCTCCTTGAACCCTGTCATGAAAAGGCTCCATGCCTTTTTCATCACAATGCCCCATGCTGTTTTCATCACAATGCCCCATGCCATTGTCATCAAAATACTCCACAAGCTTGTCACCAGAATGCTCCATGACCCTTGTCATCACAATTTTCCATGCACTTGTCAGCACAATGCTCCCTGACACTTGTCATCACAATGCTCCATGAACTTTTCATCACAAAGCTCTTTGATTCTTGTAATCACAATGCTCTATGCCTTTCTCAGCACAATGCTCCATGACGCTTGTCATCACAATGCTCCATGCGCTTGTCAGCACGATGCTCCATGACACATGTCCTCAAAATGAACCATGCGCTTGTCATCACAGTGCTCCACAATCTTGTCATCACAATGCTCCATAAAACTTGGCATCACAGTGCTCCATGCGCTTCTCATGAAAATGCTCTCTCACCACAGATATCCCAATGTTACATCACTGTTCGTCTCAATACTCCCTCACCCTTGTTATCACAATGTTCCATGACTCCTGTCATCGCAATGCCACATGCACTTATCATCACAATGTTCGATGACCCCTGACATCACAATGCTCCATAACCCCTGTCATCAAAATGCTCCATGACACTTTTCATCAAAATTCTCCATGACCACTGACATCACAATGTTCCATAACACCTGTCATCAAATTGTTCCATGAAACTTTTCATCAAATTGCTCCATGACCCTGTCATCACAATGCTCCCTGCAATTCTCATCACAAGGCACAACGCCCTTGTCATCAAAATGCTCCATGGCCATTGTCATCACAAAGATCCATTACCCTTGGCATCACAAAGCTCCATGTCATTGTCATCACAATGCTCCATGAACACTCTAATCACATTGCTCCATGCCCTTGTCATCACAAAGCTCCATGACACATGTCATCAGAATGCTCCATGGCTTTCTCATCACAATGCTCCATGCCCTTGCCGTCACAGTGCTCCATTACACCTGTGATAACAATGCTCCATGACCCCTGCCATCACGATGTTCCGTGGCCTTGTCATCACAAGGCTCCAAGACCCCTCTCATCACAATGCACCATGCCGATCATCATAATGCTTCATGCTATTGTCATCACAATGAAATCAAAATGCTCCAAGACCTCAGTCATAACAATGCTCCAAACCATTGTGATCACAATGTTCCATAACACTTCTCCTCACAGTGCCCCATGATGCTCGTCATCACAATTATCCATGGTCTTCTCATCAGAATGTTCCATGACCTTTGTCATCACAATGCTCAATACACTTGTCATCAAAATGCTCCCTGACACTTGTTGTCTGTATGCTCATTGAACCCTGTCATGACAAGGCTCCATGCCTTTTTCATCACAATGATCTTGCCCTTTTCATCACAATGCACCAAGACCACTTGAAACACAATGCTCCATGCCCTTGTCATCACAAAGCTAAATGAAACATGTCTTCAGAATGCTCCTTGGCCATCTCCTCACAATGTTCCATGCCCATATCATCACAATGTTCTAAGACCCCTGTAATCACAATGGTCCATGCCCCTTTTCATCAGTATGCTCCATGAGATTTGTCATCACAAGTCTCTATGGATTTCTCATCACAATTCTCCAGGACCTTGTCATCACAATGCTTCACGACCTTGTTTTGAAAATTCTCAATGGCCCTTGTCATCATAATGCTCCAAGCCCTAGTCATCACAATGCTCCATTATATTTGTCATCAAAATCCTCCATTACATTTGGCATCACAATGCTCCCTGCCATTGTCATTGCAATGGACCATGACATATGTCATCACAATGCTCCCTGACACCTGTCTTCACAATACTCCATGACCTTCTCATCACAATAATCCATGCCCTTTTCATCACAATGCACCATGTCCACTGTCATCACAATAATCTATGAAACTTGTCAGACCAATGCTACATGCCCCTGTCACCACAATGCTCCATGCCCTTGTCATCACAATGCTCCATGACCCCTGTCATCACAATGCTCCATGACTCCAGTCATCACAATGCTTCATAACATTTGTCATCACAGTGGTCCATGCCCGCGTCAGCAAAAGGCTCTGTGACCTTTATAACCACAATGCTCCATGAACTTTTCATCACAATGCTCCGTGACCCTTGTCATCACAATGCTCCATGCCTTTGTCAGAAAAATGCTCCATGAACCTTGTCATCACAATGTGGTACGCGATTTTCATCACAACGGTCCACAAATTTGTCATGGTATTGCTCCATAAACCTTGTAATCACAATGCTCCATGCCCTTCTCATCACAATGCTCCATTACCCCTGTCATAACAATGCTCCATGACCCCTTCCATCACGATGTTCCATGGCCTTGTCATCACAAGCCTCCATGACACTTGTCATCACAGTGCTCCATGACACCTGTCATCACAATGCTCCATGCCTTTATCTGCAAAATGCTACATGACCTTGTCATTACAATGTTCTATGCGCTTGTCATCACAATACTCCATTTCCATTGTCATCACAATCCTCCATGAACCTTGGGATCACATTGCTTCATGCCCTTGTCATCACAATGCTCCATGCTCCTTGAAATCAAAATGATCATTGACCTCTGTCATCACAATGCTCCAAACCCTTGTGATCCCCATGTTCCATAATACTTGTCATCACAACGCTCCATGGTGCCTGTCATCACAAAATTCCATGCCCTTTTCATCACAATGCTCCATGAACTTTGTCATCACAATGCTCAGTACACTTGTCATCACAATGCTCCCTGACACTTGTCATCAGAATGCTCCTTGATCCCTGTCACGAAAAGGCTCCATGCCTTTTTCATCACAATGCCCCATTCCATTTTCATCACAATGATCCGTGACAATTGTCATTACAATGCTCCTTGCCTTTATCTGAAAAATATTCCATGACCCTTGTCATCAAAAAGTGCCATTCACTTTTCATCACAAGGGTCCAGATACTTGTCATTGCAATGCTCCATAAACCTTGTAATCAAAATGCTCCATACACTGCTCATCAAAATGCTGTCTCACCAGAGATATCCCAGTTTTCCCTCACTAGTCGTCACAATACTCCCTTACCCCTGTAATCACAATGTCCCATGACCCCTGTCATCACAATGCTACATTCCTTTATCATCACAATATTCCATGACCCCTGACATCACAATATTCTATAACCCCTGTCATCAAAATGTTCCAATACACTTTTCATCATATTGCTGCATGACCCTGTCATCAAAATACTCCCTGCCCTTCTCATCACAATGCACCATGCACTTATCATCAAAATGCTCCATGACATTTGTCATCACAAAGCGCCATGACCCTTGGAATCACAATGCTCCATGTCATTGTCATCACAATGCTCCATGAACCCTCTCATCACATTGCTCCATGCCCTTGTCATCACAAAGCTCCATGACACTTGTCATCACAATGCTCGATGCCCTTCTCATCACAATGCCCCATGCCCTTGTCATTACAATTCTCCATGACCCATGTATCACAGTGTTCCATGCCCTTATCATCACAATGCTCTATGCCCACTCTCATCACAATAATCCATGAAACATTTCAGACCAATTCTCCATACCCTTCTCATCACAATGCTCCTTTACCTCTGTCATAACAATGCTCCATGACACCTGCCATCACAATGTTCCACGGCCTTGTCATCACAAGGCTCCATGACACTTGTCATCACAATGCTCCACGACCCCTCTAATCAAAATGCTCCATGCCCTTTTCATCAAAAAGGTACATGACGCATGTCATCAGAATGTTCCATGGCCCTGTCACCACAATGCTCCATTCCCTTGTCATCACAATGCTCCAATACCCTTGTAATCAAAATGCTCCATGCGTCTTTTCATCTCAATGCTCCATGAAGCCTGTCATCAAAATGGACCATGCCCATCATCAAAATGCTTCAGGCTATTGTCATCACAATGAAATCAATATGCCCCATGGCCTCTGTCATCACAATGCTCCAATCCCTTGTGATCACAATGTTCCATAACACTTATCATCACAAAACCCTATGACGCTCATCATCACAATTATCCATGGTCTTCTCATCACAATTCTCCATGACCTTTGTCATCAGAATGCTCAATACACTTGTCATCACAATGCTCCCTGACACTTGTCATCAGTATGCTCCCTTAACCCTGTCATGACACGTCTCCATGCCTTTTTCATCCCAATGATCCATGCCCTTTTCATCACAATGCTCCAAGACCCCTGTAATCACAATGCTCCATGCTCTTGTCGTCACAAAACTCAATGATGCATGTCATCAGAATGCTCCATGGCCTTCTCCTCACAATGCTCCATGCCCTTGTCATCACAGTATTCCAAGACCCCTGTAATCTCAATGCTCCATGCCCCTTTTCATCTGAATGCTCCATGAGACTTGTCATCACAAGTCTCCATTGTCTTCTCATAAAAGTGCTCCAGGAACTTGTCATCAAAATGCTCCATGACCCCTGTCATCACAATACTCCATGAACATTTTCAGCCCAATGCTCCATGACCCTTGTCATCACAATGATCTTTGCCCTTGTCATCCCAAAGCTCCATGACTCCTGTATTCACAATGCTCCGTGACGCTTGTCATCACAGTGCTCCATGACACCAGTCATCACAATGCTCCATGCCTGTGTCAGCAAAAGGCTACATGACCTTGTCATTGCAATGCTCTATTCGCTTGTCATCACAATACTCCATTACCATTGTCATCACAGTCCGCCATGAACCTTGGGATCACATTGCTTCATGCCCTTGTCATCACAATGCTCCATGCTCCTTGAAATCAAAATGATCCATGACCTCTGTCATCTCAATGCTCCAAACCCTTGTGATCACATTGTTCCATAACACTTGTCATCACAACGCTCCATGATGCCTGTCATCACAATACTCCATGCCCTTTTCATCACAATGCTCCATGACCTTTGTCATCACAATTCACAATACACTTGTCATCACAATGTCCCATGCCTTTTTCATTACAATGCTCCATGCCATTCTCATCAAAATACTCCACAAGCTTGTCATCAGAATACTCCATGACACTTTTCATCACAATTCTCCATGCACCTGTCAACACAAAGCTCCCTGACCCTTGTCATCACAATGCTCCAAGCCATTGTCATCACAATGCTCCATTACCTTTGTCATCAGAATCCTCCAGGACTCTTGGCATCAAAATGCTCCATGCCATTGTCATAACTATGGGCCATTACATATGTCATCACAATGTTCCCTGACACCTGTCTTCAAAATACTGCATGACCTGGTCATCACAATGCTCCATGCCCTTGTCATCACAATGCGCCATTCCAACAGTCATCACAATAATCCATGAAACTTATTAGACCAATGCTCCATTCGCTTGTCATCACAATGCTCCATGCCCTTGTTATCACAATGCTCCATGACCCCTGTCATCACAATGCTCCATGCCTCCATTCCTCACAATGCTTCATGACCTTTGTCATCACAATGGTCCATGCCCTCGTCATCAGCAGTCTCTGTGACATATTTAACCACAATGCTCCATGAACTTTTCATCACAATGCTCTTTGCCCCTTGTCATCACAATGCTCTATGCCTTTCTCAGCACAATGCTCCATGACCCTTGTCATCAAAATGCTCCATGCGCTTGTCAGGACAATGCTCCATGACCCATGTCATCACAATGCACCCTGCACTAATCATCTCAGTGCTCCACAATCTTGTCACCACAATGCTCCATAAAACATGTCATCACAATTATCCATGCACTTCTCATCAAAATGCTCTCTCAACACTGATATCACAATGTTACATCACTATTCATCAAAATACTCCCTCACCCCTGTCATCACAGTGTTCCATGACTTCTGTCTTTGCAATGCTACATGCACATATCATCAAAAAGTTTGATGACCCCTGACATCACAATGTTCCATAACCCCTGTCATCAAAATGCTCCATAACACTTTTCCTCAAAATGCTCAATGACCCCTGACATCACAATGTTCCACAACCCTTGTCATCATAATTCTCCATGATCCTTTTCATCAAAATGCTCCATGACCCCTGACATCACAATGTTCCATAACCCCTGTCATCAAAATATTCCATGACACTTTTCATCAAATTGTTCTATGACCCTGTCATCACAATGCTCCCTGCCATTCTCATCAAAATGTACCACGCTCTTGTCATCAAAATGCTCCATGACCTTTGTCATCACAAAGCTCCATGACCCTTGGCATCTCAATGTTCCATGCCATTGTCATCACAATGCTCCATGAACCCTATAATCACAATGCTCCATGCCCCTTTGCATCACAATGCTCCATGAACCCTGTCATCAAAATGCACCATGCACATCATCATAATGCTTCAGGCTATTGTCATCACAGTGAAATCAAAATATTCGATGATCTATCTCATCACAATGCTCCAAATCCTTGTGATCACAAGGTTCCATAACACTTATCATCACATCGCCCCATGACGCTCATCATCACAATTATCCATGGTCTTCTCATCACAGTGCTCCATGACCTTTGTCATCACAATGCTCTATACACTGGTCATCACAATGCTCCCTGACACTTGTCATCAGTATGCTCCTGGAACGCTGACATGACAAGGCTCCATACCATTTTCATAACAATGATCCATGCCAATTTCATCACAATGCTCCAAGACACCAGTAATCACAATGCTCCATGCCCTTGTCATCACAATGCTCCAAGACCCCTGTAATCACAATACTCCATGCCCCTTTTCATCAGAGTGCTCCATGAGACTTGTTATTACAAGGCTCCATGGTCTTCTCATCACAATGCTCCAGGAACTTTTCATCACAGTGCTCCATTCCCTTGTCATCACAATGCTCCATGTCCCCTGTCATCACAATGCTCCGTGACTCCAGTCATCACAATGCTTCATGACCTTGGTCATCACAATGATCCATGCCCTCGTCATCACAAGGCTCTGTGACCTTTGTCACCAAAATGCTCCATGAAATTTTCATCACAATGCTCGTTGACCCTTCTCATCACAATGCTCCATGCCTTTGTCAGCACAGTGCTCCATGACCCATGTCATCACAATGTGCCATGTGCTTGTCTTCACAAAGCTCCACAACCTTGTCATCACAATGCTCCATTAAACTTGTCATCACAATGCTCCATGCACTTCTTATCAAAATGCTCTCTCACGAATGATATAAAAATGTTCCCTCTTTAGTCATCACAATACACCCACTCCCCTGTCATCACAATGTTCCACAACACCGTCATGAAAATGTTCCATGACTCCTGACATCACAATGTTCCATAACCCATGTCATCAAAATGTTCCGTGACACTTTTCATCAAATTGCTCCATGACCCTGTCATCACAATGCTCCCTGCCCTTCACAAGATAATTCACCACATCCTTGTCATCAAAATGCTCCATGACCTCTGTCATCACAAAATTCCATGACACTTGGCATCACAATGCTCCATGCCATTGTCATCACAATGCTCCAAAAACCTCTCATCACATTGTTCCAAGCCCTTGTCATCACAGGATCCATGATGCTTTTCATCACAATGCTCGATGCCATTCTTCTCACAATGCTCCATGTGCTTGTCATTACAATCCTCCATGAACCATGTATCACAGTGTTCCGTGCCCTTGTTATCACAGTGCTCCTTGCCCCCTCTCATCACAATAATCCATGAAATATTTCAGACCAATGTTCCATGCCCTTTTCATCACAATGATCCAAGACTCCTGTAATCATATTGCTCCATGCCCCTTTTCATCTCAATGCTCCATGAACGCTGTCATCACAATACACCAATGCACATCATCATAATGCTTCATGCTATTGACTTCACAATGAAATCAAAATGCTCTATGACCTCTGTCATCACAATGCTCCAAATCCTTGTGATCACAATATTCCCTAACACTTATCATCACAGCTCCCCATAACGCTCGTCATCACAATTATCCATGGTCTTCTAATCACAATGCTCCATGACATTTGTCATCACAATGCTCAATACACTTGTCATCACAATGGTCCCTGACACTTGTCATCAGTATGCTCCTTGAACCCTGTCATGACAAGGCTCCATGCCTTTTTCATCACAATGTTACATGCCCTTTTCCTCACAGTGCTCCAAGACCCCTGTAATCACAATGCTCCATGCACTTGTCATCACAAAGCTCCATGATGCATGTCATCAGAACGCTCCATGACATTCTCATCGCAGTGTTCAATGCCCTTGTCATCACAGTGCTCCAAGACCCCTGTAATCACAATGCTCCATGCCCTTGTCATCACAAAGCTCCATGATGCATGTCATCAGAACGCTCCATGACATTCTTATCCCAATGTTCAATGCCGTTGTCATCCCAATGCTCCATGAAACATGTACTCACAAGGCTCCATGACGCGTGCCATCACAGTGCTCCATGCCCTTGTTATCACAATGCTCCATGACCCCTGTCATCACAACGCTCCGTGACTCCAGTCATCACAATGCTTCATGACCTTTGTCATCACAATGGTTCATGCCCTCGCCATCAACAGTCTCTGTGACCTTTTTAACCACATTGCTCCATGAACTTTTCATCACAATGCTCTTTGACCCTTGTCATCACAATGCTCTATGCCTTTCTCAGCACAATGCTCCATGACCCTTATCATCACAATGCTCCATGCGCTTGTCAGCACAATTCTCCATGACACATGTCATCACAATGCTCCATGACCCTTGTCATCACAATGCTCCGTGACTCCAGTCATCTCAATGCTTCATAACGTTTGTCATCACAATGGTCCATGCCCGCGTCATCACAAGGCTCTGTGACCTTTGTAACCACAATGCTCCATGAAATTTTCATCACAATTCTCTGTGACACTTGTCATCACAATGCTCCATGTCTTTTTCAGAACAATGCTCCATGACCATTGTCTTCAAAATGTGCCACGCGCATTTCGTCACAACGGTCCACAACCTTGTCACTGCAATGCTCCATAAACCATGTAATCACAATGCTCCATGCACTTCTCATCATAATGCTCTCTCACCAGAGATATCACAGTGTTCCATCACTAGTCATCACAATTCTCCCTCACCCCTGTAATCACAATGTTCCATGAACCTGTCATCACACTGCTATATCCCCTTATCATCACAATGTTCCATGACCCCTGTCATCAAAATGCTCCATGACCCTTTTCATCCCAAAGCTCCAAGACCCCTGACATCACAATGTTCTATAACCCCTGCCATCAAAATGTTCCATTACACTATTCATCAAATTGCTGCATGACCCAGTCATCAAAATGCTCCCTGCCCTTCTCATCACAATGCACCATGCCCTTGTCATCAAAATGCTCCATGACTTGTCATCACAAAGCTCCATGACCCTTGGCATCACAATGCTCCATGTCATTGTCATCACAATGCTCCATGAACCCTCTCATCACATTGCTCAATGCCCTTGTCATCACAAAGCTCCATGACACTTGTCATCACAATGCTCGATGCCCTTCTCACCTCAATGGTCCATGCCCTTGTCATTACAATCCTGCATGACCCATGTAACATAGTGTTCCGTACCCTTGTCATCACAATGCTCCATGCAAACTCTCATCACAATAATGCATGAAACATTTCAGACAAATGTTCCATGCCGTTCTCATCACCATGCTCCATTACCCCTGTCATAACAATGCACCATGACACCTACCATCACAATATTCCACGGCCTAGTCATCACAAGGTTCCATGATACTTGTCATCACAATACTGAAGACCCCTGTAATCACAGTGCTCCATGCCCTTGTCATCACAAAGCTCCATGACGCATGTCATCAGAATGTTCCATGGCCTTCTCATCACAATGCTCCATGCCCTTGTCATCACAATGCTCCAAGACCCCTGTAAACACAATGCTCCATGTCCCTTTTCATCTCAATGCTCCATGAACCCTGTCATCACAATGCACTATGCCCATCATCATAATGCTTCAGGGTATTGTCATCACAATGAAATCAATATTCTCCATGACCTCTGTCATCATAATGCTCCAAACCCTTGTGATCACAATGTTCCATAACACTTATCATCACAACACCCCATGACGATCATCATCACAATTATCCATGGTCTTCTCATCACAATGCTCCATGATATTTGTCATCACAATGCTCAATACACTTCTCATCACAATGCTCCCTGACACTTGTCGTCAGTATGCTCCTTGAACCCTTTCATGACAAGGCTCCATGCCTTTTTCATCCCAATGATCCATGCCCTTTTCATCACAATTCTCCAAGATCCCTGTAATCACAATGCTCCATGCCCTTGTCATCAAAAAACTCCATGACGCATATCATCAGAATGCTCCATTACCTTCTCATCACAATGCTCCATGACCTAGTCATCACAATGCTCCAAGACCCTTGTAATCACAATGCTCCATGTCCCTTTTCATCAGAATGCTCCATGAGACTTGTCATCACAAGTCTCCATGGTCTTCTCATCACTATGCTCCAGGACCTTGTCATCACCATGCTCCATCCCCTTGTCATCACAATGCACCATGACCCCTGTCATCACAATAATCCATGAATATTTTCAGCCCAATGCTGCACGACCTACTCATCACAGTGCTCATTGGCCAATATCATTACAATGCTCCATGACCACTGTCATCACAATGCTCCAAACACTTGTGATCACAATGTTCCATAACACTTATCATCACAACACTCCATGATGCCTGTCATCACAATACTCCATGCCCTTTTCATCACAATACTCCATGACCTTTGTCATCACAATTCTCAATACATTTGTCATCACAATGCTCCCTGACACTTGTCATCAGAATGCTCCTTGAACCCTGTCATGAAAAGGCTCCATGCCTTTTTCATCACAATGCCCCATGCTGTTTTCATCACAATGCCCCATGCCATTGTCATCAAAATACTCCACAAGCTTGTCACCAGAATGCTCCATGACCCTTGTCATCACAATTTTCCATGCACTTGTCAGCACAATGCTCCCTGACACTTGTCATCACAATGCTCCATGAACTTTTCATCACAAAGCTCTTTGATTCTTGTAATCACAATGCTCTATGCCTTTCTCAGCACAATGCTCCATGACGCTTGTCATCACAATGCTCCATGCGCTTGTCAGCACGATGCTCCATGACACATGTCCTCAAAATGAACCATGCGCTTGTCATCACAGTGCTCCACAATCTTGTCATCACAATGCTCCATAAAACTTGGCATCACAGTGCTCCATGCGCTTCTCATGAAAATGCTCTCTCACCACAGATATCCCAATGTTACATCACTGTTCGTCTCAATACTCCCTCACCCTTGTTATCACAATGTTCCATGACTCCTGTCATCGCAATGCCACATGCACTTATCATCACAATGTTCGATGACCCCTGACATCACAATGCTCCATAACCCCTGTCATCAAAATGCTCCATGACACTTTTCATCAAAATTCTCCATGACCACTGACATCACAATGTTCCATAACACCTGTCATCAAATTGTTCCATGAAACTTTTCATCAAATTGCTCCATGACCCTGTCATCACAATGCTCCCTGCAATTCTCATCACAAGGCACAACGCCCTTGTCATCAAAATGCTCCATGGCCATTGTCATCACAAAGATCCATTACCCTTGGCATCACAAAGCTCCATGTCATTGTCATCACAATGCTCCATGAACACTCTAATCACATTGCTCCATGCCCTTGTCATCACAAAGCTCCATGACACATGTCATCAGAATGCTCCATGGCTTTCTCATCACAATGCTCCATGCCCTTGCCGTCACAGTGCTCCATTACACCTGTGATAACAATGCTCCATGACCCCTGCCATCACGATGTTCCGTGGCCTTGTCATCACAAGGCTCCAAGACCCCTCTCATCACAATGCACCATGCCGATCATCATAATGCTTCATGCTATTGTCATCACAATGAAATCAAAATGCTCCAAGACCTCAGTCATAACAATGCTCCAAACCATTGTGATCACAATGTTCCATAACACTTCTCCTCACAGTGCCCCATGATGCTCGTCATCACAATTATCCATGGTCTTCTCATCAGAATGTTCCATGACCTTTGTCATCACAATGCTCAATACACTTGTCATCAAAATGCTCCCTGACACTTGTTGTCTGTATGCTCATTGAACCCTGTCATGACAAGGCTCCATGCCTTTTTCATCACAATGATCTTGCCCTTTTCATCACAATGCACCAAGACCACTTGAAACACAATGCTCCATGCCCTTGTCATCACAAAGCTAAATGAAACATGTCTTCAGAATGCTCCTTGGCCATCTCCTCACAATGTTCCATGCCCATATCATCACAATGTTCTAAGACCCCTGTAATCACAATGGTCCATGCCCCTTTTCATCAGTATGCTCCATGAGATTTGTCATCACAAGTCTCTATGGATTTCTCATCACAATTCTCCAGGACCTTGTCATCACAATGCTTCACGACCTTGTTTTGAAAATTCTCAATGGCCCTTGTCATCATAATGCTCCAAGCCCTAGTCATCACAATGCTCCATTATATTTGTCATCAAAATCCTCCATTACATTTGGCATCACAATGCTCCCTGCCATTGTCATTGCAATGGACCATGACATATGTCATCACAATGCTCCCTGACACCTGTCTTCACAATACTCCATGACCTTCTCATCACAATAATCCATGCCCTTTTCATCACAATGCACCATGTCCACTGTCATCACAATAATCTATGAAACTTGTCAGACCAATGCTACATGCCCCTGTCACCACAATGCTCCATGCCCTTGTCATCACAATGCTCCATGACCCCTGTCATCACAATGCTCCATGACTCCAGTCATCACAATGCTTCATAACATTTGTCATCACAGTGGTCCATGCCCGCGTCAGCAAAAGGCTCTGTGACCTTTATAACCACAATGCTCCATGAACTTTTCATCACAATGCTCCGTGACCCTTGTCATCACAATGCTCCATGCCTTTGTCAGAAAAATGCTCCATGAACCTTGTCATCACAATGTGGTACGCGATTTTCATCACAACGGTCCACAAATTTGTCATGGTATTGCTCCATAAACCTTGTAATCACAATGCTCCATGCCCTTCTCATCACAATGCTCCATTACCCCTGTCATAACAATGCTCCATGACCCCTTCCATCACGATGTTCCATGGCCTTGTCATCACAAGCCTCCATGACACTTGTCATCACAGTGCTCCATGACACCTGTCATCACAATGCTCCATGCCTTTATCTGCAAAATGCTACATGACCTTGTCATTACAATGTTCTATGCGCTTGTCATCACAATACTCCATTTCCATTGTCATCACAATCCTCCATGAACCTTGGGATCACATTGCTTCATGCCCTTGTCATCACAATGCTCCATGCCCCTTGAAATCAAAATGATCATTGACCTCTGTCATCACAATGCTCCAAACCCTTGTGATCCCCATGTTCCATAATACTTGTCATCACAACGCTCCATGGTGCCTGTCATCACAAAATTCCATGCCCTTTTCATCACAATGCTCCATGAACTTTGTCATCACAATGCTCAGTACACTTGTCATCACAATGCTCCCTGACACTTGTCATCAGAATGCTCCTTGATCCCTGTCACGAAAAGGCTCCATGCCTTTTTCATCACAATGCCCCATTCCATTTTCATCACAATGATCCGTGACAATTGTCATTACAATGCTCCTTGCCTTTATCTGAAAAATATTCCATGACCCTTGTCATCAAAAAGTGCCATTCACTTTTCATCACAAGGGTCCAGATACTTGTCATTGCAATGCTCCATAAACCTTGTAATCAAAATGCTCCATACACTGCTCATCAAAATGCTGTCTCACCAGAGATATCCCAGTTTTCCCTCACTAGTCGTCACAATACTCCCTTACCCCTGTAATCACAATGTCCCATGACCCCTGTCATCACAATGCTACATTCCTTTATCATCACAATATTCCATGACCCCTGACATCACAATATTCTATAACCCCTGTCATCAAAATGTTCCAATACACTTTTCATCATATTGCTGCATGACCCTGTCATCAAAATACTCCCTGCCCTTCTCATCACAATGCACCATGCACTTATCATCAAAATGCTCCATGACATTTGTCATCACAAAGCGCCATGACCCTTGGAATCACAATGCTCCATGTCATTGTCATCACAATGCTCCATGAACCCTCTCATCACATTGCTCCATGCCCTTGTCATCACAAAGCTCCATGACACTTGTCATCACAATGCTCGATGCCCTTCTCATCACAATGCCCCATGCCCTTGTCATTACAATTCTCCATGACCCATGTATCACAGTGTTCCATGCCCTTATCATCACAATGCTCTATGCCCACTCTCATCACAATAATCCATGAAACATTTCAGACCAATTCTCCATACCCTTCTCATCACAATGCTCCTTTACCTCTGTCATAACAATGCTCCATGACACCTGCCATCACAATGTTCCACGGCCTTGTCATCACAAGGCTCCATGACACTTGTCATCACAATGCTCCACGACCCCTCTAATCAAAATGCTCCATGCCCTTTTCATCAAAAAGGTACATGACGCATGTCATCAGAATGTTCCATGGCCCTGTCACCACAATGCTCCATTCCCTTGTCATCACAATGCTCCAATACCCTTGTAATCAAAATGCTCCATGCGTCTTTTCATCTCAATGCTCCATGAAGCCTGTCATCAAAATGGACCATGCCCATCATCAAAATGCTTCAGGCTATTGTCATCACAATGAAATCAATATGCCCCATGGCCTCTGTCATCACAATGCTCCAATCCCTTGTGATCACAATGTTCCATAACACTTATCATCACAAAACCCTATGACGCTCATCATCACAATTATCCATGGTCTTCTCATCACAATTCTCCATGACCTTTGTCATCAGAATGCTCAATACACTTGTCATCACAATGCTCCCTGACACTTGTCATCAGTATGCTCCCTTAACCCTGTCATGACACGTCTCCATGCCTTTTTCATCCCAATGATCCATGCCCTTTTCATCACAATGCTCCAAGACCCCTGTAATCACAATGCTCCATGCTCTTGTCGTCACAAAACTCAATGATGCATGTCATCAGAATGCTCCATGGCCTTCTCCTCACAATGCTCCATGCCCTTGTCATCACAGTATTCCAAGACCCCTGTAATCTCAATGCTCCATGCCCCTTTTCATCTGAATGCTCCATGAGACTTGTCATCACAAGTCTCCATTGTCTTCTCATAAAAGTGCTCCAGGAACTTGTCATCAAAATGCTCCATGACCCCTGTCATCACAATACTCCATGAACATTTTCAGCCCAATGCTCCATGACCCTTGTCATCACAATGATCTTTGCCCTTGTCATCCCAAAGCTCCATGACTCCTGTATTCACAATGCTCCGTGACGCTTGTCATCACAGTGCTCCATGACACCAGTCATCACAATGCTCCATGCCTGTGTCAGCAAAAGGCTACATGACCTTGTCATTGCAATGCTCTATTCGCTTGTCATCACAATACTCCATTACCATTGTCATCACAGTCCGCCATGAACCTTGGGATCACATTGCTTCATGCCCTTGTCATCACAATGCTCCATGCTCCTTGAAATCAAAATGATCCATGACCTCTGTCATCTCAATGCTCCAAACCCTTGTGATCACATTGTTCCATAACACTTGTCATCACAACGCTCCATGATGCCTGTCATCACAATACTCCATGCCCTTTTCATCACAATGCTCCATGACCTTTGTCATCACAATTCACAATACACTTGTCATCACAATGTCCCATGCCTTTTTCATTACAATGCTCCATGCCATTCTCATCAAAATACTCCACAAGCTTGTCATCAGAATACTCCATGACACTTTTCATCACAATTCTCCATGCACCTGTCAACACAAAGCTCCCTGACCCTTGTCATCACAATGCTCCAAGCCATTGTCATCACAATGCTCCATTACCTTTGTCATCAGAATCCTCCAGGACTCTTGGCATCAAAATGCTCCATGCCATTGTCATAACTATGGGCCATTACATATGTCATCACAATGTTCCCTGACACCTGTCTTCAAAATACTGCATGACCTGGTCATCACAATGCTCCATGCCCTTGTCATCACAATGCGCCATTCCAACAGTCATCACAATAATCCATGAAACTTATTAGACCAATGCTCCATTCGCTTGTCATCACAATGCTCCATGCCCTTGTTATCACAATGCTCCATGACCCCTGTCATCACAATGCTCCATGCCTCCATTCCTCACAATGCTTCATGACCTTTGTCATCACAATGGTCCATGCCCTCGTCATCAGCAGTCTCTGTGACATATTTAACCACAATGCTCCATGAACTTTTCATCACAATGCTCTTTGCCCCTTGTCATCACAATGCTCTATGCCTTTCTCAGCACAATGCTCCATGACCCTTGTCATCAAAATGCTCCATGCGCTTGTCAGGACAATGCTCCATGACCCATGTCATCACAATGCACCCTGCACTAATCATCTCAGTGCTCCACAATCTTGTCACCACAATGCTCCATAAAACATGTCATCACAATTATCCATGCACTTCTCATCAAAATGCTCTCTCAACACTGATATCACAATGTTACATCACTATTCATCAAAATACTCCCTCACCCCTGTCATCACAGTGTTCCATGACTTCTGTCTTTGCAATGCTACATGCACATATCATCAAAAAGTTTGATGACCCCTGACATCACAATGTTCCATAACCCCTGTCATCAAAATGCTCCATAACACTTTTCCTCAAAATGCTCAATGACCCCTGACATCACAATGTTCCACAACCCTTGTCATCATAATTCTCCATGATCCTTTTCATCAAAATGCTCCATGACCCCTGACATCACAATGTTCCATAACCCCTGTCATCAAAATATTCCATGACACTTTTCATCAAATTGTTCTATGACCCTGTCATCACAATGCTCCCTGCCATTCTCATCAAAATGTACCACGCTCTTGTCATCAAAATGCTCCATGACCTTTGTCATCACAAAGCTCCATGACCCTTGGCATCTCAATGTTCCATGCCATTGTCATCACAATGCTCCATGAACCCTATAATCACAATGCTCCATGCCCCTTTGCATCACAATGCTCCATGAACCCTGTCATCAAAATGCACCATGCCCATCATCATAATGCTTCAGGCTATTGTCATCACAGTGAAATCAAAATATTCGATGATCTATCTCATCACAATGCTCCAAATCCTTGTGATCACAAGGTTCCATAACACTTATCATCACATCGCCCCATGACGCTCATCATCACAATTATCCATGGTCTTCTCATCACAGTGCTCCATGACCTTTGTCATCACAATGCTCTATACACTGGTCATCACAATGCTCCCTGACACTTGTCATCAGTATGCTCCTGGAACGCTGACATGACAAGGCTCCATACCATTTTCATAACAATGATCCATGCCAATTTCATCACAATGCTCCAAGACACCAGTAATCACAATGCTCCATGCCCTTGTCATCACAATGCTCCAAGACCCCTGTAATCACAATACTCCATGCCCCTTTTCATCAGAGTGCTCCATGAGACTTGTTATTACAAGGCTCCATGGTCTTCTCATCACAATGCTCCAGGAACTTTTCATCACAGTGCTCCATTCCCTTGTCATCACAATGCTCCATGTCCCCTGTCATCACAATGCTCCGTGACTCCAGTCATCACAATGCTTCATGACCTTGGTCATCACAATGATCCATGCCCTCGTCATCACAAGGCTCTGTGACCTTTGTTACCAAAATGCTCCATGAAATTTTCATCACAATGCTCGTTGACACTTGTCATCACAATGCTCCATTCCTTTGTCAGCACAGTGCTCCATGACCCATGTCATCACAATGTGCCATGTGCTTGTCTTCACAAAGCTCCACAACCTTGTCATCACAATGCTCCATTAAACTTGTCATCACAATGCTCCATGCACTTCTTATCAAAATGCTCTCTCACGAATGATATAAAAATGTTCCCTCTTTAGTCATCACAATACACCCACTCCCCTGTCATCACAATGTTCCACAACACCGTCATGAAAATGTTCCATGACTCCTGACATCACAATGTTCCATAACCCATGTCATCAAAATGTTCCGTGACACTTTTCATCAAATTGCTCCATGACCCTGTCATCACAATGCTCCCTGCCCTTCACAAGATAATTCACCACATCCTTGTCATCAAAATGCTCCATGACCTCTGTCATCACAAAATTCCATGACACTTGGCATCACAATGCTCCATGCCATTGTCATCACAATGCTCCAAAAACCTCTCATCACATTGTTCCAAGCCCTTGTCATCACAGGATCCATGATGCTTTTCATCACAATGCTCGATGCCATTCTTCTCACAATGCTCCATGTGCTTGTCATTACAATCCTCCATGAACCATGTATCACAGTGTTCCGTGCCCTTGTTATCACAGTGCTCCTTGCCCCCTCTCATCACAATAATCCATGAAATATTTCAGACGAATGTTCCATGCCCTTTTCATCACAATGATCCAAGACTCCTGTAATCATATTGCTCCATGCCCCTTTTCATCTCAATGCTCCATGAACGCTGTCATCACAATACACCAATGCACATCATCATAATGCTTCATGCTATTGACTTCACAATGAAATCAAAATGCTCTATGACCTCTGTCATCACAATGCTCCAAATCCTTGTGATCACAATATTCCCTAACACTTATCATCACAGCTCCCCATAACGCTCGTCATCACAATTATCCATGGTCTTCTAATCACAATGCTCCATGACATTTGTCATCACAATGCTCAATACACTTGTCATCACAATGGTCCCTGACACTTGTCATCAGTATGCTCCTTGAACCCTGTCATGACAAGGCTCCATGCCTTTTTCATCACAATGTTACATGCCCTTTTCCTCACAGTGCTCCAAGACCCCTGTAATCACAATGCTCCATGCACTTGTCATCACAAAGCTCCATGATGCATGTCATCAGAACGCTCCATGACATTCTCATCGCAGTGTTCAATGCCCTTGTCATCACAGTGCTCCAAGACCCCTGTAATCACAATGCTCCATGCCCTTGTCATCACAAAGCTCCATGATGCATGTCATCAGAACGCTCCATGACATTCTTATCCCAATGTTCAATGCCGTTGTCATCCCAATGCTCCATGAAACATGTACTCACAAGGCTCCATGACGCGTGCCATCACAGTGCTCCATGCCCTTGTTATCACAATGCTCCATGACCCCTGTCATCACAACGCTCCGTGACTCCAGTCATCACAATGCTTCATGACCTTTGTCATCACAATGGTTCATGCCCTCGCCATCAACAGTCTCTGTGACCTTTTTAACCACATTGCTCCATGAACTTTTCATCACAATGCTCTTTGACCCTTGTCATCACAATGCTCTATGCCTTTCTCAGCACAATGCTCCATGACCCTTATCATCACAATGCTCCATGCGCTTGTCAGCACAATTCTCCATGACACATGTCATCACAATGCTCCATGACCCTTGTCATCACAATGCTCCGTGACTCCAGTCATCTCAATGCTTCATAACGTTTGTCATCACAATGGTCCATGCCCGCGTCATCACAAGGCTCTGTGACCTTTGTAACCACAATGCTCCATGAAATTTTCATCACAATTCTCTGTGACACTTGTCATCACAATGCTCCATGTCTTTTTCAGAACAATGCTCCATGACCATTGTCTTCAAAATGTGCCACGCGCATTTCGTCACAACGGTCCACAACCTTGTCACTGCAATGCTCCATAAACCATGTAATCACAATGCTCCATGCACTTCTCATCATAATGCTCTCTCACCAGAGATATCACAGTGTTCCATCACTAGTCATCACAATTCTCCCTCACCCCTGTAATCACAATGTTCCATGAACCTGTCATCACACTGCTATATCCCCTTATCATCACAATGTTCCATGACCCCTGTCATCAAAATGCTCCATGACCCTTTTCATCCCAAAGCTCCAAGACCCCTGACATCACAATGTTCTATAACCCCTGCCATCAAAATGTTCCATTACACTATTCATCAAATTGCTGCATGACCCGGTCATCAAAATGCTCCCTGCCCTTCTCATCACAATGCACCATGCCCTTGTCATCAAAATGCTCCATGACTTGTCATCACAAAGCTCCATGACCCTTGGCATCACAATGCTCCATGTCATTGTCATCACAATGCTCCATGAACCCTCTCATCACATTGCTCAATGCCCTTGTCATCACAAAGCTCCATGACACTTGTCATCACAATGCTCGATGCCCTTCTCACCTCAATGGTCCATGCCCTTGTCATTACAATCCTGCATGACCCATGTAACATAGTGTTCCGTACCCTTGTCATCACAATGCTCCATGCAAACTCTCATCACAATAATGCATGAAACATTTCAGACAAATGTTCCATGCCGTTCTCATCACCATGCTCCATTACCCCTGTCATAACAATGCACCATGACACCTACCATCACAATATTCCACGGCCTAGTCATCACAAGGTTCCATGATACTTGTCATCACAATACTGAAGACCCCTGTAATCACAGTGCTCCATGCCCTTGTCATCACAAAGCTCCATGACGCATGTCATCAGAATGTTCCATGGCCTTCTCATCACAATGCTCCATGCCCTTGTCATCACAATGCTCCAAGACCCCTGTAAACACAATGCTCCATGTCCCTTTTCATCTCAATGCTCCATTAACCCTGTCATCACAATGCACTATGCCCATCATCATAATGCTTCAGGGTATTGTCATCACAATGAAATCAATATTCTCCATGACCTCTGTCATCATAATGCTCCAAACCCTTGTGATCACAATGTTCCATAACACTTATCATCACAACACCCCATGACGATCATCATCACAATTATCCATGGTCTTCTCATCACAATGCTCCATGATATTTGTCATCACAATGCTCAATACACTTCTCATCACAATGCTCCCTGACACTTGTCGTCAGTATGCTCCTTGAACCCTTTCATGACAAGGCTCCATGCCTTTTTCATCCCAATGATCCATGCCCTTTTCATCACAATTCTCCAAGATCCCTGTAATCACAATGCTCCATGCCCTTGTCATCAAAAAACTCCATGACGCATATCATCAGAATGCTCCATTACCTTCTCATCACAATGCTCCATGACCTAGTCATCACAATGCTCCAAGACCCTTGTAATCACAATGCTCCATGTCCCTTTTCATCAGAATGCTCCATGAGACTTGTCATCACAAGTCTCCATGGTCTTCTCATCACTATGCTCCAGGACCTTGTCATCACCATGCTCCATCCCCTTGTCATCACAATGCACCATGACCCCTGTCATCACAATAATCCATGAATATTTTCAGCCCAATGCTGCACGACCTACTCATCACAGTGCTCATTGGCCAATATCATTACAATGCTCCATGACCACTGTCATCACAATGCTCCAAACACTTGTGATCACAATGTTCCATAACACTTATCATCACAACACTCCATGATGCCTGTCATCACAATACTCCATGCCCTTTTCATCACAATGCTCCATGACCTTTGTCATCACAATTCTCAATACATTTGTCATCACAATGCTCCCTGACATTTGTCATCAGAATGCTCCTTGAACCCTGTCATGAAAAGGCTCCATGCCTTTTTCATCACAATGCCCCATGCTGTTTTCATCACAATGCCCCATGCCATTGTCATCAAAATACTCCACAAGCTTGTCACCAGAATGCTCCATGACCCTTGTCATCACAATTTTCCATGCACTTGTCAGCACAATGCTCCCTGACACTTGTCATCACAATGCTCCATGAACTTTTCATCACAAAGCTCTTTGATTCTTGTAATCACAATGCTCTATGCCTTTCTCAGCACAATGCTCCATGACGCTTGTCATCACAATGCTCCATGCGCTTGTCAGCACGATGCTCCATGACACATGTCCTCAAAATGAACCATGCGCTTGTCATCACAGTGCTCCACAATCTTGTCATCACAATGCTCCATAAAACTTGGCATCACAGTGCTCCATGCGCTTCTCATGAAAATGCTCTCTCACCACAGATATCCCAATGTTACATCACTGTTCGTCTCAATACTCCCTCACCCTTGTTATCACAATGTTCCATGACTCCTGTCATCGCAATGCCACATGCACTTATCATCACAATGTTCGATGACCCCTGACATCACAATGCTCCATAACCCCTGTCATCAAAATGCTCCATGACACTTTTCATCAAAATTCTCCATGACCACTGACATCACAATGTTCCATAACACCTGTCATCAAATTGTTCCATGAAACTTTTCATCAAATTGCTCCATGACCCTGTCATCACAATGCTCCCTGCAATTCTCATCACAAGGCACAACGCCCTTGTCATCAAAATGCTCCATGGCCATTGTCATCACAAAGATCCATTACCCTTGGCATCACAAAGCTCCATGTCATTGTCATCACAATGCTCCATGAACACTCTAATCACATTGCTCCATGCCCTTGTCATCACAAAGCTCCATGACACATGTCATCAGAATGCTCCATGGCTTTCTCATCACAATGCTCCATGCCCTTGCCGTCACAGTGCTCCATTACACCTGTGATAACAATGCTCCATGACCCCTGCCATCACGATGTTCCGTGGCCTTGTCATCACAAGGCTCCAAGACCCCTCTCATCACAATGCACCATGCCGATCATCATAATGCTTCATGCTATTGTCATCACAATGAAATCAAAATGCTCCAAGACCTCAGTCATAACAATGCTCCAAACCATTGTGATCACAATGTTCCATAACACTTCTCCTCACAGTGCCCCATGATGCTCGTCATCACAATTATCCATGGTCTTCTCATCAGAATGTTCCATGACCTTTGTCATCACAATGCTCAATACACTTGTCATCAAAATGCTCCCTGACACTTGTTGTCTGTATGCTCATTGAACCCTGTCATGACAAGGCTCCATGCCTTTTTCATCACAATGATCTTGCCCTTTTCATCACAATGCACCAAGACCACTTGAAACACAATGCTCCATGCCCTTGTCATCACAAAGCTAAATGAAACATGTCTTCAGAATGCTCCTTGGCCATCTCCTCACAATGTTCCATGCCCATATCATCACAATGTTCTAAGACCCCTGTAATCACAATGGTCCATGCCCCTTTTCATCAGTATGCTCCATGAGATTTGTCATCACAAGTCTCTATGGATTTCTCATCACAATTCTCCAGGACCTTGTCATCACAATGCTTCACGACCTTGTTTTGAAAATTCTCAATGGCCCTTGTCATCATAATGCTCCAAGCCCTAGTCATCACAATGCTCCATTATATTTGTCATCAAAATCCTCCATTACATTTGGCATCACAATGCTCCCTGCCATTGTCATTGCAATGGACCATGACATATGTCATCACAATGCTCCCTGACACCTGTCTTCACAATACTCCATGACCTTCTCATCACAATAATCCATGCCCTTTTCATCACAATGCACCATGTCCACTGTCATCACAATAATCTATGAAACTTGTCAGACCAATGCTACATGCCCCTGTCACCACAATGCTCCATGCCCTTGTCATCACAATGCTCCATGACCCCTGTCATCACAATGCTCCATGACTCCAGTCATCACAATGCTTCATAACATTTGTCATCACAGTGGTCCATGCCCGCGTCAGCAAAAGGCTCTGTGACCTTTATAACCACAATGCTCCATGAACTTTTCATCACAATGCTCCGTGACCCTTGTCATCACAATGCTCCATGCCTTTGTCAGAAAAATGCTCCATGAACCTTGTCATCACAATGTGGTACGCGATTTTCATCACAACGGTCCACAAATTTGTCATGGTATTGCTCCATAAACCTTGTAATCACAATGCTCCATGCCCTTCTCATCACAATGCTCCATTACCCCTGTCATAACAATGCTCCATGACCCCTTCCATCACGATGTTCCATGGCCTTGTCATCACAAGCCTCCATGACACTTGTCATCACAGTGCTCCATGACACCTGTCATCACAATGCTCCATGCCTTTATCTGCAAAATGCTACATGACCTTGTCATTACAATGTTCTATGCGCTTGTCATCACAATACTCCATTTCCATTGTCATCACAATCCTCCATGAACCTTGGGATCACATTGCTTCATGCCCTTGTCATCACAATGCTCCATGCTCCTTGAAATCAAAATGATCATTGACCTCTGTCATCACAATGCTCCAAACCCTTGTGATCCCCATGTTCCATAATACTTGTCATCACAACGCTCCATGGTGCCTGTCATCACAAAATTCCATGCCCTTTTCATCACAATGCTCCATGAACTTTGTCATCACAATGCTCAGTACACTTGTCATCACAATGCTCCCTGACACTTGTCATCAGAATGCTCCTTGATCCCTGTCACGAAAAGGCTCCATGCCTTTTTCATCACAATGCCCCATTCCATTTTCATCACAATGATCCGTGACAATTGTCATTACAATGCTCCTTGCCTTTATCTGAAAAATATTCCATGACCCTTGTCATCAAAAAGTGCCATTCACTTTTCATCACAAGGGTCCAGATACTTGTCATTGCAATGCTCCATAAACCTTGTAATCAAAATGCTCCATACACTGCTCATCAAAATGCTGTCTCACCAGAGATATCCCAGTTTTCCCTCACTAGTCGTCACAATACTCCCTTACCCCTGTAATCACAATGTCCCATGACCCCTGTCATCACAATGCTCCAAATCCTTGTGATCACAATATTCCCTAACACTTATCATCACAGCTCCCCATAACGCTCGTCATCACAATTATCCATGGTCTTCTAATCACAATGCTCCATGACATTTGTCATCACAATGCTCAATACACTTGTCATCACAATGGTCCCTGACACTTGTCATCAGTATGCTCCTTGAACCCTGTCATGACAAGGCTCCATGCCTTTTTCATCACAATGTTACATGCCCTTTTCCTCACAGTGCTCCAAGACCCCTGTAATCACAATGCTCCATGCACTTGTCATCACAAAGCTCCATGATGCATGTCATCAGAACGCTCCATGACATTCTCATCGCAGTGTTCAATGCCCTTGTCATCACAGTGCTCCAAGACCCCTGTAATCACAATGCTCCATGCCCTTGTCATCACAAAGCTCCATGATGCATGTCATCAGAACGCTCCATGACATTCTTATCCCAATGTTCAATGCCGTTGTCATCCCAATGCTCCATGAAACATGTACTCACAAGGCTCCATGACGCGTGCCATCACAGTGCTCCATGCCCTTGTTATCACAATGCTCCATGACCCCTGTCATCACAACGCTCCGTGACTCCAGTCATCACAATGCTTCATGACCTTTGTCATCACAATGGTTCATGCCCTCGCCATCAACAGTCTCTGTGACCTTTTTAACCACATTGCTCCATGAACTTTTCATCACAATGCTCGTTGACCCTTGTCATCACAATGCTCTATGCCTTTCTCAGCACAATGCTCCATGACCCTTATCATCACAATGCTCCATGCGCTTGTCAGCACAATTCTCCATGACACATGTCATCACAATGCTCCATGACCCTTGTCATCACAATGCTCCGTGACTCCAGTCATCTCAATGCTTCATAACGTTTGTCATCACAATGGTCCATGCCCGCGTCATCACAAGGCTCTGTGACCTTTGTAACCACAATGCTCCATGAAATTTTCATCACAATTCTCTGTGACACTTGTCATCACAATGCTCCATGTCTTTTTCAGAACAATGCTCCATGACCATTGTCTTCAAAATGTGCCACGCGCATTTCGTCACAACGGTCCACAACCTTGTCACTGCAATGCTCCATAAACCATGTAATCACAATGCTCCATGCACTTCTCATCATAATGCTCTCTCACCAGAGATATCACAGTGTTCCATCACTAGTCATCACAATTCTCCCTCACCCCTGTAATCACAATGTTCCATGAACCTGTCATCACACTGCTATATCCCCTTATCATCACAATGTTCCATGACCCCTGTCATCAAAATGCTCCATGACCCTTTTCATCCCAAAGCTCCAAGACCCCTGACATCACAATGTTCTATAACCCCTGCCATCAAAATGTTCCATTACACTATTCATCAAATTGCTGCATGACCCGGTCATCAAAATGCTCCCTGCCCTTCTCATCACAATGCACCATGCCCTTGTCATCAAAATGCTCCATGACTTGTCATCACAAAGCTCCATGACCCTTGGCATCACAATGCTCCATGTCATTGTCATCACAATGCTCCATGAACCCTCTCATCACATTGCTCAATGCCCTTGTCATCACAAAGCTCCATGACACTTGTCATCACAATGCTCGATGCCCTTCTCACCTCAATGGTCCATGCCCTTGTCATTACAATCCTGCATGACCCATGTAACATAGTGTTCCGTACCCTTGTCATCACAATGCTCCATGCAAACTCTCATCACAATAATGCATGAAACATTTCAGACAAATGTTCCATGCCGTTCTCATCACCATGCTCCATTACCCCTGTCATAACAATGCACCATGACACCTACCATCACAATATTCCACGGCCTAGTCATCACAAGGTTCCATGATACTTGTCATCACAATACTGAAGACCCCTGTAATCACAGTGCTCCATGCCCTTGTCATCACAAAGCTCCATGACGCATGTCATCAGAATGTTCCATGGCCTTCTCATCACAATGCTCCATGCCCTTGTCATCACAATGCTCCAAGACCCCTGTAAACACAATGCTCCATGTCCCTTTTCATCTCAATGCTCCATGAACCCTGTCATCACAATGCACTATGCCCATCATCATAATGCTTCAGGGTATTGTCATCACAATGAAATCAATATTCTCCATGACCTCTGTCATCATAATGCTCCAAACCCTTGTGATCACAATGTTCCATAACACTTATCATCACAACACCCCATGACGATCATCATCACAATTATCCATGGTCTTCTCATCACAATGCTCCATGATATTTGTCATCACAATGCTCAATACACTTCTCATCACAATGCTCCCTGACACTTGTCGTCAGTATGCTCCTTGAACCCTTTCATGACAAGGCTCCATGCCTTTTTCATCCCAATGATCCATGCCCTTTTCATCACAATTCTCCAAGATCCCTGTAATCACAATGCTCCATGCCCTTGTCATCAAAAAACTCCATGACGCATATCATCAGAATGCTCCATTACCTTCTCATCACAATGCTCCATGACCTAGTCATCACAATGCTCCAAGACCCTTGTAATCACAATGCTCCATGTCCCTTTTCATCAGAATGCTCCATGAGACTTGTCATCACAAGTCTCCATGGTCTTCTCATCACTATGCTCCAGGACCTTGTCATCACCATGCTCCATCCCCTTGTCATCACAATGCACCATGACCCCTGTCATCACAATAATCCATGAATATTTTCAGCCCAATGCTGCACGACCTACTCATCACAGTGCTCATTGGCCAATATCATTACAATGCTCCATGACCACTGTCATCACAATGCTCCAAACACTTGTGATCACAATGTTCCATAACACTTATCATCACAACACTCCATGATGCCTGTCATCACAATACTCCATGCCCTTTTCATCACAATGCTCCATGACCTTTGTCATCACAATTCTCAATACATTTGTCATCACAATGCTCCCTGACACTTGTCATCAGAATGCTCCTTGAACCCTGTCATGAAAAGGCTCCATGCCTTTTTCATCACAATGCCCCATGCTGTTTTCATCACAATGCCCCATGCCATTGTCATCAAAATACTCCACAAGCTTGTCACCAGAATGCTCCATGACCCTTGTCATCACAATTTTCCATGCACTTGTCAGCACAATGCTCCCTGACACTTGTCATCACAATGCTCCATGAACTTTTCATCACAAAGCTCTTTGATTCTTGTAATCACAATGCTCTATGCCTTTCTCAGCACAATGCTCCATGACGCTTGTCATCACAATGCTCCATGCGCTTGTCAGCACGATGCTCCATGACACATGTCCTCAAAATGAACCATGCGCTTGTCATCACAGTGCTCCACAATCTTGTCATCACAATGCTCCATAAAACTTGGCATCACAGTGCTCCATGCGCTTCTCATGAAAATGCTCTCTCACCACAGATATCCCAATGTTACATCACTGTTCGTCTCAATACTCCCTCACCCTTGTTATCACAATGTTCCATGACTCCTGTCATCGCAATGCCACATGCACTTATCATCACAATGTTCGATGACCCCTGACATCACAATGCTCCATAACCCCTGTCATCAAAATGCTCCATGACACTTTTCATCAAAATTCTCCATGACCACTGACATCACAATGTTCCATAACACCTGTCATCAAATTGTTCCATGAAACTTTTCATCAAATTGCTCCATGACCCTGTCATCACAATGCTCCCTGCAATTCTCATCACAAGGCACAACGCCCTTGTCATCAAAATGCTCCATGGCCATTGTCATCACAAAGATCCATTACCCTTGGCATCACAAAGCTCCATGTCATTGTCATCACAATGCTCCATGAACACTCTAATCACATTGCTCCATGCCCTTGTCATCACAAAGCTCCATGACACATGTCATCAGAATGCTCCATGGCTTTCTCATCACAATGCTCCATGCCCTTGCCGTCACAGTGCTCCATTACACCTGTGATAACAATGCTCCATGACCCCTGCCATCACGATGTTCCGTGGCCTTGTCATCACAAGGCTCCAAGACCCCTCTCATCACAATGCACCATGCCGATCATCATAATGCTTCATGCTATTGTCATCACAATGAAATCAAAATGCTCCAAGACCTCAGTCATAACAATGCTCCAAACCATTGTGATCACAATGTTCCATAACACTTCTCCTCACAGTGCCCCATGATGCTCGTCATCACAATTATCCATGGTCTTCTCATCAGAATGTTCCATGACCTTTGTCATCACAATGCTCAATACACTTGTCATCAAAATGCTCCCTGACACTTGTTGTCTGTATGCTCATTGAACCCTGTCATGACAAGGCTCCATGCCTTTTTCATCACAATGATCTTGCCCTTTTCATCACAATGCACCAAGACCACTTGAAACACAATGCTCCATGCCCTTGTCATCACAAAGCTAAATGAAACATGTCTTCAGAATGCTCCTTGGCCATCTCCTCACAATGTTCCATGCCCATATCATCACAATGTTCTAAGACCCCTGTAATCACAATGGTCCATGCCCCTTTTCATCAGTATGCTCCATGAGATTTGTCATCACAAGTCTCTATGGATTTCTCATCACAATTCTCCAGGACCTTGTCATCACAATGCTTCACGACCTTGTTTTGAAAATTCTCAATGGCCCTTGTCATCATAATGCTCCAAGCCCTAGTCATCACAATGCTCCATTATATTTGTCATCAAAATCCTCCATTACATTTGGCATCACAATGCTCCCTGCCATTGTCATTGCAATGGACCATGACATATGTCATCACAATGCTCCCTGACACCTGTCTTCACAATACTCCATGACCTTCTCATCACAATAATCCATGCCCTTTTCATCACAATGCACCATGTCCACTGTCATCACAATAATCTATGAAACTTGTCAGACCAATGCTACATGCCCCTGTCACCACAATGCTCCATGCCCTTGTCATCACAATGCTCCATGACCCCTGTCATCACAATGCTCCATGACTCCAGTCATCACAATGCTTCATAACATTTGTCATCACAGTGGTCCATGCCCGCGTCAGCAAAAGGCTCTGTGACCTTTATAACCACAATGCTCCATGAACTTTTCATCACAATGCTCCGTGACCCTTGTCATCACAATGCTCCATGCCTTTGTCAGAAAAATGCTCCATGAACCTTGTCATCACAATGTGGTACGCGATTTTCATCACAACGGTCCACAAATTTGTCATGGTATTGCTCCATAAACCTTGTAATCACAATGCTCCATGCCCTTCTCATCACAATGCTCCATTACCCCTGTCATAACAATGCTCCATGACCCCTTCCATCACGATGTTCCATGGCCTTGTCATCACAAGCCTCCATGACACTTGTCATCACAGTGCTCCATGACACCTGTCATCACAATGCTCCATGCCTTTATCTGCAAAATGCTACATGACCTTGTCATTACAATGTTCTATGCGCTTGTCATCACAATACTCCATTTCCATTGTCATCACAATCCTCCATGAACCTTGGGATCACATTGCTTCATGCCCTTGTCATCACAATGCTCCATGCTCCTTGAAATCAAAATGATCATTGACCTCTGTCATCACAATGCTCCAAACCCTTGTGATCCCCATGTTCCATAATACTTGTCATCACAACGCTCCATGGTGCCTGTCATCACAAAATTCCATGCCCTTTTCATCACAATGCTCCATGAACTTTGTCATCACAATGCTCAGTACACTTGTCATCACAATGCTCCCTGACACTTGTCATCAGAATGCTCCTTGATCCCTGTCACGAAAAGGCTCCATGCCTTTTTCATCACAATGCCCCATTCCATTTTCATCACAATGATCCGTGACAATTGTCATTACAATGCTCCTTGCCTTTATCTGAAAAATATTCCATGACCCTTGTCATCAAAAAGTGCCATTCACTTTTCATCACAAGGGTCCAGATACTTGTCATTGCAATGCTCCATAAACCTTGTAATCAAAATGCTCCATACACTGCTCATCAAAATGCTGTCTCACCAGAGATATCCCAGTTTTCCCTCACTAGTCGTCACAATACTCCCTTACCCCTGTAATCACAATGTCCCATGACCCCTGTCATCACAATGCTACATTCCTTTATCATCACAATATTCCATGACCCCTGACATCACAATATTCTATAACCCCTGTCATCAAAATGTTCCAATACACTTTTCATCATATTGCTGCATGACCCTGTCATCAAAATACTCCCTGCCCTTCTCATCACAATGCACCATGCACTTATCATCAAAATGCTCCATGACATTTGTCATCACAAAGCGCCATGACCCTTGGAATCACAATGCTCCATGTCATTGTCATCACAATGCTCCATGAACCCTCTCATCACATTGCTCCATGCCCTTGTCATCACAAAGCTCCATGACACTTGTCATCACAATGCTCGATGCCCTTCTCATCACAATGCCCCATGCCCTTGTCATTACAATTCTCCATGACCCATGTATCACAGTGTTCCATGCCCTTATCATCACAATGCTCTATGCCCACTCTCATCACAATAATCCATGAAACATTTCAGACCAATTCTCCATACCCTTCTCATCACAATGCTCCTTTACCTCTGTCATAACAATGCTCCATGACACCTGCCATCACAATGTTCCACGGCCTTGTCATCACAAGGCTCCATGACACTTGTCATCACAATGCTCCACGACCCCTCTAATCAAAATGCTCCATGCCCTTTTCATCAAAAAGGTACATGACGCATGTCATCAGAATGTTCCATGGCCCTGTCACCACAATGCTCCATTCCCTTGTCATCACAATGCTCCAATACCCTTGTAATCAAAATGCTCCATGCGTCTTTTCATCTCAATGCTCCATGAAGCCTGTCATCAAAATGGACCATGCCCATCATCAAAATGCTTCAGGCTATTGTCATCACAATGAAATCAATATGCCCCATGGCCTCTGTCATCACAATGCTCCAATCCCTTGTGATCACAATGTTCCATAACACTTATCATCACAAAACCCTATGACGCTCATCATCACAATTATCCATGGTCTTCTCATCACAATTCTCCATGACCTTTGTCATCAGAATGCTCAATACACTTGTCATCACAATGCTCCCTGACACTTGTCATCAGTATGCTCCCTTAACCCTGTCATGACACGTCTCCATGCCTTTTTCATCCCAATGATCCATGCCCTTTTCATCACAATGCTCCAAGACCCCTGTAATCACAATGCTCCATGCTCTTGTCGTCACAAAACTCAATGATGCATGTCATCAGAATGCTCCATGGCCTTCTCCTCACAATGCTCCATGCCCTTGTCATCACAGTATTCCAAGACCCCTGTAATCTCAATGCTCCATGCCCCTTTTCATCTGAATGCTCCATGAGACTTGTCATCACAAGTCTCCATTGTCTTCTCATAAAAGTGCTCCAGGAACTTGTCATCAAAATGCTCCATGACCCCTGTCATCACAATACTCCATGAACATTTTCAGCCCAATGCTCCATGACCCTTGTCATCACAATGATCTTTGCCCTTGTCATCCCAAAGCTCCATGACTCCTGTATTCACAATGCTCCGTGACGCTTGTCATCACAGTGCTCCATGACACCAGTCATCACAATGCTCCATGCCTGTGTCAGCAAAAGGCTACATGACCTTGTCATTGCAATGCTCTATTCGCTTGTCATCACAATACTCCATTACCATTGTCATCACAGTCCGCCATGAACCTTGGGATCACATTGCTTCATGCCCTTGTCATCACAATGCTCCATGCTCCTTGAAATCAAAATGATCCATGACCTCTGTCATCTCAATGCTCCAAACCCTTGTGATCACATTGTTCCATAACACTTGTCATCACAACGCTCCATGATGCCTGTCATCACAATACTCCATGCCCTTTTCATCACAATGCTCCATGACCTTTGTCATCACAATTCACAATACACTTGTCATCACAATGTCCCATGCCTTTTTCATTACAATGCTCCATGCCATTCTCATCAAAATACTCCACAAGCTTGTCATCAGAATACTCCATGACACTTTTCATCACAATTCTCCATGCACCTGTCAACACAAAGCTCCCTGACCCTTGTCATCACAATGCTCCAAGCCATTGTCATCACAATGCTCCATTACCTTTGTCATCAGAATCCTCCAGGACTCTTGGCATCAAAATGCTCCATGCCATTGTCATAACTATGGGCCATTACATATGTCATCACAATGTTCCCTGACACCTGTCTTCAAAATACTGCATGACCTGGTCATCACAATGCTCCATGCCCTTGTCATCACAATGCGCCATTCCAACAGTCATCACAATAATCCATGAAACTTATTAGACCAATGCTCCATTCGCTTGTCATCACAATGCTCCATGCCCTTGTTATCACAATGCTCCATGACCCCTGTCATCACAATGCTCCATGCCTCCATTCCTCACAATGCTTCATGACCTTTGTCATCACAATGGTCCATGCCCTCGTCATCAGCAGTCTCTGTGACATATTTAACCACAATGCTCCATGAACTTTTCATCACAATGCTCTTTGCCCCTTGTCATCACAATGCTCTATGCCTTTCTCAGCACAATGCTCCATGACCCTTGTCATCAAAATGCTCCATGCGCTTGTCAGGACAATGCTCCATGACCCATGTCATCACAATGCACCCTGCACTAATCATCTCAGTGCTCCACAATCTTGTCACCACAATGCTCCATAAAACATGTCATCACAATTATCCATGCACTTCTCATCAAAATGCTCTCTCAACACTGATATCACAATGTTACATCACTATTCATCAAAATACTCCCTCACCCCTGTCATCACAGTGTTCCATGACTTCTGTCTTTGCAATGCTACATGCACATATCATCAAAAAGTTTGATGACCCCTGACATCACAATGTTCCATAACCCCTGTCATCAAAATGCTCCATAACACTTTTCCTCAAAATGCTCAATGACCCCTGACATCACAATGTTCCACAACCCTTGTCATCATAATTCTCCATGATCCTTTTCATCAAAATGCTCCATGACCCCTGACATCACAATGTTCCATAACCCCTGTCATCAAAATATTCCATGACACTTTTCATCAAATTGTTCTATGACCCTGTCATCACAATGCTCCCTGCCATTCTCATCAAAATGTACCACGCTCTTGTCATCAAAATGCTCCATGACCTTTGTCATCACAAAGCTCCATGACCCTTGGCATCTCAATGTTCCATGCCATTGTCATCACAATGCTCCATGAACCCTATAATCACAATGCTCCATGCCCCTTTGCATCACAATGCTCCATGAACCCTGTCATCAAAATGCACCATGCCCATCATCATAATGCTTCAGGCTATTGTCATCACAGTGAAATCAAAATATTCGATGATCTATCTCATCACAATGCTCCAAATCCTTGTGATCACAAGGTTCCATAACACTTATCATCACATCGCCCCATGACGCTCATCATCACAATTATCCATGGTCTTCTCATCACAGTGCTCCATGACCTTTGTCATCACAATGCTCTATACACTGGTCATCACAATGCTCCCTGACACTTGTCATCAGTATGCTCCTGGAACGCTGACATGACAAGGCTCCATACCATTTTCATAACAATGATCCATGCCAATTTCATCACAATGCTCCAAGACACCAGTAATCACAATGCTCCATGCCCTTGTCATCACAATGCTCCAAGACCCCTGTAATCACAATACTCCATGCCCCTTTTCATCAGAGTGCTCCATGAGACTTGTTATTACAAGGCTCCATGGTCTTCTCATCACAATGCTCCAGGAACTTTTCATCACAGTGCTCCATTCCCTTGTCATCACAATGCTCCATGTCCCCTGTCATCACAATGCTCCGTGACTCCAGTCATCACAATGCTTCATGACCTTGGTCATCACAATGATCCATGCCCTCGTCATCACAAGGCTCTGTGACCTTTGTCACCAAAATGCTCCATGAAATTTTCATCACAATGCTCGTTGACCCTTCTCATCACAATGCTCCATGCCTTTGTCAGCACAGTGCTCCATGACCCATGTCATCACAATGTGCCATGTGCTTGTCTTCACAAAGCTCCACAACCTTGTCATCACAATGCTCCATTAAACTTGTCATCACAATGCTCCATGCACTTCTTATCAAAATGCTCTCTCACGAATGATATAAAAATGTTCCCTCTTTAGTCATCACAATACACCCACTCCCCTGTCATCACAATGTTCCACAACACCGTCATGAAAATGTTCCATGACTCCTGACATCACAATGTTCCATAACCCATGTCATCAAAATGTTCCGTGACACTTTTCATCAAATTGCTCCATGACCCTGTCATCACAATGCTCCCTGCCCTTCACAAGATAATTCACCACATCCTTGTCATCAAAATGCTCCATGACCTCTGTCATCACAAAATTCCATGACACTTGGCATCACAATGCTCCATGCCATTGTCATCACAATGCTCCAAAAACCTCTCATCACATTGTTCCAAGCCCTTGTCATCACAGGATCCATGATGCTTTTCATCACAATGCTCGATGCCATTCTTCTCACAATGCTCCATGTGCTTGTCATTACAATCCTCCATGAACCATGTATCACAGTGTTCCGTGCCCTTGTTATCACAGTGCTCCTTGCCCCCTCTCATCACAATAATCCATGAAATATTTCAGACCAATGTTCCATGCCCTTTTCATCACAATGATCCAAGACTCCTGTAATCATATTGCTCCATGCCCCTTTTCATCTCAATGCTCCATGAACGCTGTCATCACAATACACCAATGCACATCATCATAATGCTTCATGCTATTGACTTCACAATGAAATCAAAATGCTCTATGACCTCTGTCATCACAATGCTCCAAATCCTTGTGATCACAATATTCCCTAACACTTATCATCACAGCTCCCCATAACGCTCGTCATCACAATTATCCATGGTCTTCTAATCACAATGCTCCATGACATTTGTCATCACAATGCTCAATACACTTGTCATCACAATGGTCCCTGACACTTGTCATCAGTATGCTCCTTGAACCCTGTCATGACAAGGCTCCATGCCTTTTTCATCACAATGTTACATGCCCTTTTCCTCACAGTGCTCCAAGACCCCTGTAATCACAATGCTCCATGCACTTGTCATCACAAAGCTCCATGATGCATGTCATCAGAACGCTCCATGACATTCTCATCGCAGTGTTCAATGCCCTTGTCATCACAGTGCTCCAAGACCCCTGTAATCACAATGCTCCATGCCCTTGTCATCACAAAGCTCCATGATGCATGTCATCAGAACGCTCCATGACATTCTTATCCCAATGTTCAATGCCGTTGTCATCCCAATGCTCCATGAAACATGTACTCACAAGGCTCCATGACGCGTGCCATCACAGTGCTCCATGCCCTTGTTATCACAATGCTCCATGACCCCTGTCATCACAACGCTCCGTGACTCCAGTCATCACAATGCTTCATGACCTTTGTCATCACAATGGTTCATGCCCTCGCCATCAACAGTCTCTGTGACCTTTTTAACCACATTGCTCCATGAACTTTTCATCACAATGCTCTTTGACCCTTGTCATCACAATGCTCTATGCCTTTCTCAGCACAATGCTCCATGACCCTTATCATCACAATGCTCCATGCGCTTGTCAGCACAATTCTCCATGACACATGTCATCACAATGCTCCATGACCCTTGTCATCACAATGCTCCGTGACTCCAGTCATCTCAATGCTTCATAACGTTTGTCATCACAATGGTCCATGCCCGCGTCATCACAAGGCTCTGTGACCTTTGTAACCACAATGCTCCATGAAATTTTCATCACAATTCTCTGTGACACTTGTCATCACAATGCTCCATGTCTTTTTCAGAACAATGCTCCATGACCATTGTCTTCAAAATGTGCCACGCGCATTTCGTCACAACGGTCCACAACCTTGTCACTGCAATGCTCCATAAACCATGTAATCACAATGCTCCATGCACTTCTCATCATAATGCTCTCTCACCAGAGATATCACAGTGTTCCATCACTAGTCATCACAATTCTCCCTCACCCCTGTAATCACAATGTTCCATGAACCTGTCATCACACTGCTATATCCCCTTATCATCACAATGTTCCATGACCCCTGTCATCAAAATGCTCCATGACCCTTTTCATCCCAAAGCTCCAAGACCCCTGACATCACAATGTTCTATAACCCCTGCCATCAAAATGTTCCATTACACTATTCATCAAATTGCTGCATGACCCGGTCATCAAAATGCTCCCTGCCCTTCTCATCACAATGCACCATGCCCTTGTCATCAAAATGCTCCATGACTTGTCATCACAAAGCTCCATGACCCTTGGCATCACAATGCTCCATGTCATTGTCATCACAATGCTCCATGAACCCTCTCATCACATTGCTCAATGCCCTTGTCATCACAAAGCTCCATGACACTTGTCATCACAATGCTCGATGCCCTTCTCACCTCAATGGTCCATGCCCTTGTCATTACAATCCTGCATGACCCATGTAACATAGTGTTCCGTACCCTTGTCATCACAATGCTCCATGCAAACTCTCATCACAATAATGCATGAAACATTTCAGACAAATGTTCCATGCCGTTCTCATCACCATGCTCCATTACCCCTGTCATAACAATGCACCATGACACCTACCATCACAATATTCCACGGCCTAGTCATCACAAGGTTCCATGATACTTGTCATCACAATACTGAAGACCCCTGTAATCACAGTGCTCCATGCCCTTGTCATCACAAAGCTCCATGACGCATGTCATCAGAATGTTCCATGGCCTTCTCATCACAATGCTCCATGCCCTTGTCATCACAATGCTCCAAGACCCCTGTAAACACAATGCTCCATGTCCCTTTTCATCTCAATGCTCCATGAACCCTGTCATCACAATGCACTATGCCCATCATCATAATGCTTCAGGGTATTGTCATCACAATGAAATCAATATTCTCCATGACCTCTGTCATCATAATGCTCCAAACCCTTGTGATCACAATGTTCCATAACACTTATCATCACAACACCCCATGACGATCATCATCACAATTATCCATGGTCTTCTCATCACAATGCTCCATGATATTTGTCATCACAATGCTCAATACACTTCTCATCACAATGCTCCCTGACACTTGTCGTCAGTATGCTCCTTGAACCCTTTCATGACAAGGCTCCATGCCTTTTTCATCCCAATGATCCATGCCCTTTTCATCACAATTCTCCAAGATCCCTGTAATCACAATGCTCCATGCCCTTGTCATCAAAAAACTCCATGACGCATATCATCAGAATGCTCCATTACCTTCTCATCACAATGCTCCATGACCTAGTCATCACAATGCTCCAAGACCCTTGTAATCACAATGCTCCATGTCCCTTTTCATCAGAATGCTCCATGAGACTTGTCATCACAAGTCTCCATGGTCTTCTCATCACTATGCTCCAGGACCTTGTCATCACCATGCTCCATCCCCTTGTCATCACAATGCACCATGACCCCTGTCATCACAATAATCCATGAATATTTTCAGCCCAATGCTGCACGACCTACTCATCACAGTGCTCATTGGCCAATATCATTACAATGCTCCATGACCACTGTCATCACAATGCTCCAAACACTTGTGATCACAATGTTCCATAACACTTATCATCACAACACTCCATGATGCCTGTCATCACAATACTCCATGCCCTTTTCATCACAATGCTCCATGACCTTTGTCATCACAATTCTCAATACATTTGTCATCACAATGCTCCCTGACACTTGTCATCAGAATGCTCCTTGAACCCTGTCATGAAAAGGCTCCATGCCTTTTTCATCACAATGCCCCATGCTGTTTTCATCACAATGCTCCATGCCATTGTCATCAAAATAGTCCACAAGCTTGTCATCAGAATTCTCCATGACACTTGTCATCACAATTTTCCATGCACTTGTCAGCACAATGCTCCTTGAACTTTGTCATCATAATGCTCCAAGCCATTGTCATCACAATGCTCCATTACCTTTGTCATCAGAATCCTCCATGACAATAGGCATCACAATGCTCCATGCCATTGTCATCACAATGGGACATTACATATGTCATCACAATGCTCTCTGACACCTGTCTTCACAATACTGCATGACCTGGTCATCACAATGCTCCATGCCCTTGTCATCACAATGCGCCATTCCAACTGTCATCGCAATAATCCATGAAACTTATTAGACCAATGTTCCATGCCCTTGTCATCACAATCCTCCATGCCCTTGTTATAACAATGCTCCATTACCCCTGACATCACAACGCTCCGTGACTCCAGTCATCAAAGTGCTTCATGACCTTTGTCATCACAATGGTTTATGCCCTCGCCATCAACAGTATCTGTGATCTTTTTAACCACAATGCTCCATGAAATTTTCATCACAATGCTGTTTGACCCTTGTCATCACAATGCTCTATGCTTTTCTCAGCACAATGCTCCATGCCCCTTTTCATCAGAATGCTCCATGAGAGTTGTCACCACAAGTGTCCATGGTCTTCTCATCACAATGCTCCAGGACCTTGTCATCACCATGCTCAATTCCCTTGTCATCAAAATGCTCCATGACCCATGTCATCACAATAATCAATGAGCATTTTCAGCCCAATGCTCCACGACCTACTCATCACAATGCTCCATGGCCAATATCATCACAATGCTCCGTAACCACTGTCATCAAAACACTCCATGACACCTGACAACACAATGATCCGGGACACTTGTCATCACAATGCTCCATTCCCTTGTCATCACAATGCTCCATGACCCCTGTCATCAAAACACTCCATGAACATTTTCAGCCCAATGCTCCATGACCCTTGTCATCACAATGATCCATGCCCTTGTCATCCCAATGCTCCATGACGCGTGTATTCACAATGCTCCATGACGCTTGTCATCAGAGTGGTCCATGACACATGTCATCACAATGCCCCATGCCTTTGTCAGCAAAATGCTACATGACCTTTTCATTACAATGCTCTATGCGCTTGTCATCACAATACTCCATTTCCATTGTCATCACAATCCTCCATGAAACTTGGGATCACATTGCTTCATGCTCTTGTCATCACAATGCTCCATGCTCCTTGAAATCAAAATGATCCATGACCTCTGTCATCACAATGCTCCAAACCCTGGTGACCACAAAGTTCCATAACACTTTTCATCACAACGCTCCATGATGCCTGTCATCACGATACTCCATGCCCTTTTCATCACAATGCTCCATGCCGTTTTCATCACAATGCTCCATGTCATTGTCATCAAAATACTCCACAAGCGTGTCATCAGAATGCTCCATGACCCTTATCATCACAATTCTCCATGCACTTGTCAGCACAAAGCTCCCTGACCCTTGTCATCACAATGCTCGAAGCCATTGTCATCACAATGCTCCATTATCTTTGTCTTCAGAATCCTCCATAACACTTGGCATCACAATGCTCCATGCCATTGTCATCACAATGGACCATTACCTATGTCATCACAATGCTCCCTGACACCTGTCTTCACAATACTGCATGACCTGGTCATCACAATGCTCCATGCCCTAGTCATCACAATGCACCATACCAACTCTCATCGCAATAATCCATGGAACTTATTAGACCAATATTCCATGCCCTTGTCATCAAAATACTCCATGCCCTTGTCATCACAATGCTCCATGAACACTGTCATCACAATGCTCCATGACTCCAGTCATCACAAAGCTTCATGACCTTTGTCATCAAAATGGTCCATGCCCTCCTCATCAATAGTCTCTGTGACCTTTTTAACCACATTGCTCCATGAACTTTTCATCACAATGCTCTTTGACCCTTGTCATCACAATGCTCCATGACAAATGTCATCACAATGCACCATGCGCTTGTCATCACAGTGCTCCACAATCTTGTCATCACAATGCTCCTTAAAATTTGTCATCACAATGCTCCATGCACTTCTCATCAAAATGCTCTCTCACCACTGATATCACAATGCTACATCACTATTTTTCTCAATACTCCCTCACCCCTGTCATCACAATGTTCTATGACTCCTGTCATCACAATGCTACATGCACTTATCATCACAATGTTCGATGACCCCTGACATCCCAATGTTCCATAACACCTGTCATCAAAATGTTCCATGACACTTTTCATCAAATTGCTCCATGACACTGTCATCAGAATTCTCCCTGCCCTTCTCATCACAATTCACAAATCCCTTGCCATCAAAATGTTCCATGACCTTTGTCATCACAAAGATCCATGACATGTGGCATCACAATGCTCCATGTCATTGTCATCACAGTGCTCCTTGAACGCTCTCATCACATTGCTCCATGCCCTTGTCTTCACAAAGCTCCGTGACACATGTCATCAGAATGGTCCATGTCCTTCGCATCACAATGCTCCATGCCCTTGCCATCACAATGTTCCATTACCCCAGTCATAACAATGCTCTATGACCACTGCCATCACGATGTTCCATGGCCTTGTCATCACAAAGCTCCATGACCCTTCTCATCAAAATGCTCCAAGAACACTGTAATCACAATGCTCTATGCCCCTTTACATCTCAATGACCCATGAACCCTGTCATCACAATGCACCATGCCCATCATCATAATGCTTCATGCTATTGTCATCACAATGAAATCAAAATGCTCCAAGACCTCTGTCATAACAATGCTCCAAACCCTTGCGATCACAATATACCCTATCAGTTGTCATCACAATGCCCCATGACGCTCGTCTTCACAATTATCAATGGTCTTCTCATCACAATGCTCCATGAACTTTGTCATCACAATGCTCAATACAATTGTCATCAAAATGCTCCCTGACACTTGTTGTCTGTATGCTCCTTGAACCCTGTCATGACAAGACTCCATGCCTTTTTCATCACAATCATCCATGCCTTTTTCATCACATTGCTCCAAGACCCATGTAATCACAATGCTCCATGCCCTTGTCATCACAAATCTCAATTACGCATGCCATCAGAATGCTCCTTGGTCTTCGCCTCACAATGCTCCATGCCCTTGTCATCACAACGTTCCAAGACTCCTGTAATCACAATGCTCCATGCCCCTTTTCATCAGTATGCTCCATGAGAATTGTCATCACAAGGCTCCATGTTTTTGTCATCACAATGCTCCCTGACACCTCTCTTCACAATACTCCATGACCTTCTCATCACAATGCTCCATGCCCTTGTCATCACAATGCACCATGTGCACTGTCATCACAATAATCTATGAAACATGTCAGACCAATGCTCCATGCCCCTGTCATCACAATGCTCCATGCCCTTGTCATCACAATGCTCCATGACCCTTGTCATCACAATGCTCCGTGACACCAGCCATCACAATGTTTCATAACGTTTGCCATCACCATGGTCCATGCCCGCGTCATCACAAGGCTCTGTGACTTTTGTATCCAAAATGCTCCATGAACTTTTCAAAATAATTCTCTGTGACTCTTGTCAGCACAATGCTCCAAGTCTTTGTCAGAACAATGCTCCATGACCATTGTCATCACAATGTGCCACGCACATTTCATCACAACGGTCCACAACATTGTCATTGCAATGCTCCATAAACTTTGTAATCACAATGCTCCATGCACTTCTCATCAAAATGCTCTCTCACCAGAGATATCACAATGTTCAATCACTAGTCATCACAATACTCCCTCACCCATGGAATCACAATGTTCCATGACCCTGTCATCAAAATGCTACAAACCCTTATCATCACAATGTTCCATGACACCTGACATCACAATGTTCCATAACCCTTGTCATCAAAATGCTCCATGACCCTTTTCATCCCAAAGCTCCAAGACCCCTGACATCACAATGTTCTATAACAACTGCCATCAAAATGTTCCATTACACTTTTTATCAAATTGCTGCATGACCCGGTCATCAAAATGCTCCCTGCCCTTCTCATCACAATGCACCATGCCCTTGTAATCAAAATGCTCCATGACTTGTCATCATAAAGCTCCATGACCCTTGGCATCACAATGCTCAATGTCAATGTCATCACAATGCTCCATGACCCTCTCATCACATTGCTCCATGCCCTTCTCATCACAAAGCTCCATGACACTTGTCATCACAATGCTCGATGCCTTTCTCATCACAATGCTCTATGCCCTTGTCATTACAATCCTGCATGAGCCATGTATCACAGAGTTCCGTGCCCTTGTCATCACAATGCTCCATTCCCACTCTCATCACAATAATCCATGAAGCATTTCAGACCAATGTTCCGTACCCTTCTCATCAAAATGCTCCATTACCCCTGTCATAACAATGCACCATGACCCTTGCCATCACAATGTTCCACTGGCTAGTCATCACAAGGTTCCATGACACTTGTCATCACAATGCCGAAGACCCCTGAAATCAGAATGCTCCATGCATTTTTCATCACAAAGCTCCATGACGGATGTCATCAGAATGTTCCATGGCCTTCTCATCACAATGCTCCATGCCCTTGTCATCACAATGCTCCAAGACCCTTGTAATCACAATGCTCCATGCCCCTTTTCATCTCAGTGATCCATGAACACTGTCATCACAATGCACCATGCCCATCATCATAATGCTTCAGGCTATTGTCATCACAATGAAATCAATATTCTTCATGACGTGTGTCATCATAATGCCCCAAACCCTTATGATCACAATGTTCCATAACACTTATCATCACAACACTTCATGACGCTCATCATCACCATTACCCATGGTCTTCTCATCACAATGCTCCATGATCTTTGTCATCACAATGCTCAATAAAATTGTCATCACAATGCACCCTGACACTTGTCATCAGTATGCTCCTTGAACCCTGTCATGAGAAGGCTCCATGCTTTTTCATCTCAATGATCCATGCCCTTTTCATCACAATGCTCCAAACCCATGTAATCTCAATGCTCCTTGCCCTTGTCATCACAAAGCTCAATGACGCATGCCATCAGAATGCTCCTTGGTCTTCTCCTCAGAATGCTCCATGCCCTTGTCATGACAATGTTCCAAGACCACTGTAATCACAATGCTCCATGACCTTGTCATCACAAAACTCCATGACGCATGTCATCAGAATGCTCCATGGCCTTCTCATCAGAATGCTCCATGCCCTAGTCATCACAATGCTCCAAGACCCCTGTAATCACAATGCTCCATGCCCCTTTTCATCAGAATGCTCCATGAGACTTGTCATCACAAGTCTCCATGCCCTTCTCATCACAATACTCCATGTCCTTGTCATTGCAATCCTGCATGAACCATGTATCACAGTGTACCGTGACCTTGTCATCACAATGCTCCTAGCCCACTCTCATCACAATTATCCATAAAATATTTCAGACCAATGTTCCATGTCCTTCTCATCAAAATGCTCCATTACCCCATCATAACAATGAACCATGACCCCTGCCATAACAATATTCCACGGCCTAGTCATCACATGGTTCCATGACACTTGTCATCACAATGCTCAAGACCCATGAAATCACAATGCTCCATGCCCTTGTTATTACAAAATTCCATGACGCATGGCATCAGAATGCTCCATGGCCTTCTCATCACAATGCTCCATGCCCTAGTCATCACAATGCTCCAAGACCCGTGTAATCACAATGCTCCATGCCCCTTTTCATCAGAATGCTCCATGAGACTTGTCATCACAAGTCTCCATGGTCTTCTCATCACAATGTTCCAGGACCTTGTCATCACCATGCTCCATTCCCTTGTCATCACATTGCTCCATGACCCCTGTCATCACAATAAACCATGAACATTTTCAGCCCAATGATCCACGACCTTCTCATCACAATGCTCCATGGCCAATATCATCACAATGCTCCATGACCATTGTCATCACAACACTCCATGACACCTGACAACACAATGATCCGGGACTCTTGTCATCACAATGCTCCATTCCGTAGTCATCACAATGCTTCATGAACCCTGTCATCACAACCCTCCAAGAACATTTTCAGCCCAGTGCTACATGACCCTTGTCATCACAATGATCCATGCCCTTGTCATCAAAATGCTCCCTGACACTTTTCATCAGAATGCTCCTTGAACCCTGTCACAAAAAGTCTCCATGCCTTTTTCATCACAATGCCCCATGCCCTTTTCATTACAATGCTCCAAGACCCCTGTAATCACAATGCTCCATGCCCTTTTTCATCTCAATGTTCCATGAACTCTGTCATCACAATGCACCATACCCATCATCATAATGCGGCAGGCTATTGTCATTACAATGAAATAAAAATTCTCCATGACCTCTGTCATCATAATGCTCCAAACCCTTGCAATCACAATGTTCCATAACACTTATCATCACAACACCCAATGACCATCATCATCACAATTATCCATGGTCTTCTCATCACAATGCTCCATGATCTTTGTCATCACAATGCTCAATTCTCTTGTCATCACAATGCTCCCTGACACTTGTCATCAGTATGCTCCTTGAATCCTGTCAGGACAAGGCTCCATGCCTTTTTCATCACAATGATCCATGCCCTTTACATCAGAATGCTCCAAAACCCCTGTAATCATAATGTTCCATGCCCTTGTCATCAAAAAGCTCCATGACGCATGCCATCAGAATGCTCCATGGCATTCTCCACACATTGCTTCATGCCCTTGTTATCACGATTCTCCAAGACCCCTGTAATCACAATGCTCCATGCCCCTTTTCATCAGAATGCTCCATGAGACTTGTCATCACAAGTCACCATGGTCATCTCATCACAATGCTCCAGGACCTTGTCATCACCATGCTCCATTCTCATGTCATCAAAATGCTCAATGACCCCGTCATCACAATACTCCATGAACATTTTCAGCCCAATGCTCCATGACCTTCTCATCACAATGCTCCATAAGCAATATCATCACAATACTCCATGATCACTGTCATCACAACACTCCATGAACATTTTCAGCCCAGTGCTCCATGACCCTTGTCATCACAATGATCCATGCCCTTCTCATCCCAATGCTCCATGACCCCTGTATTCACAATGCTCCGTGACGCTTGTCATCACAGTGCTCCATGACACCTGTCATCAAAATGCTCCATGCCTTTGTCAGCAAAACGCTAAATGACCTTGTCATTACAATGCTCTATGGGTTTGTCATCACAATACTCCTTTACCATTGTCACCACAATCCTCCATGAACCTTGGGATCACATTGCTTCATGCCCTTGTCATCAAAATGCTCCATGCTCCTTGAAATCAAAATGATCCATGACCTCTGTCATCGCAATTTCCCAAACCCTTGTGATCACAATGTTCCATAGCACTTGTCATCACAACGCACCATGATGCCTGTCATCACAATACTCCATGACTTTTTCATCACAATGCTCAATGACATTTGTCATCACAATTCTCAATACACTTGTCATCACAGTGCTCCCTGACACTTGTCGTCAGAAGGCTCCTTGAACCCTGTCACGAAAATGTTCCATGCCTTTTTCATCACAATGCCCCATGCCGTTTTCATCACAATGCTCCATGCAATTGTCATCAAAATACTGCACAAGCTTCTCATCAGAATGCTCCATGACCCTTGTCATCACAATTCTCCATGCACTTGTCAGCACAATGCTCCCTGACCCTTGTCATCACAATGCTCCAAGCCATTGTCATCACAATGCTCCAAGCCATTGTCATCAAAATGCTCCATTACCTTTCTCATCAGAATCCTCCATGACACTTGGCATCACAATGTTCCATGCCATTGTCATCACAATGGGCCATTACATATGTCATCACAATGGGCCATTACATATGTCATCACAATGATCCCTGACTGCTCTCTTCTCAATACTGCATGACCTGGTCATCACAATGCTCCATGCCCTTGTCATCACAATAATCCATTTTCATTGTCATCACAATCCTCCATGAACCGTGGGATCACATTGCTTCATGCCCTTGTCATCACAATGCTCCATGCTCCTTGAAATCAAAATGATCCATGACATCTTTCATCACAATGCTCCAAACCCTTGTGATCACAATGGTCCATAACAATTGTCATCAAAACGCACCATGATGCCTGTAATTCACAATACTCCATGCCGTTTTCATCACAATGTTCCATGACCTTTGTCATCACAATTCTCAATATACATGTCATCACAATGCTCCATGACCCTTGTCATCAGAATGCTCCTTGAACACTGTCACGAAAACGCTCCGTGCCTTATTCATCACAATGCCCCATGCCGTTTTCATCACAATGCTCCATGCCATTGTCATCAAAATACACCACAAGCTTGTCATCAGAATGCTCCATGACCCTTGTCATCACAATTCTCCATGCACTTGTCAGCACAATGCGCTCTGACCCTTGTCATCACTATGTACCAAGCCATTGTCATCACAATGCTCCATTACCTTTGTCATCAGAATCCTCCATGACACTTGGCATCCCAATGCTCCATGCCATTGTCATCACAATGGGCCATTACATAGGTAATCACAATGCTCCCTGACACCTCTTTTCACAATACTGCATGACCTGGTCATCACAATGCTCCATGCCCTTGTCATCACAATGCGCCATTCCAAATGTCATCGCATTAATCCATGAAACTTATTAGACCAATATTCCATGCCCTTGTCATCACAATGATCCATGCCCTTGTTATCACAATGCTCCATGATACCAGTCATCACAATGCTCCGTGACTCCAGTCATCACAATGCTTCATGACCTTTGTCATCACAATGGTCCATGCCCTCGTCATCAACAGTCTCTGTGACATTTTTAACCACAAAGCTCCATGAACTTATCATCACAATGCTCTTTGACCCTTGTCATCACAATGCTCTATGCCTTTCTCAGCACAATGCTCCAAGACACTTGTCATCACAGTGCTCCATGCACTTGTCAGCACAATGTTCCATGAAACATGTCATCACAATGCTCCATGACCCCTGTCATCACAATGCTCCGTGACTCCAGTCATCACAATGCTTCATGACCTTTGTCGTCACAATGTTCCATGCCCTCGTCATCAACAGTCTCTGTGACATTTTTAACCACAATGCTCCATGAACTTATCATCACAATGCCCTTTGACCCTTGTCATCACAATGCTCTATGCCTTTCTCAGCACAATGCTCCAAGACACTTGTCATCACAATGCTCCATGCACTTCTCAGCACAATGTTCCATGACACATGTCATCACAATGCTCCATGACCCCTGTCATCACAATGTTCCATGACTCCAGTCATCAAAATGTTTCACAACGTTTGTCATCACAATGATCCAGGCCCGCGTCATCTCAAGGCTCTGTGACCTTTGCAACCACAATGCTCCACGAAATTTTCATCACAATGCTCCAAATCTTTGTCAGAACAGTGCTCCATGACCATTGTCATCACAATATGCCACACCCATTTCATCACAGCGGTACACAACTTTGTCATTGCAATGCTCCATAAACCTTGTAATCACAATGCTCCATGCAATTCTCATCAAAATGCTCTATCACCAGAGATATCACAGTGTTCCATCACTAGTCATCACAATACTCCCTCACCCCTGTAATCACAATGCTCCATGACACTGTCATCACACTGCTACATCCCCTTATCATCACAATGTTCCATGACCCCTGACATCACAATGTTCCATAACCCCTGTCATCAAAATGCTCCATGACACTTTTCATCCCAAAGCTCCAAGACCCCTGACATCACAATGTTCTATAACCCGTGCCATCAAAATGTTCCATTACACTTTTCATCAAATTGCTGCATGACCCGGTCATCAAAATGCTCCCTGCCGTTCTCATCACAATGCACCATGCCCTTGTCATCAAAATGCTCCATGACTTGTCATCACAAAGCTCCATGACCCTTGGCATCACAATGCTCCATGTCATTGTCATCACAATGCTCCATGAACCCTCTCATAACATTGCCCAATGCCCTTGTCCTCACAAAGCTCCATGACACTTGTCATCACAATCCTCGATGCCCTTCTGATCACAATGCTCCATGCCCTTGTCATTACAATCCTGCATGACAAAGGTATCATAGTGTTCCGTACCCTTGTCATCACAATGCTCCATGCCCACTCTCATCACAAAAATCCATGAAACATTTCAGACCAATGTTCCTTGCCCTTCTCATCACAATGCTCCATTACCTCTGTCATAACAATGCACCATGACCCCTGCCATCACAATGTTCCCTGGCCTAGTCATCACAAATTTCCATGACACTTGTCACCACAATGATGAATACCCCTGTAATCACAATGCTCCATGACCTTGTCATCACAAAGCTCCATGACGCATGTCATCAGAATGTTCCATGGCCTTCTCATCACAATGCTCCATGCCCTTGTCATCACAATGCTCCAAGACCCCTGTAAACACAATGCTCCATGCCCTTTTTCATTTCAATGCTCCATGAGCCCTGTCATCACAAAGCACCATGCCCATCATCATAATGCTTCAGGCTATTGTCATCACAGTGAAATCAATATTCTCCATGACCTCTGTCATCATAATGCTCTAAATCCTTGTGATCACAATGTTCCATAACACATATCATCACAAAACCCCATGACGCTCATCATCACAATTATCCATGGTCTTCTCATCAAAATGCTCCATGATCTTTGTCATCACAATGCTCAATACACTTGTCATCAAAATGCTCCCTGACACTTGTTGTCTGTATGCTCCTTGAAACCTGTCATGACAAGGCTCCATGCCATTTTCATCACAATAATCCATGCCCTTTTCATCACAATGATGCAAGTTACATGTAATCACAATGCTCCATGCCCTTGTCATCAAAAAGCTCCATGACACATGTCATCAGAATGCTTCATGGCCTTCTCATCACAATGCTCCATGCCCTTGTCATCACAATGCTCCAAGACCCCTGTAATCACAAAGTTCCATGCCCATTTTCATCAGAATGCTCAATGAGACTTGTCATCACAAGTCTCCATGGCCTTCTCATCACAATGCTCCAGGACCTTGTCATCACCATGATCCATTCCCTTGTCATCACAATGCTCCATGACCCCTGTCATCACAATAATCCATGAACATTTTCAGCCCAATGTTCCACGACCTTCTCATCACAATGCTCCATGGCCAGTATCATCACAATGCTCCATGACCACTGTCAACACAACAGTCCTTGAAACCTGACAACACAATGATCCGGGATTTTTGTCACCACAATGCTCCATTCCCTAGTCATCACAATGCTCCATGACCCCCGTCATCACAACACGCCATGAACATTTTCAGCCCAGTGCTCCATGAAACTTGTCATTCCAATGATCCATGCCCTGGTCATCCCAATGCTCCATGACCCATATATTCACAATGCTCTCTGACGCTTGTCATCACAGTGCTCCATGACACATGTCATCACAATGCTCCATGCCTTTGTCAGCAAAATGCTACATGACCTTTTCATTACAATGTTCTGTGAGCTTGTCATCACAATACTCAATTTCATTGTCATCACAGTCCTCCATGAAACTTGGGATCACATTGAATCATGCCCCTGTGATCACAATGCTCCATGTTCCTTGAAATCAAAATGATCCATGACCTCTGTCATCACAATGCTCCAAAACCTTGTGATCACAATGTTCCATAACACTTGTCATCACAACGCTCCATGATGCCTGTCATCACAATACTCCATGCCCTTTGTCATCACAATGCTCAATACCCTTGTCATCACAATGCTCCCTGACACTTGTTGTCAGTATTCTCCTTGAACCCTGTCATGACAAGGCTCAATGCCTTTTTCATCAAAATGTAATACGCCCTTTTCCTCACAGTGCTCCAAGACCACTGTAATCACAATGCTCCATGCCCTTGTCATCACAAAGCCCCATTATGCATGTCATCACAATGCTCCATGGCCTTCTTATCCCAATGCTCCTTGCCCTTGTCATCGCAGTGCTCCAACACCCCTGTAATCACAGTGCTCCATGCCCCTTTTCATCAGAATGCTCCATGAGACTTGTCATTACAAGGTTCCATGGTCTTCTCATCATAATGCTGCAGTACTTTGTCATCACAATGCTCCATGACCCCTGTCATCACAATGCTCCATGAACCGTGACAACACAATGATCCGGGACACTTGTCATCAAAATGCTCCATGCCCTTGTCATCCCAATGCACCATGACACCTGTAATCCCAATGCTCTGTGACGCTTGTCGTCACAGTGCTCAATGAACCTTGTCATCACAATGCTCCATGCGCTTGTCAACACAATCCTCCATGACCCTTGGGAACTCATTGCTTTATGCCCTTGACATCTCTCTCTTGCCTTTCTGGATTTTACAGATTTTCGATGTCCCTTTTGACCAGTGGGAAGTGACAATTCATTGTAGTGTGGATTTGCATTGTGCACTTGCTTGATTGGCCAAAAAGTGCGTATGTGTTTTCTCCTGAATATATTCAGGAGAAAATGCATACGCCATTTTTGGCCAAGTGCATCATTGTCGAAGTTGTCATGCTTTTCCTGTGCTTTAAAGTCGATTCCAATTTACCTCGTGAAATATGTTTTGTGCAATTCTGCCTCATTTTCAAGTCCGCTTCACTGCCTTCCCTCAACAGATTTTTGGAAGAGAGTAGTCCTTTATAACTCTGCTGTTTTGTGAATTGCTGTGCCCCTGAGCTCCAATTTTCAAATCCCATTTTTGGGAGCTGACCACAAATCCACAATTTTGCTTCAGGACCTATACTGGTTCCAGGGGTGACTATACTGGTTCCCTGCGGGTGGCTGAGGCTTCGGTTAATTCTTCTTCCTGACGGGAATTTAGAGTGACATGTGCCCATCCAAATGCCTACATCTACTCTCTGATTGGTTCTCCCTCTTCCCTTTCATCTTCTGCACAATTAGCAAACTGTGCAAACTAGGAGGTTATAGGTTCTGACTCCCCTAACTTGGGAGATTGATAGTAAAGCAGTTGGAATGCCAAACTGGAGCACAAGGATAGGAAAAATTAGGAAACTCTTAGAAACATTTCATCATCACAGGGTGTCCATTCTCTAGGTTTCCCATACATGTTACAACTGTAGTGATATTCCCTTCTACCTTGACATTTGGGACCCATGGAATGGTGGCATGCATTACTACTTTAAAGGGTCTGCATTTTCTCTCCCAATCTCACCAGTCCTCTCAGTCCCAAGTGTCCAGCCTTATGTCTCATCCAGCTGTTTTGTAGATAGGGTCATTCCAGGTTTCATCAGAGCCCCTGAAGGAATTGTAAAGAATTTCCCTGTTTTTTTTTTTTGTTTTGTTTTTGAAATTCCTTTTTAGAGTGGTTTTGATCTGATTCTCACTGCCATGTTTATGCCAGTCTAGACACACTTGATTCCCTTACAAAGACATATCAATACATAGGTTTTAAGATTCTTACTAGTCAGATATATTCCTCTGCGGGATATATGGGGTTTTGAGGCCCTTTCACTGAGGAAGGTGTAGGTCTTGTCTATTCCGTATTTGTTTTTTGGAATGGTACCTGTACTAATATCAAACTCTGGTTTTATGCATCACCCCACCTCTCCTTCCCCCTTAAGCAGGCATAAGAGTGTTTTCTAAATGTGAGACTCTCTTCTCTTTCCTAACTCAGTTCATGTGTAGCCATGTTTACAGGATCTTCATAAGTGATACCTTATGATAAGTTTCTTTTTCTCTGTGACTTATTTCACTTAGAATCATCGTACCTAAATCTACTCATTTTGCTGCTACTGGCCTTATGACATTGATTTCATGGCTGAGGGATATTCCATCATACATAAGTACCACAATTTATTGAACCATATTTGTCTTTCCTGGGATATTTAAAGTGTACCCAAGTTGAGGTTCTTGTAAGCAGTGCAGCCCTAAATTTTGGGGTGGCTCTGTCTTATTGATTTTCAGTTTTCCGAAGGTATATTCCCTAGACTGGAAGTGCACTTGGCTCTGTATATCTGTTGTTTACTTGTTTTAGGGAACACAATGCACTCCTCCAGAGAGGCAGTTGGCAATTTACATCCCGCACATCAGCATAAAAAAGCTCCCTCTTCTCCAGGGCCTGTCTTGTCTTTCTGGTTTTTACACAGTTGTGGATGTCCCTTTTGACTGGAGGGAAGTGATACTTCTTTGTAGTGCACAATTGCATTGTGCAGTTGCTTGGTTGGCCAAAAATGCTGTATGCGTTTTCTCCTGAATATATTCAGGAGAAAACGCATACACCCTTTATGGTCAATTCCATAATTGTCGAAGTTGTGATGCTTTTCCTGTGTTTAAAGGAGATTCCAATGTACTTCTTGAAATCTGTTTCGTGCAATTCTGCCTCATTTTCATGTCCTCCTCGTGGCTTTTCCTCAACAGATTTTTGGAAGAGAGTAGTCCTTTATAACTCTGCAAGTTTGTGAATTGTTGTGCCCCAGAGCTCCATTTTTCAACTAGTTTTTTGTGAGCTGAGCAGAAGCCCAAAATTTTGGTTCAGGAGCTATACTGGTTCCAGGGGTGCGGCACAGGCTGAGATTTTTGTTAATTATTCTTCGTGACGGGAAATTAGAGTGAAATGTGGCCGTGCAAATGCCTACAGCTACTCTCTCATTGGTTCTCCCTCTTCCCTTATATCCTCTGAACAATTTGCCAACTGTGCGAACCAGGAGGTTATATAGGCTGACTCTCCAACTTGGGTGATTGATAGTAAATCAGTTGGAATGTCAAACTGGAGCACAAGGAGATAAAAAATTAGTAGAGTTTTAGGAACCTTTCACCATCAGAGGGTGTCCATTCTCTAGGTTTCCATTACATTTTATAACTGTAGTGATATTCCCTTCTACCTGGAGAGTTGGGAACCATGGAATGGGTGTCAGGCATTATTGCTTTAAAGGGTCTGCATTTTCTCACCCAATCTTACCAATCCTCTTAAACCCAAGTGACCAGCCTTAAGCCACATCCAGCTGTCGTTGTAGATAGGGTCATCCAAGGTTTCATCAGAACCCCTGAAGGTATTGTGTAAGAATTTCACTGTTATTTTGTTTTGTTTTGAAATTCATTTTTATAGTGGGTTTCAGCTGATTCTCACTGCCGTGTTTATGTCATTCTAGACACACTAGGTTCCCTTATGGAGACATATCAATACATAGGTTTTAAAATTCTTACCAGTCAGATATATTTCTCTGCGGGGAATAGGGTGTTGAGTTCCGTTCACTGAGGAAGGAGTAGGGCTTGTCTCTTCTGTATTTGGATTATGGAACGGTACCTGTGCTAATATCAAACTCTGGTTTTGTGCACCTCCCCTCGTCTCTTTGCCCTTAAGCAAGCATAAGAGTGTTTTCTAAATCTGAGACTCAGTTCTCTTTCTGAATTCAGTTCATATGTAGCCATGTTTACATGTCCTTCATAAGTGATATCTTATGTCAGAATGCACCATGGCCCTTGTCATAATAATGCTCCATAACCACTGTCATCAAAATTCTCCATGTCCTGGTTATCACAGTGCTCCATGTCCCTTGTCATCACAATTCTCCAAGTCCTTGTCATCACAATGCTACATGACACTTCTCATCACAATGTTACATGCTCTTGTCATCACAATTCTCCATGCACTTGTCATTGCAATTCTCCATGACCCCTATCAGAGCAAGCTTCAATTGTTTGTCATCACAATGCTTCACGACCTTGTCATCAAAATTCTCAATGGCCCTTGTCATCACAATGCTCCATGCCCTTGTCATCACAATAGTCCCTGCCCTTGTCATCACAATGCTCAATGAATCCTGTCATCACAGTGCTCCCTGACACCGGTCATAACAATGCTTCATGACCTTTGTCATTACAGTGCTCCATGATGCTCGGCATCACAAATACCCAAGGTCTTCTCATGACAATGCTCCACGGTTTTGCCATCACAATGCTCCATGCACTGGTCATCCCAAAGCTCAATGTCCTTTGTCCTCACAATTTTCCACATCCTTGTCATTACAATGCTCCATGGCACTTCTCATCACAATGATATATGCTATTGTCACCAAAATACTCCATGCACTTGTCATCACAATGCTCCAAGACACCTGTAATCATATTGCTCCACGCCCATTTTCATCTCAATGCTCCATGAACCCTGTCATCACAATGCACCATGCCCATCATCATAATGCTTCAGGCTATTGTCATCACAATGAAATCAAAATGCTCCATGACCTCTGTCATCACAATGATCCATGACCCCTGTCATCACAATACTCCATGAACATTTTCAGCCCAATGCTCCATGACCCTTGTCATCACAATGATCCATGCCCTTGTCATCCGAATGCTCATTGACCCATGTCATCACAATACTCCATGAACATTTTCAGCCCAATGCTCCATGATCCTTGTCATCACAATGATCCATGCCCTTGTCATCCCAATGCTCCATGACCCGTGTATTCACAATGCTACATGACGCTTGTCATCACAGTGCTCCATGACACCTGTCAACACAATGCTCCATGCCTTTGTCAGCAAAATGCTACATGACCTTGTCATTACAATGCTCTATGCGTTTGTCATCACAATACTCCATTACCATTGTCATCACAATCCTCCATGAACATTGGGATCACATTGCTTCATACCCTTGTCATCACAATGCTCCATGCTCCTTGAAATCAAAATGATCCAAGACCTCTGTCATCAAAATGCTCCAAACCCTTGTGATCACAATGTTCCATAACAGTTTTCATCACAATGCTCCATGATGCCTGTCATCACAATATTCCATACCATTTTCATCACAATGCTCCATGACATTTGTCATCACAATTCTCAATACACTTGTCATCACAATGCTCCCTGACACTTGTCGTCAGAATGCTCCTTGAACCCTGTCACAAAAAGGGTCCATGCCATTTTCATCACAATGCCCCATGCCATTTTCATCACAATGCTCCATGCCATTGTCATCAAAATACTCCACAAGCTTTTCATCACAATGCTCTATCACTCTTGTCATCACAATTCTCCATGCACTTGTCAGCAAAATGCTCCCTGACCCTTGTCATCACAATGCCCCATGCCCTTGTTATCACAATGCTTCATGGCCCCTGTCATCATAATGTTCTGAGACTCTAGTCATCACAATTCTTCATGACCCCTGTCATAACAATGGTCCATGCCCCCTCATCAACAGCCTCTGTGACGATTTTAACCACAATGCTCCATGAACTTTTCATCATATTGCTCTTTGACCCTTGTCATCACAATGCTCTATGCCTTTCTCAGCACAATGCTCCATGACCCTTGTCAACACAGTGCTCCATGCGCTTGTCAGCACAGTGCTTCATGACACATGTCATCACAAAGCGCCATGCCCTTGTCATCAGAGTGGTCCACAATCTTGTCCTCACAATGCTCCATAAACCTTGTCATCACAATGCTCCATGCTTTTATCATCAAAATGCTCTCTCACCCCTGTCATCACAATGTTCCATGACTCCTGTCATCACAATGCTACATGCACATATCATCACAATGTTCGATGACCACTGACATCACAATCTTCCATAAACTCTGTCATCAAAATGCTCCATGACCCTTTTCATCAAAATGCTCCATGACCCCTGACACCACAATGCTCCATAACCCCTGTCCTCAAAATGTTCCAAGACACTTTTCATCAAACTGCTCCATGACACTGTCATCACAATACTCCCTGCCCTTCTCATCACAATGCACAACACACTTGTCATCAAAATGCTCCATGACCATTGTCATCACAAAGAACCATGACCCTTGGCATCACAATGCTCCATGTCATTGTCATCCCAATGCTCCATGAACGCTCTCATCACATTGCTCCATGCACTTGTCATCACAAAGCTCCATGACACATGTCATCAGAAGGCTCCACGGCCTTCTCATCACAATGCTCCATGACCCCTGCCATCACGATGTTCCATGGACTTGTCATCACAAGGCTCCATGACCTTTCTCATCACAATGCTCCAAGACCCCTGTAATCACAATGCTCCATGCCCCTTTTCATCTCAATTATCCATGAACCCTGTCATCACAATGCACCATGCCCATCATCATAATGCTTCATGCTACTGTCATCACAGTGAAATCAAAATGCTCCATGACCTCTGTCATAACAATGATCCAAACCCTTGTGATCACAATATTCCATAACACTTGTCCTCACAATGCCCCATGACGCTCGTCATCACAATTATCCATGGTCTTCTCATCACAATGCTCCATGACCTTTATCATCACAATGCTCATTACACTTGGCATCAAAATGCTCCCTGACAATTGTTGTCTGTATGCTCCTTGAACCCTGTCATTACTAGGCTCCATGCCTTTTTCATCACAATGATCCATGCTCTTTTCATCACAATGCTCCAAGACCCCTGTAACCACAATGCTGCATGCCCTTGTCATCACAAAGCTCAATGACGCATGTCATCAGAATGCTCCTTGGCCTTCTCCACACAATGCTCCATGCCCTTGTCATCACAATGCTCCAAGACCCCTGTCATCACAATGCTCCATGCGCCTTTTCTTCAGAATGCTCCATGAGACTTGTCATCACAAGGCTCCATGATTTTGTCATCACAATGCTCCAGGACCTTGTCATCAGAATGCTTCACGAACTTGTCATGAAAATTCTCAATGGCCCTGATCATCATAATGCTCCAATCCCTAGTCATCACAATGCTCCACTTTATCTGTCATCACTATCCTCCGTTACATTTGGCATCACAATGATCCATGCCATTGTCATCGCAATGGACCATGACATATGTCATCACAATGCTCCCTGACAACTCTCTTCACAATACTCCATGAACTTCTCATCACAATGCTCCATGCCCTTGTCATCGCAATGCACCATGCCCACTGTCATCAGAAAAATCTATGAAATTGTCAGACAAATGCTCCGTGCCCCTGTCATCACAATGCTCCATGCCCTTGTCATCACAATGCTCCATGTCCCCTGTCATCACAATGCTCCGTGACTCCATTCATCACAATGCTTCATAACGTTTGTCATCACAATGGTCCATGTGCGCATCATCACAAGGCTCTGTAACCTTTGTAACCAAAATGATCCATGAATTTTACATCACAGTGCTCCGTGAGCATTGTCATCACAATGCTCCATGTCTTTGTCAGAACCATGATCCATGACCCTTGTCATCACAATGTGCCACGCGCTTTTCATCACAATGGTGTACAAATCTGTCATTGCAATGCTCCATAAACCTTGTAATCACAATCTCCGTTCCCTTCTCATCACAATGCTCCATTCCCTTCTCATCACAATGCTCCATTACACCTGTCATAACAGTGCTCCATGACCCCTGCTCTCACAATGTTCCATGGCCTTGTCTTCACATGGCTCCATGACACTTGTCATCACAATGCTCCAAGACCCCTTTAATCACAATGCCCCATGCCCTTATCATCACAAAGCTCCATGACGCATGTCATCAGAATGTTCCATGGCCTTCTCATCACAATGATCCATGCCCTTGTCATCACAATGCTCCAAGACCCCTGTAATCAAAATGCTCCATGCCCCTTTTCATCTCAATGCTCCATGAACACTGTCATCACAATCCATCATGCCCATCATCACAATGCTCCATGCCTTTGGCAGCAAAATGTTACATTACCTTATCATTAGAGTGCTCTATGCGCTTGTCATCACAATCCTCCATTACCATTGTCTTTACAATCCTCCTTGAACCTTGGGATCACATTGCTTCATGCCCTTGTCATCAAAATGCTCCATGCTCCTTGAAATCAAAATGATCCATGACCTCCGTCATCACAATGCTCCAAACACTTGTGATCACAATGTTCCATAACACTTGTCAGCCCAACGCTCCATGATGCCTGTCATCACAATACTCCATGCCCTTTTCATCACAATGCTCCATGACCTTTGTCATCACAATTCTCAATACACTTGTCATCACAATCCTCCTTGACACTTGTCGTCAGAATGCTCCTTGAAACCTGTCACGAAAAGGCTCCATGCCTTTTTCATCACAAAGTCCCATTCCGTTTTCATTACAATGCTCCATGCCATTGTCATCAAAATACTCCACAAGATTGTCATCAGAATGCTCTATGACAATTGTCATCACAATTATCCATGCACTTGTCAGCATAATGCTCCCTGACCATTGTCATCACAATGCTCCAAGCCATTGTAATCACAATGGGCCATTACATATGTCATCACAATGCTCCCTGACACCTGTCTTTACAATACTGCATGACCTGGTCATCACAATGTTCCATGCCCTTGTCATCACAATGCGCCATTCCAACTGTCATCACAACAATCCATGAAACTTATTAGACAAATGATCCATGTCCTTGTCATCACAATGCTACATGCCCTTGTTATCACAATTCTTCATGACCCCTGTCATCACAATGCTCCATGACTCCAGTCATCACCATGCTTCATGAACTTTGTAATCACAATGATCCATGCCCTCGTCCTCAACAGTCTTTGTGACCATTTTAACCACAATGCTCCATGAACTTTTCATCACAATGCTCTTTGACTCTTGTCATTACAAAGCTCTATGCCTTTCTCAGCACAATGCTCCATGACCCTTGTCATCACAATGCGCCATGCGCTTGTCATCAATGTGCTCCACAATCTTGTCATCACAATGCTCCTTAAAACTTGTCATCACAAGGCTCCATTAACTTCTCATCAAAATGCTCTCTCACCACTGATATCACAATGTTACATCACTATTCATCACAATAATCCCTCACCCCAGTCTTTACTATTTTCCATGACACCTGTCATCACAATGCTCCATGACTTCAGTCATAAAAATGCTCCATTACTTATGTCATCACAAAGATCCATGTCATTGTTATCACAGTGCTCTATGAACGCTATCATCACATTGCTACATGCCCTTGTCATCACAAATCTCAATGACCCATGTCATCAGAATGCTCCTTGGCCTTCTCCTCACAATGCTCCATGCCTTGTCATCACAATGTTCCAAGACCCCTATAATCTCAATGCTCCATGCCCTTTTTCATCAGTATGCTCCATGAGACTTGTCATCACAAGGCTCCATGGATTTCTCATCACAATGCTCCAGTACCTTGTCATCACAATGCTTCATGACATTGACATGAAAATTCTCAATGGCCCTTGTTATCATAATGCTCCAATCCCTAGTCATCACAATGCTCCATTATATTTGTCATCACAATCCTCCATTAAATTTGGCATCACAATGCCCCATGCCATTGTCATCACAGTGGAACATGACATATGTCATCACAATGCTCCCTGACACCTGTCTTCAAAATACTCCATGAACTTCTCATCACAATGCTGCATGCCTTTGTCATCACAATGCTCCATGACTCCAGTCATCACAATGCGGCATAACGTTTGTCATCACAATGGTCCATGCCCGTGTCATCACAAGGCTCTGTGACCATTGTAACAACAATGTTCCATAAACTTTTCATCACAATGCTCGGTGACCCTTGTCATCACAATGCTCCATGCATTTGTCAGAACCATGCCTCATGACTTTGTCATCACAGTGTGAAACGTGCTTTTCATCACAACTTTCCACAAATATGTCATTGCTATGCTCCATAAAACATTTAATTGAATGCTCCATGCCCTTCTCATCATAATGCTCCATTACCTCTGTCATAACAATGCTCCATGACCCCTGTCATCAAAATATTCCACGGCCTTGTCATCACAAGGCTCCATGACACTTGTCATCACAATGCTCTAAGACCCCTGTAATCACAATGCTCCATGCCCTTGTCATCACAAATCTCCATGACGCATGTCATCAGAATGTTCCATGGCCTTCTCATCACAATGTTCCATGCCCTTGTCATCACAATGCTCCAAGACCCCTGTAATCACAATGCTCCATGCCAGTTTTCATCTCAATGCTCCATGAACTCTGTCATCACAATGCACCATGCCCATCATCATAATGCTTCAGGCTATTGTCATCAAAATGAAATCAAAATGTTCCATGACCTCTGTCATCACAATGCTCCATGACCCCTGTCATCACAATACTCCATGAACATTTTCAGCCCAATGCTCCATGACCTTCTCATCACAATGCTCCATGACCAATATCATTACAATGCTCCATGACCACTGTCATCACAACACTCCGTGACACCTGACAATACAATGATCCGGGACTCTTGTCATCACAATGCTCCATTCCCTAGTCATCACAATGCTCCATGACCCCTGTTATCAGAACACTCCATGAACATTTTCAGCCCAATGCTACATGACACTTGTCATCACAAAGATCCATGCCCTTGTCATCCCAATGCTCCATGACCCCTGTATTCACAATGCTCCATGACGCTTGTCATCACAGTGCTCCATGACACCTGTCATCAAAATGCTCCATGCCTTTGTCAGCAAAATGCTACATGACCTTGTCATTACAATGCTCTATGCACTTGTCATCACAATACCCCATTACCATTGTCATCACAATCCTCCATGAAACTTGGGATCACATTGCTTCATGCTCTTCTCCTCACAATGCTCCACGCTCCTTGAAATCAAAATGAGCCATGACCTCTGTCATCACAATGCTCCAAACCCTTGTGATCACAATGTTCCATAACACTTGTCATCACAACGCTCCATGATGCCTGTCATCACAATACTCCATGCCCTTTTCATCACAATGCTCCATGACCTTTGTCATCACAATTCTCAATACACTTGTCTCACAATGCTCCCTGACACTTGTCGTCAGAATGCTCCTTGAACACTGTCACGAAAAGGCTCCATGCTTTTTTCATCACAATGCCCCATGCCGTTTTCATCACAATGCTCCATGCCACTGTCATCACAATACTCCACAAGCTTGTCATCAGAATGCTCCATGACCCTTGCCATTGCAATGCTCCATGTCCACTGTCATCACAATGCTCCATACCCCTTGTCATTACAGTGCTCCATGACGCTTGTCATCACAATTATCCATAGTCTTCTCATCACAATGCTCAACGGTCTTGCCATCACAATGCTCCATGCCCTAGTCATCACAATGCTCCATGACCCCTGTCATCACAATACTCCATGAACATTTTCAGCCCACTGCTCCATGACCTTCTCATCACAATGCTCCATGACCAATATCATCACAATGCTCCATGACCACTGTCATCACAATAGTCCATGAACATTTTCAGCCCAATGCTCCATGAACATTGTCATCACAATGATCCAAGCGCTTGCCATCCCAATGCTCCATGACCCCTGTATTCACAATACTCCGTGACGCTTGTCATCACACTGCTCCATGACACCTGTCATCACAATGCTCCATGCCTTTGTCAGCAAAATGATACATGACCTTGTCATTACAATGCTCTATGCGCTTGTCATCACAATACACCATTACCATTTTCATCACAATCCTCCATGAAACTTGGGATCACATTGCTTCATGCCCTTGTCATCACAATGCACCATGCTCCTTGAAATCAAAATGATCCATGACATCTGTCATCGCAATGCTCCAAACACTTGTGATCCCAGTGTTCCATAACACTTGTCATCACAACGCTCCATGATGCCTGTCATCACAATACTCCATGCCATTTTCATCACAATGCTCCATGACCTTTGTCAACACAATTCTCAATACACTTGTCATCACAATGCCCCCTGACACTTGTCATCAGAATGCTCCTTGAACCCTGTCACGAAAAGGCTCCATGCTTTTTTCATCACAAAACCCCATGCCATTTTCATCACAATGCTCCATGACATTGTCATCAAAATACTCCACCAGCTTGTCATCAGAATGCTCCATGACCCTTGTCATCACAATTCTCCATGCACTTGTCAGCACAATGCTCCCTGCCCCTTGTCATCACAATGCTCCAAGCCATTGTCATCACAATGCTCCATTACCTTTGTCCTCAGAATCCTCCATGACACTTGGCATCACAATGCTCCATGCCATTGTCATCACAATGGGCCATTACATATGTCATCACAATGCTGCCTGACACTTCTCTTCACAATACTGCATGACCTGGTCATCAAAATGCTCCATGCCCTTGTCATCACAATGTGCCATTTCAACTGTCATCACAATAATCCATGAAATTTATTAGACCAATGCTCCATGCCATTGTCATCACAACGGACCATGACATATGTCATCACAATGCTCCCTGACACGTCTTCACAATACTCCATGCCCTTGTCATCACAATGCTCCATGTCCTTGTCATCACAATGCTACATGCCCACTGTCATCACAATAATCTATGAAACTTGTCAGACCAATTCTCCATGCCCCTTTCATCACAATGCTCCATGCCCTTTTCATCACAATGCTCCATGACCCCTTTCATCACAATGCTCCTTGACTCCAGTCATCACAGTGCTTCATAATGTTTGTCATCACAACGGTCTATGCCCACGTCATCACAAGGCTCTGTGACCTTTGTAACCACAATGTTCCATGAACATTTCATCACAATGCTCCGAGACACTTGTCATCACAATGCTCCATGCCTTTGTCAGAACAATGCTCCATGACCGTTGTCATCACATTGTGCCATGCGCATTTCATCACAATGATACACAACCTTGTCATTGCTATGCTCCATAAAACTTGTAATCACAATTCTCCATGCACTTCTCATCCAAATGCTCTCTCACATGGGATATCACAATGTTCCATCACTAGTCATCACAATCCTCCCTTAACCCTGTTATCACAATGTTCCATGACCCCTGTCATAACAATGCTACATCCCCTTATCAGCACAATGCTCCATGACCCCTGTCATCAAAATACTCCATGAACATTTTCAGCCCAATCCTCCATGACCCTTGTCATCACAATCATCCATGCCCTTGTCATCCCAAAGCTCCATGACCCCTGTATTCACAATATTCTGTGACGCTTGTCATCACAATGCTCCATTACCTCTGTCATAACAATGCTCCTTGACCCCTGCCATCACAGTGTTCCACGGCCTTGTCATCACAAGGCTCCATGACCCCTGTCATCACAATACTTCATGCCCTTTTCATCAAAATGCTCCATGACACATGTCATCAGAATGCTCCGTTGCCTTCTCCTCACAATGCTCCATGCCCTTGTCATCACAATGCTCCAAGACCCATGTAATCACAATGCTCCATGCCTCTTTTCATCAGAATGCTCCCTGAGACTTGTCATCGCAAGTCTCCATGGTCTTATCATCACAATGCTCCAGGACCTTGTCATCACCATGCTCCATTCCCTTGTCATCACAATGCTCCATGACCACTTTCATCACAATACTCCATGAACATTTTCAGCCCAATGCTCCATGAAATTCTCATCACAGTGCTCCATGACCTCTGTCATCACAACACTCCATGACACCTGACAACGCAATCATCCGGGACTCTTGTCATCAGAATGCTCCATTCCCTATTCATCACAATGCTCCATGACCCCAGTCATCACAATACTCCATGAACATTTTCAGCCCAATGCTCCATGACTCTTGTCATCACAATGATCCATGTCCTTGTCATTCCAATGCCCCATGAACCCTGTATTCAAAGTGCTCCATGACACCTGTCATCACAATGCTCCATGCCTTTGTCAGCAAAATGCTACATGACCTTGTCATTACAATGCTCTATGCGCTTGTCATCACAGTACTCTATTTCCATTGTCATCACAATCCTCCATGAACCTAGGATCACATTGCTTCATGCCCTTGTCATCACGAAGCTCCATGCTCCTTGAAATCAAAATGATCCATGACCTCTGTCATCACAATGCTACAAACACTTGTGATCAAAATGTTCCATAACAGTTGTCATCACAACGCTCCATGATGCCTGTCATCACATTAATCCATGCCCTTTTCATCACAGTGCTTCATGGCCTTTGTCATCACAATTCTCAATACACTTGTCATCACAATGTTCCCTGACACTTGTCGTCATAATGCTCCTTGAAACCTGTCACAAAAAGGCTCCATGCATTTTTCATCACAAAACCCCATGCCATTTTCATCGCAATGCTCCATTCAATTGTCATCAAAATACTCCACAAGCTTGTCATCAGAATGCTCCATGACCATTGTCATCATAATTCTCCATGCACTTGTCAGAACAATGCTTCCAGACCCTTGTCATCACAATGCTTCAAGCCATTTTCATCACAAAGCTCCATTACCTTTGTCATCAGTATCCTCCATGACACTTGGCATCACAATGCTCCATGACATTGTCATCACAATGAGCCATTACATATATCATCACAATGCTCCATGACACCTCTCTTCACAATAATGCATAACCTGGTCATCACAATGCTCCATGCCCTTGTCATCACAATGCACCATTCCAACTGTCATCACAATAATCCATGAAAATTATTAGACCAATGGTCCATGACCTTGTCATCACAATGCTCCATTCCATAGTTATCATAATGTTCCAAATCGCCTGTAATCAGAATGCTCCATGCCCCCTTTCATCAGTATGCTCCATGAGATTTGTCATCACAAGGCTCCATGATTTTCTCATCACAGTGCTCCAGGACCTTACCATCACAATGCTTCACGACATTGTCATGAAAATTCTCAATGGCCCTTGTCAACATAATGCTCCAAGCCCTAGTCATCACAATCCTCCATTACATTTGGCATCACAATGCTCCATGCCATTGTCATTGCAATGGACCATGACATATGTCATCACTATGCTCCCTGACACCTGTCTTCACAATATTCCATGCCCTTGTCATCACAATGCTCCATGCCCTTGTCATCACAATGAACCATGTCCACTGTCATCACAATAATCTAGGAAACTTGTCAGACCAATGTTCAATGACCCTGTCATCACAATGCTCCATGCCCTTGTCATCACAATGCTCCATGACCCCTCTCATAACAATGCTCCATGACCCCTGCCATCACAATGTTCCACGGCCTTGTCATCACAAGGCTCCATGACGCTTGTCATCACAATGCTCCAAGACCCCTGTAATCACAATGCTCCATGCCCTTGTCATCACAAAGCTCCATGACACATGTCATCAAAATGTTCCATGACCTTCTCTTCAAAATGCTCCATGCCCTTGTCATCACAATGCACCATGTCCAATGTCATCACAATAATCTATGAAACTTGTCATACCAATGCTCCATGCCCCTGTCATCACAATGCTCCATACCCTTGTTATCACAATGCTCCATGACCCCTGTCATCACAATGCTCCGTGACTCCAGTCATCACAATGCTTCATAACGATTGTCATCACAACGGTCCATGCGTGCGTCATCACAATGCTCTGTGACCTTTGTAAACACAATGCTCCATGAACTTTTCATCACAATTCTCCGTGACCCTTTTCATCACAATGCTCCATGACTTTGTCAGGACAGTGCTCCATGAACGTTGTCATCACAAAGTGCCATGCACTTTTCATCACAATGATCCACAACCTTGTCATTGCTATGCTCCATAAAACTTGTACTCACAATGCTCCATGCACTTCTCATCCAAATGCTCTCTCACATGAGATATCACAATGTTCCTCCACTAGTCATCACAACCCTCACTCACCCCTGTTATCACCATGTTCCATGACGCCTGTCATCACAATGCTCCGTGACTCCAGTCATCACAATGCTCCATGACTTTTGTCATCACAGTGGTCTATGCCCTCATCATCAGCAGTCTGTGACTTTTTTAAGCACAATGCTCCATGAACATTTCATCACAATGCTCTTTGACACTTGTCATCACAATGCACTATGCCTTTCTTAGCACAATGCTCCATGCCCTTGTCATCACAGTGCTCCATGACCCCTGTCATCACAATGCTCGGTGACTCCTCTCATCACAATTCTTCATAACATTTGTCATCACAATGGTCAATTCTCACGTCATCAAAAGGCTCTGTTACCTTTGTAACCACAATGTTCCATGAACTTTTCATCACAATGCTCGGAGACCTTTGTCATCACAATGCTCCATGCCTTTGTCCGAAAAATGCTCCATAACCCTTGTCATCACAATGGGCGACGCGATTTTCATCGCAACGGTCCACAAATTTGTCATCACAATGCTCCATAAATCTTGTAATCACAATGCTCCCTGCCCTTCTCATCAAAATGCTCCATTACCACAGTCATAGCAATGTTCCATGACCCCTGCCATCACAATGTTCCATGGCCTTGCCATCACAAGGCACCATGACCCTTGTCATCACAATGCTCCAAAACACCTGTAATCACAATGTTCCATGCCCTTGTCATCACAAAGCTCCATGACACATGTCATCAGAATGTTCCATGGCTTTCTCATCAAAATGTACCATTCCCTTGTCATCACAATGCTCCCATACCCCTGTAATCACAATGCTCCATGCCCCTTTTCATCTCAATGCTCCATGAACCCTGTCATCACAATGCATCATGCCCATCATCATAATGCTTCCGGCTATTGTCAGAACAGTGAAATCAAAATTCTCCATGACCTCTGTCATCACAATGCTCCATGATCCCTGTCATCACAATAATCCATGCTCTTGTCATCCCAATGCTCCATGACCCCTGTATTCACAATGATCCGTGACGCTTGTCATCACAGTGCTCCATGACACCTGTCATTATGATGCTTCATGCCTTTGTCAGCAAAATGCTACATGACCTTGTCATTACAATGCTCTATGCGCTTGTCCACACAATACTCCATTACCATTGTCATCAAAATCCTCCATGAACATTGGGATCACATTGCTTCATGACGTTGTCATCACAATGCTCCATGCTCCTTGAAATTAAAATGACCCATGACCTCTGTCATCACAATGATCCAAACCATTGTGATCACAATGTTCCATAACACTTGTCATCACAACACTCGATGATGCCTGTCATCACAATACTGCATGCCCTTTTCATCACAATGCTCCATGACCTTTGTCATCACAATTCTCAATACACTTGTTATCACAGTGCTCCCTGACACTTGTCGTCAGAATGCTCCTTGAACCCTGTCATGAAAGGCTCCATGAATTTTTCATCACAATGCCCCATGCCGTTTTCATCACAATGCTCCATGTCATTGTCATCAAAATACTCCACAAGCTTGTCATCAGAATCCTCCATGACCCTTGTCATCATAATTCTCCATGCAATTCTCAGCACAAAGCTACCTGACCCTTGTCATCACAATGCTCCAAGCCATTGTCATCACAATGCTCCATTACCTTTGTCATCAGAATCCTCCATGACACTTGGCATCACAATGTTTCATGCCATTGTCATCACAATGGGCCATTATATATGTCATCACAATGCTCCCTGACAACTGTCTTCACAATACTGCATGACCTGGTCATCACAATGCTCCATGCCCTTGTCATCACAATGCGCCATTCCAACTCTCATCACAATAATCCATGAAACTTATTAGACCAATGCTCCATGTCCTTGTCATCACAATGCTCCATTCCCTTGTTATTACAATGCTCCATGTCCCAAGCCAACACGATGATCCATGGCCTTTTCATCACAAGGCTCCATGACCCTTCTCATCACTATACTAAAAGAACACTGTAATCACAATGCTCTATGACCTTGTCATCACAAAGCTCCATGACACATGTCATCAGAATGTTCCATGGCCTTCTCATCAAAATGCTCCATTTCCTTTTCATCACAATGCTCCCAGACCCCTGTAATCACAGTGCTCCATGCCCCTATTCATATCAATGTTCCATGAACGCTGTCATCTCAGTGCATCATGCCCATCATCATAATGCTTCTGGCTATTGTCAGCACAATGAAATCAAAATTCTCTATGACCTCTGTCATCACTATGCTCCATGACCCCTGTCATCACAATACTCCATGAACATTTTCAGCCCAATGCTCCATGACACTTGTCATCACAATGATCCATGCCCTTGTCATCCCAATGCTCCGTGACCCCTGTATTCACAATGCTCCGTGACGGTTGTCATCACAGTGCTCCATGACACCTGTCATCACAATGCTCCATGCCTTTGTCAGCAAAATGCTACATGACCTTGTCATTACAATGCTCTATGCGCTTGTCATCACAATACTCCATTACCATTGTCATCACAATCCTCCATGAACCTTGGGATCACATTGCTTCATGTTCTTGTCATCACAATGCTCCATGCTCCTTGAAATCAAAATGATCCATGACCTCTGTCATCACAATGCTCCAAACCCTTGTGATCACAGTGTTCCATAACACTTGTCATCACAACGCTCCATGATGCCTGTCATCACAATACTCCATGGACTTTTCCTCACAATGCTCCATGACCTTTTTCATCACAATTCTAAATACACTTGTCATTACAGTGCTTCCTGAAACTTGTTGTCAGAATGCTCCTTGAAACCTGTCACGAAAAGGCTCCATGCCATTTTCATCCCAATGCCCAATGCTGTTTTCATCACAAAGCTCCATGCCATTGTCATCAAAATACTCCACAAGCTTGTCATCAGAATGCTCCATGACCCTTGTCATCACAATTCTCCATGCACTTGTCAGCACAATGCTCCCTGACCCTTGTCATCACAATGCTCCAAGCCATTTTCATCACAATGCTCCATTACATTTGTCATCAGAATCCTCCATGACACTTGGCATTACAATGCTCCATGCCATTGTCATCACAATGGGCCATTACATATCTCATCACAATGCTCCCTGACACCTGTCTTCACAATACTGCATGACCTGGTCATCACAATGCTCCATGCCCTTCCCATCGCAATGCGCCATTCCAAATGTCATCGCAATAATCCATGAAACTTATTAGACCAATGCTGCATGCCCTTTTCATAACAATTCTCCATGCCCTTTTTATCACAATGCTCCATGACTCCAGTCATCACAATGCTTCATGAACTTTGTCATCACAATGGTCCATGCCCTCATCATCAACAGTCTCTGTGACCTTTTTAACCACAATGTTCCATTAACTTTTTATCACAATGCTCTTTGACCCTTGTCATCACAATGCTCTATGCCTTTCTAAGCACAATGTTCCTTGCCCTTGTCATCACAGACCTTCATGACCCCTGTCATCACAATGCTCTGTGACTCCCGTCATCACTATGCTTCATAACATTTGTCATCACAATGGTCCATGCCCGCATCATCACAAGGCTCTGTTACCTTTGTTACCACAATGCTCCATGATCTTTTCATCACAATGCTCCGTGACACTTGTCATCACAATGTTCAATGCCTTTGTCAGAAAAATACTCCATGACCCTTGTCATCAAAATGTGCCACACGCTTTTCATCACAACGGTCCACAAATTTGTCATCGCAATGCTCCATAAACATTGTAATCTCAATGCTCCATGCCCTTCTCATCACAGTGCTCCATTTCCCCGGTCATAACAATGATCCATGACCCCTGCCATCACAATGTTCCACGGCCTTGTCATCACAGGTCTCAATGACAATTGTCTACACAATGCTCCAAGACCCCTGTAATCACAATTCTCCATGCCCTTGTCATCACAAAGCTCCATGACACATGTCATCAGAATTTTTCATGGCCCGCTCATAAAAATGAGGCATGCCCTTGTCATCACAGTGATCCAAGACCGCTGTAATCACAATGCTCCGTGCCCCTTTTTATCTCAATGCTCCATGAACCCTGTCATCACAATGCATCATGCCCATCACCATAATTCTTCCTGCTATTGTCAGTGCAATGAAATCAAAACTCTCCATGACCTTTGTCATCACAATGCTCCATGACTCCTCTCATCACAATACTCCATGAACATTTTCAGGGCAGTGCTCCATGACCATTTTCATCACTATGATCCATGCCCTTGTCATCCCAATGCTCCATGACCCCTGTATTCACAATGATCCGTGACACCTGTCATCACAATGCTCCATGCCTTCGTCAGCAAAATACTACATGACCTTGTCATTACAATGCTCTATGCCCTTGTCATCAGAATGCTCTAAGACCCCTTAAATCACAATGCTCCATGCCCTTTTTCATCTCAATTTTCCATGAACCCTGTCATAACAATGCACCATGCCCATCATCATAATGCTTCAGGCTATTATCATTACAATGAAATCAAAATTCTCCATGACCTCTGTCATCAAAATGCTCCCAACCGTTGTGATCATAATGTTCCATAACACTTATCATCACAACACCCCATGACGATCATCATCACAATTATCCATGGTCTTGTCATCACAATGCTCCATGATCTTTGTCATCACAATGCACAATACACTTGTCATCACAATGCTCCCTGACACTTCTCAGTATGCTCCTTTAACCCTGTCATGACAAGGCTCCATGCCTTTTTCATCACAATGATCCATGCCCTTTTCATCACAATGTTTCAAGACCCCTGTAATCACAATGCTCCTAGCCCTTGTCATCACAAAGCTACCTGATGCATGTAATCGGAATGCTCCATGGCCTTCTCCTCACAATGCTCCATGTCATTGTCATCACAATGCTCCATGAACTCTCTCATCACATTGCTCCATGCCCTTGTCCTTACAATCCTCCATATCCCATGTATCACAGTGTTCAGTGCCCTTGTCATCACAATGCTTCATGCCCATTCTCATCACAATAATCCATGAAATATTTCAGACCAATGCTCAATGCCCTTCTCATTGCAATGCTCCATTAACTCTGTCATAACAATGCTCCATGACCCCTGCCATCACAATATTCCACGGCCTTGTCATCACAAGGCTCCATGACCCTTGTCATCACAATGCTCCAAGACACCTGTAATCAAAATGCTCCATGCCCTTGTCATCACAAAGCTCCATGACGCATATCATCAGAAGGTTCCATGGCCTTCTCCTCACAATGCTCCATGCCCTTCTCATCACAATGCTCCAAGAACCCTGTAATCACAATGCTCCATGCCCTTTTTCATCTCCATGCTCCATTAACACTGCCATCACAATGCACCATGCCCATCATCATAATTCTTCAGGCTATTGGCATTACAATGAAATCAAAATTCTCCATGACCTCTGTCATCATAATGCTCCAAACCCTTGTGATCACAATGTTCCATAACACTTATAATCACAACACTCCATGACGCTCATCATCACATTTATCCATGGTCTTGTCATCACAATGTGCCATGATCTTTGTCATCACAATGCTCAATACACTTGTCATAACAATGCTCCTTGACACTTGTTGTCAGTATGCTCCTTGAACCTTGTCATGACAAGGATCCATGCCTTTTTCATCACAATGATCCATGCCCTTTTTATCACAATGCTCCATGACCCCTTTCATCACAATACTCCATGAACATTTTCAGCCCAATGCTCCAAGACATTCTCATCACAATGCTCCCTGACCAATATCATCACGATGCTCCATGACCAATGTCATCACAACAGTCCATGACACCTGACAACACAATGATCCGGGACTCTTGTCATCACAATGCTCCATGCCCTTGTCATCACAATGCTTCATTCCAACTGTCATCGCAATAATCCATGAATCTTATTAGACCAATGTTCCATGCCCTTGTCATCACAATGCTCCATGCCCTTGTTATCCCAATGCTCCATGACCCCTGTCATCACAATACTCCATGAACTTTTTCATCCCAATGCTCCATGACCCTTGTCATCACAATGATCTATGCCCTTGTCATCCCAATGCTCCATGACACCTGTCAACACAATGCTCCATGCCTTTCTCAGCAAAATGCTACATGACCTTCTCATTACAATGCTCTATGCGCTTGTCATCACAATACTCCATTACAACTGTCATCACAATCCTCCATGAACCTTGGGATCACATTGCTTCATGCCCTTGTCATCACAACGCTCCATGATGCCTGTCATCACAATACTCCATGGCCTTTTCATCACAATGCTCCATGACCTTTTTCATCACAATTCTCAATACAATTGTTATCACAATGCTTCCTGACACTTGTCGTCAGAATGCTCATTGAACCCTGTCAGAAAAGCGCTCCATGCATTTTTCATCACAAAGAACAATGCCGTTTTCATCACAATGCTCCATGCCATTGTCATCAAAATACTCCACAAGCTTGTCATCAGAATGCTCCAAGACACTTGTCATCACAATTCTACATGCACTTGTCAGCACAATGCTCCCTGACCCTTGTCATCACAATGCTCCAAGCCATTGTCATCACAATGCTCCATTACATTTGTCATCAGAATCCTCCATGACACTTGGCATCACAATGCTCCATGCCATTGTCTTCACAATGGGCCATTACATATGTCATCACAATGCTCCCTGACACCTCTTCTCACAATACTGCATGAACTGGTCATCACAATGCTCCATGCCCTTGTCATCACAATGCGCCATTCCAACTGTCATCGCAATAATCCATGAAACTAATTAGACCAATGTTCCATGCACTTGTCATCACAATGCTCCATGCCCTTGTTATCACAATTTTCCAAGAACCCTGTAATCAGAATGCTCCTTGCCCCTTTTCATCAGTATGCTCCATGACACTATTCATCAAAATGCTCCATGGTTTTCTCATCACAGTGCTCCAGGAGCTTGTCATCACAATGCTTCACGACTTTGTCATGAAAATTCTCAATGACCCTTGTCATCATAATGCTCCAAGCCCTAGTCATCACAATGCTCCATTATATTTGTCATCACAATCCTCCATTACATTTGGCATCACAATGCTCCCTGCCATTGTCATCGCAATGGACCATGACATATGTCATCACAATGCTCTGTGACAGCTCTCTTCACAATACTCCATGACCTTCTCATCACAATGCTCCATGCCCTTGTCATCACAATGCACCATGTCTACTGTCATCACAATAATCTATGAAACTTGTCTCCACAACTCTCCATGTCCCTGTCATCACAATGTTCCATGCTCTTTTCATCACAATGCTCCATGACCCCTGTCATCACAATGCTCCGTGAATCCAGTCATCACATTGCTTCATAACGTTTGTCATCACAATGGTCCATGCCCGCGTCATCACAAGGCTCTGTGACCTTTGTAACCACAATGCTCCATGAACTTTTCATCACAATGCTCCGTGACCCTTGTCATCACAATGCTCCATGCCTTTGTCAGAACAATGTTCCATGACCCTTGTCATCACAATGTGCCACACGCTTTTCATCACAATGATCCACAACCTTGTCATCGCTGTGCTCCATAAAACTTGTCATCACAATGCTCCATGCACTTCTCATCCAAATGCTCTCTCACCTGAGATATCACAATGTTCCATCACTAGTCATCACAATCCTCCCTCAACCCTGTAATCACAATGTTCCAGGACCCCTCTGACATCACAATTTTCCATAACCACTCTCATCAAAATGCTCCATGACACTTTTCATCCCAACGCTCCATGACCCATGGCATCACAATGTTCCGTAACCCCTGTCAACAAAATGTTCCATTACACTGTTCAACAAATTGCTGCATGACCCTGTCATCAAAATGATCCCTCACCTTATGGGGGCTTCCCTGGTGGTGCAGTGGTTGAGAGTCTGCCTGCCAATGCAGGGTACATGGGTTCGAGCCCTGGTCTGGGAAGATCCCACATGCCACGGAGCAGCTAGCCCCGTGAGCCACAATTACTGATCCAGCGCGTCTGGAGCCTGTGCTCCGCAACAAGAGAGGCCACGATAATGAAAGGCCCACGCACCGTGATGAGGAGTGGCCCCCAGTTGCCACAACTAGGGAAGGCCCTCGCACAGAAACGAAGACCCAACACAGCCATAAATAAATAAATAAATAAATAGAAAGTGGGTTAAAAAAATCTATAATAAAAACATTTCTCAAAATGGCCCTAACAAATTTTATTAAATCATTAAAAAAAAAATGATCCCTCACCTTCTCATCACAATGCACCACACGCTTGTCATCAAAATGCTCCATGACCTTTGTCATCACAAAGCTCCAGGACCCTTGGCATCACAATGCTCCATGTCATTGTCATCACAATGCTCCAAGAACCCTCTCATCTCATTTCTCCATGCACTTGTCATCACAAAGCTCCATGACACTTGTCATCACAATGCTCGATGCACTTCTCATCAAAATGCTCCATGCCATTTTCATCACAATCCTCCATGACTCATGTATCACAGTGTTCCGTGCGTTGTCATCACAATGCTCCATGCCCACTCTCATCACAATAATCCATGAAAGCTTTCAGGCCAATGCTCAATGCCCTTCTAATCACAATGCTCCATTACATCGGTCATAACAATGCTCCATGACCCCTGCCATCACAATGTTCCAAGGCCTTGTCATAACAAGGCTCCATGACCCTTGTCATCACAATGCTCCAAGACTCCTGTAATCACAATGCTCCATGCCCTTTTCATCACAAAGCTCAATTACACATGTCATCAGAATGTTCCATGTCCTTCTCATCACAATGCTCCATGTCCTTGTCATCACAGTGCTCCAAGACCCCTGTAATCACAATGCTCCATGCCCCTTTTCATCTCAATGCTCCATGAACCCTGTCATCACAATGCACCATGCCCATCATCATAATGCTTCAGACTATTGTCATCACAATGAAATCAAAATGCTCCATTACCTCTGTCATCATAATGCTCCAAACACTTGTGATCACAATGTTCCATAACACTTATCATCACAACACCCTATGACGCTCATCATCACAATTATCCATGATCTTCTCATCACAATGCTCCATGACCTTTGTCATCACAATGCTCAATACTCTTGTCATCACAATTCTCCCTGACACTTGTCGTCAGTATGCTCCTTGACCCCTGTCATGACAAGGCTCCATGCATTTTCATCACAATGATCCGTGCCATTTTCATCACAATGCACCAAGATCACTGTAATCAAAATGATCCATGGGCTTGTCATCACAAAACTCCATGAAGCATGTCATCAGAATGCTCCATGGCCTTCCCATCACACTGATCCATGCCCTAGTCATCACAATGCTCCAAGACCCCTGTAATCACAATGTCCCATGCCCCTTTTCATCAGAATGCTCCGTGAGACTTGTCATCAGAAGTCTCCATGGTCATCTCATCACAGTGCTCCAGGACTTTGTCATCACCATTCTCCATTGCCTTGTCATACAGTGCTCCATGACCCTTGTCATCACAATAATCCATTAACATATTCAGCCCAATGCTCCACGACCTACACATCACAATGCTCCATGGCCAATATCATCACAATGCTCCATGACCACTGTCATCACAACACTCCATGACTCCTGACAACACAATGATCCGGGACTCTTGTCATCACAGTGCTCCATTCTCTACTCATCACTGTGCTCCATGACCCCTGTCATCACAACAGTCCATGAATATTTTCAGCCCAGTGCTCCATGAAACTTGTCATCACAATGATCCATGCCCTTTTCATCCCAATGCTCCATGACCCCTGTATTCACAATGCTCCATGACGCTTGTCATCACAGTGCTCCATGACACATTTCATCACAATGCCCCATGCCTTTGTCAGCAGAATGCTATATAACCTTGTCATTACAATGCTATATGTGCTTGTCATCAAAATACTCGATTTCCATTGTCATCACAATCCTCCATGAACCTTGGGATCACATTGCTTCATGCCCTTGTCATCTCAATGCTCCATGCTCCTTGAAATCAAAATGATCCATGACCTCTGTCATCACAATGCTCCAAACCCATGTGATCACAATGTTCCATAACATTTGTCATCAAAAGGCTCCATGATGCCTGTCACCACAATACTCCATGCCCTTTTCATCACAATGCTCCATGACCTTTGTCATCACAATTCTCAATATACATGTCATCACAATGCTCCCTGACATTGTCATCAGAATGCTCCTTGAACCCTGTCACAAAAAGGCTCCATGACTTTTTCATCACAATGCCCCATGCCGTTTTCATCACAATGCTCCATGCCATTGTCATCACAATACTCCACAAACTTGTCATCAGAATGCTCCATGACCCTTGTCATCACAATTCTCCATGCACTTGTCAGCACAATGCTCCCTGACCCATGTCATCACAATGCTCCCAGCCATTGTCATCACAATGTTCCATTACCTTTGTGATGAGAATCCTCCATGACCATTGGCATCACAATGCTCCATGCCATTGTAATCACAATGGGCCATTACATATGTTATCACAATGCTCCCTGAGAGCTGTCTTCACAATACTGCATTACCTGGTCTTCACAATGCTCCATGCCCTTGTCATCACAATGCGCCATTCCAACTCTCATTGCAACAATACATGAAACTTATTAGACTAATGTTCCATGCCCTTGTCATCACAATGTTCCATGCCCTTGTTATCACAATCCTCCATGAGCCCTGTCATCACAGTGCTCCGTAACTCCAGTCATCACAATGCTTCATGACCTTTGTCATCACAATGGTCCATGCCTTCGTCATCAGCAGTCTCTGGGACCATTTTAACCACAATGATCCATGAACTTTTCATCACAGTGCTCTTTGACCCTTGTCATCACAATGCTCTATACCTCGCTCAGCACAATGCTCCATGACCCTTGTCATCACAATGCTCCATGCGCTTGTCAGCACAATGCTCCATGACACAAGTCATCACAATGCACCATGCACTTGTCATCACAGTGCTCTACAATCTTGTCATCACAATGCTCCATAAACATTGTCATCATAATGCTCCATGCACTTCTCATCAAAGTGCTCTCTCTCCACTGATATCAAAATGCTACATCACTATTTGTCACAATACTCCCTCACCCTGTCATCACAATGTTCCATGACTCCTGTCATCACCATGCTACATGCACTTATCATCACAATGTTCGATGACCCCTGACATCATAATGTTCCATAACACCTGTCATCAAAATGTTCCATGACAATTTTCATCAAATTGCCCCATGACCCTGTCATCACAATTCTCCCTGCTCTTCTCATCACAATGCACAACGCCCTTGCCATCAAAATGCTCCATGACCTTTGTCATCACAAATATCCATGACCCTTGGCATAACAATGCTCCATGTCATTGTCATCACAATGCTCCATGAACGCTCTCATCACATTGCTCCATGCCCTTGTCTTCACAAAGCTCCATGACACATGTCATCAGAATGCTCCATGGCCTCCTCATCACAATGCTCCATGCCCTTGCCATCACAGTGCTCCATTACCCCTGTCATAAAAATGCTCCATGACCCCTGCTATTACGATGTTCCATGGCCTTGTCATCACAAGGCTCCATGACCTATCTCATCACAATGCTCAATACACATGTCATCAAAATGCTCCCTGACACTTGTCGTCAGTATGCTCCTTGAACCCTGTCATGACAAGGCTCCATGCCTTTTCCATCACAATGATCCATGCCCCTTTCATCACAATGCTCCTAGACCCCTGCAATCACAGTGTTACATGCCCTTGTCATCAGAAAGCTCAATGACGCATGTCTTCAGAATGCTCCTTCGCCTTCTCCTCACAATGCTCCATACCCATGTCATCACAATGTTCCAAGACCCCTGTAATCACAATGGTCCATGCCCCTTTTCATCAGTATGCTCCAAGAGAGTTGTCATCACATTGCTCCATGTTTTTCTCATCACAATGCTCCAGGACCTTATCATCACAATGCTTCACGACATTGTCCTAAAAATTCTCAATGGCCCTTGTCATCATAATGATCCAAGCCCTAGCCCTCACAATGCTCCATTATATTTGTCATCAAAATCCTCCATTACATTTGGCATCACAATGCTCCCTGCCATTGTCATCGCAATGGACGATGACATATGTCATCACAATGCTCCCTGACACCTGTCTTCACAATACTCCATGACCTTCTCATCACAATGATCCATGCTCTTGTCATCACAATGCACCATGTCCCCTGTCATCACAATAATCTATGAAACTTGTCAGACCAATGATCCATGCACCTGTCATCACAATGCTCCGTGCCCTTGTCATCACAATGCTCCATACCCTTGTCATTACAGTACTCCTTGACCCCTGTCATCACAATGCTCCGTGACTCCAGTCATCACAATGCTTCATAACATTTGTCATCACAATTGTCCATGCCGGCGTCATCACAAGGCTCTGTGACCATTGTAACCACAATTCTCCATGAACTTTTCATCACAATGCTCTGTGATCCTTTTCATCACAATCCTCCATGGCTTAGTCAGAAAAATGCTCCATGACACTTGTCATCACAATGTGCCATTCGCTTTTCATCACAACGGTCCACATATTTGTCATAGCAATGCTCCATAAACCCTGTAATCACAATGCTCTATGCCCCTTTTCATCAAAATGATCCATGATCCCTGTCATCACAATGCACCATGCCCATCATCATAATGCTTCATGCTATTGCCATCACAATGAATTGAAAATGCTCCATGACGTCTGTCATAACAATGCTCCAAACCCTTGTGATCACTATATTCCATAACACTTGTCATCACAGTGCCCTATGACACTCGTCATCACAATTATCCATGGTCTTCTCATTACAATGCTCCATGACCTTTGTCATCACAATGCTCAATACACTTGTCATCAAAATGCTCCCTGACACTTGTTGTCTGTATGCTCCTTGAACCCTGTCATGACAAGGCTCCATGCCTTTTTCATCACAATGATCCATGCCCTTTCCATCACAATGCTCTAAGACACCTTTAAACCCAATGCTCCGTGCTCTTGTCATCACAAATCTCAATGAAACATGTCTTCAGAATGCTCCTTGGCCTTCCCCTCACAATGCTCCATGCCCATGTCATCACAATGTTCCAAGACCCCTGTAATCACAATGGCCCATGCCCCTTTTCATCAGTATGCTCCATGAGGTTTGTCATCACACGTCTCTATGGATTTCACATCACAATGCTCCAGGACCTTGTCATCACACTGGTTCACAACCTTTTCATGAAAATTCTCAATGCCCCTTGTCATCATAATGCTCCCAGCCCTAGTCATCACAATGCTCCATTATATTTGTCATCAAAATCCTCCATTACATTTGGCATCACAATGCTCCCTGCCATTGTCATTGCAATGGACCATGACATATGTCATCACAATGCTCCCTGACACCTGTCTTCACAATACTCCATGACCTTCTCTTCACAATGATCCATGCCCTTGTCATCGCAAAGCACCATGTCCACTGTCATCACTATAATCTATGAAACTGGTCAGAACAATGCTCCATGCCCCTGTCACCACAATGCTCCATGCCCTTGTCATCACAATGCTCCATGACCACTGGCATCACAATGCTCCATGACTCAAGTCATCACAGTGCTTCATAATATTTGTCATAACAATGGTCCATGCCCGCGTCATCACAAGGCTCTGTGACCTTTATAACCACAGTGCTCCATGAACTTTTCATCACAATGCTCCGTGACCCTTGTCATCAAATGCTCCATGCCTTTGTGAGAACAATGCTCCATGAACCTTGTCATCAAAATGTGCTACGCGCTTTTCATCACAACGTTCCACAAATTTGTCATGGTAATGCTCCATAAAACTTGTAATCACAATGCTCCATGCCCTTCTGATCAGAGTGCTCCTTTACCTCTGTCATAACAATTCTCCATGACACCTGCCATCACAATGTTCCACGGCCTTGTCATCACAAGGCTCCATGACACTTGTCATCACAATGCTCCAAGAGCCCTGTAATCAAAAAGCTCCATGCCCTTGTCATCACAAAGCTCCATGATACATGACATCAGAATATTCCATGTCCTTCTCATCAAAATGCTCCATGCCCTTGTCATCACAGTGCTCCAAGACCCCTGTAATCACAATGCTCCATGCCCCATTTCATCTCAATGATCCATGAACCCTGTCATCACAATGCACCATGCCCATCATCATAATGCTTCATGCTATTGTCATCACAATGAAATCACAATGCTCCATGACCTCTGTCATCACAATGCTCCATGACCCCTGTCATCACAATACTCCATGAACATTTTCAGCCCAATGCTCCATGACCCTTGTCATCACAATGATCCATGCCCTTGTCATCCCAATGCTCCATGACCCCTGTATTCACAATGCTCCGTGACGCTTGTCATCACAGTGCTCCATGACACCTGTCATCACAATGCTCCATGACTTTGTCTGCAAAATGCTACATGACCTTGTCATTACAATGCTCTATGTGCTTGTCATCACAGTACTCCATTACCATTGTCATCACAATCCTCCATGAACCTTGGGATCACATTGCTTCATGCCCTTGTTATCACAATGCTCCCTGCTCCTTGAAATCAAAATGATCCATGACCTCTGTCATCACAATGCTCCAAACACTTGTGATCAAAATGTTCCATAACACTTGTCATCACAACGCTCCATGATGCCTGTTATCACAATACCCCATGCCCTTTTCATCACAATGCTCCAAGACTTTTGTCATCACAATTCTCAATACACTTGTCATCACAATGCTCCCTGACACTTGTCAAAATGCTCCTTGAACCCTGTCACGAAAAGCCTCCATGCCTTTTTCAACACAATGCCCCATGCCGTTTTCATCACAGTGCTCCAAGCCACTGTCATCAAAATACTCCACAAGCTTGTCATGAGAATGCTCCATGACCCTTGTCATCACAATTCTCCATGCACTTGTCAGCACAATGCTCCCTGACTCTTGTCATCTCAATGCTCCAAGCCATTGTCATCACAATGCTCCATTACCTTTGTCATCAGAATCCTCCATGACAATTGGCATGACAATGCTCCAGGCCATTGTCATCACAATGGGCCATTACATATGTCAACACAATGCTCCCTGACACCAGTCTTCACAATAATGCATGACATGGCTATCACAATTCTCCATGCCCTTGTCACCACAATGCACCATTCCAACAGTCATCGCAATAAATCTTGAAACTTAGTAGACCAATTTTCCATGCCCTTGTTATCACAATGCTCCTTGACCATTGTCATCACAATGCTCCATGAAGTTTTCATCACAATGCTCTTTGAATCTGGTCATCACAATTCTCTATGCCTTTCTCAGCACAATGCTCCTTGAACCTTGTCATCACAATGCTCCATGCGCTTGTCAGCAAGATGCTCCATGACACATGTCATCACAATGCACCATGTGCTTGTCATCACAGTGCTCCACAATCTTGTCATCACAATGCTCCATAAACCTTGTCATCACAATGCTCCATGCACTTCTCATCAAAATGCTCTCTCACCACAGATATCAAAATGTTACATCACTATTCGTCAAAATATTCCCTCACCCCTGTCATCACAATGTTACATGACCCCTGTAATCACAATGCTACATGCACTTATCATCACAATGTTCGATGACACCTGTCATCACAATGCTCCATAACCCCTGTCATCAAAATGCTCCATGACCCTTTTCATCAAAATACTCCATGACTCCTGACATCACAATGTTCCATAACCCCTGTCATAAAAATGTTCCATGACAATTTTCATCAAATTGCTCCATGACCCTGTCATCACAATGCTCCCTGCCCTTCTCATCACATTGCACCACCACTTGTAATCAAATTGCTTCATGACCTTTGTCATCACAAAGCTCCATGACCCTTGGCATCTCAATGCTCCATGCCATTGTCATCAGAATGCTCCATGAACCCTCTAATCACAATGCTCCATGCCCCTTTGCATCTCAATGTTCCATGAACCCTGTCATCAATATGCACCATGCCCATCATCATAATGCTTCAGGCTCTTGTCATCACAATGAAATAAAAATATTTGATGATCTGTCTCATCTCAATGTTCCAAATCCTTGTGATCACAATGTTCTATAACACTTATCACCACAAAGCCACATGACGCTCATCATCACAATTATCCATGCTCTTCTCATCACAGTGCTCCATGACCTTTGTCATCACAATGCTCTATAAACTTGTCATCACAATGTTCCCTGACTCTTGTCATCAGTATGCTCCTGGAACCCTGTCATGACAAGTCTCCATACCATTTTCATAACAATGATCCATGCCAATTTCATCACAATGCTCCAAGACACCAGTAATCACAGTGCTCCATGCCCTTGTCATCACAATGCTCCAAGACCCCTGTAATCACAATAATCCATGCCCCTTTTCATCAGAATGCTCCATGAGACTTGTTATTACAAGGCTCCATGGTCTTCTCATCACCATTCTCCAGGAACTTTTCATCACAGTGCTCCATTCCCTTGTCATCACAATGCTCCATGACCCCTGTCCTCACAATACTTGCTGAACATTTTCAGTCCAATTCTCCAGGAACTTCTCATCACAATTCTTCATGATCCCTATCATCACAATGCTCCATGACCACTGTCATCACAACGCTCCATGACCCCCGAAAACACAGTGATCCGGGACTCTTGTCATCACAATGCTCCATTCCCTAGTCATCACAATGCTCCATGAATATTTTCAGCCCAATGCTCCATGACACTTGTCATCACAATGATCCATGGCCTTGCCATCCCTATGCTCCATGACCCCTGTAATCACAATGATCCGTGATGCTTCTCATCATAGTGCTCCATGACCCTTATCATCACAATGCTCCATGCCTGTGTCAGCAAAATGCTACATGACATTGTCATCACAATGCTCCATTTGCTTGTCATCACAATACTCCCTTAGCATTGTCATCACAATCATCCATGAACCTTGGGATCACATTGCTTCATGCCATTGTCATCCCAATGCTCCATGCTCATTGAAAACAAAATTAGCCATGAATTCTATCATCACAATGCTCCAAACCCTTGTGATCACAATGTTCCATAACACTTGTCCTCACAACGCTCCATGATGCCTGTCATCATAATACTCCATGCCCTTTTCGTCAAAATGCTCCATGATCTTTTTCATCACCATTCTCAATACACTTGTCATCACAATGTTCCCTGACACTTGTCGTCAGAATGCTCCTTGAAACCTGTCATGAAATGGCTTCATGCCTTTTTATCACAATGCTCCATGCCCTTTTCATCACAATGTTCCATGCCATTGTCGTCACATACTCCACAAGCTTGTCATCAGAATGCTCCATGACACTTATCATCACAATGCTCCATGGTCACTGTCATCACAATGCTCCATACCCCTTGTCATTACTGTGCTCCATGAATCTCACCATCACAATTATCCATGGTCTTCTCATCACAATGTTCCACGCCCTTGTCATCAAATTGCTCCATGACCCTTGTCATCACAATGCTCCATGGCCACTCTCATCACAGGGCTCCATTCCCCTTGTCATTACAGTGCTCCATTACGCTCGTCATCACAATTATCCATGGTCTTCTCATCACAAAGCTCCACGGTCTTGCCATTACAATGCTCCATGCCCTGGTCATCACAATGCTCCATGTCCCCTGTCATCACAATTCTCCTCGTTCTTGGCATCACTATGCTCCATGACACTTCTCATCACCGTGTTACATGATTTGTCATCACAATTCTCTATGCACTTCTCATCGCAATGCTCCATGACCCCTGTCATAGGAAGCTCCATGTGCTTCTCATCACAATGCTTCATGAACTTGTCATCAAAATTCTCAATGGCCCTTGTCATCACAATGCTCCATGCCCTTGTCATCACAATGCTCCATGTCCATTGTCATCACAATGCTCCAAGCCCTTGTCATCAAAATGCTCCATTACATTTGTCATCACAATCCTCCATGACACTTGGCATCACAATATTCCATTTCATTGTCATCGCAATGGACCATGACATATGTCATCACAATGCTCCCTGAGACCTGTCTTCAAAATACTCCATGACCTTCTCATCACAATGCTCCATGCCTTTGTCATCACATTGCACGATGCCCACTGTCATCACAATAATCCATGAAATATGTCAGGCCAATGATCCATGCCCCTTTCATCACAATGCTCATTGCCTTTTCATCACAAAGCTCTATGACCCCTGTCATCACAATGCTCCGTGACTACAGTCATCCCAATGCTTCATAACCATTGTAATCACAGTGGTCCATGCCCTCGTCATCACTAGGCTCTGTGACCTTTGTCACCAAAATGCTCCATGAAATTTTCATCACAATGCTCTGGGACCCTTGTCATCACATTGCTCCATTCCTTTGTCACCACAGTGCTCCATGACCCATGTCATCACAATGCGCCATGTGCTTGTCATCACAGTGCTCCACAAGCTTGTCATCACAATGCTCCATAAAACTTGTCCTCACAATGCTCCATGCACTTCTTATCAAAATGCTCTCTCACGAATGATATCAAAATGTTCCCTCACTAGTCATCACAATACACCCACTCCCCTGTCATCACAATGGTCCACAACACCGTCATGAAAAAGTTCCATGACTCCTGACATCACAATGTTCCATAACCCCTGTCATCAAAATGTTCCATGACACTTTTCATCAAATTGCTCCATGACCCTGTCATCACAATGCTCCCTGCCCATCACAAGAGAGTGCACCACAGCCTTGTCATCAAAATGCTCCATGACCTATGTCATCAAAAAACTCCATGACCCTTGGCATCACAATGCTCCATGCCATTGTCATCACAATGCTCCAAAAACCTCTCATCACATTGTTCAAAGCCCTTGTCATCACACGATCCATGATGCATTTCATCACAATGCTCGATGCCATTCTTCTCACAATGCTCCATGCGCTTCTCATTACAATCCTCCATGAACCATGTATCACAGTGTTCCGTTCCCTTGTTATCACAATGCTCCTTGCCCCCTCTCATCACAATAATCCATGAAACATTTCAGACCAATGTTCCATGCCCTTTTCATCACAATGATCCAAGACTCCTGTAATCATAATGCTCCATGCCCCTTTTCATCTCAATGCTCCATGAACGCTGTCATCACAATGCACCAAATGCACATCATCATAATGCTTCATGCTATTGTCATCACAATGAAATCAAAATGCTCTATGACCTCTGTCATCACAATGCTCCAAATCCTTGTGATCACAATATTCCATAACACCTATCATCACAGCTCCACATAACGCTCGTCATCACAAGTATCCATGGTCTTCTAATCACAATGCTCAATGACATTTGTCATCACAGTGCTCAATACCCTTGTCATCACAATGGTCCCTGACACTTGTCATCAGTATGCTCCTTGAACCCTGTCATGACAAGGCTCCATGCCTTTTTCATCACAATGTTACATGCCCATTCCCTCACAGTGCTCCAAGGCCACTGTAATCACAATGCTCCATGCCCTTGTCTTCACAAAGCTCCATGATGCATGTCATCAGAACGCTCCATGACATTCTCATCCCATTGTTCACTGCCCTTGTCATCACAATGCTCCAAGAGCCCTGTAATCACAATGATCCATGCCCTTGTCATCACAAAGCTCCATGATGCATGTCATCAGAACTCTCCATGACATTCTCATACCAATGTTCCATGCCCTTGTCATCACAATGCTCCATGACCCATGTAATCACAATGCTCCATGACCCTTTTCATCAGAATGCTCCATGAGACATGTCATCACATGGCTCCATGGTCTTCTCATCACAATGCTCCAGTACCTTGTCATCACAATGCTCCTTGACCCCTGTCATCACAATACTCCATGAACATTTTCAGCCAAATGCTCCATGACGATCTCATCACAATGCTCCATGACCTCTGTCATCACAATGCTCCATGACCACTGTCATGACAACGCTCCATGAATCCTGACAACACAATGATCCGGGAATTTTGTCATCAAAATGCTCCATGCCCTTGTCATCCCAATGCTCCATGAAACCTGTAATCACAATGCTCCATAATGCTTGTCATCACAGTGCTCCATGAACCTTGTCATCACAATGCCTTTGACAGCAAAATGATACATAATCTCGTCATCAAAATGCTCCATGTGCTTGTCATCACAATCCTCCATGACCCTTGGGATCATATTGCTTTATGCCCTTGTCATCTCTATCTTGCCTTTCTGGTTTTTACAGATTTTTGGATGTCCTTTTTGAACGGTGGGAAGTGACAATTCTTTGTAGTGTGAATTTGCATTGTGCGCTTGCTTGATTGGCCAAAAAGGGCCTATGCCTTTTCTCCTGAATATATTCAGGAGAAAATTCATATGCTGTTTTTGGCCACGTGCATCATTCTCGAAGTTGTGATGCCTTTCCTGTGCTTTAAAGGCGATTCCAATTTACCTCTTGAAATATGTTTTATGCAATTCTGCCTCATTTTCAAGTCCGCTTTGTTGCCTTCCCTCAACAGATTTTTGGAAGAGAGTAGTCCTTTATAACTCTACAGGTTTTTGATTTGCTTTGCCCCTGAGCTCCAATTTTCAAATCCCATTTTTGGGAGCTGACCGCAAATCCACAATTTTGCTTCAGGAACTATACTGGTTCCAGGGGTGGCTATACTGGTTCCCTGTGGGTGGCTGAGGCTTTGGTTAATTCTTCTTCCTAATGGGAATTTAGAGTGACATGTGTCCGTCCAAAGGCCTACATCTACTTTCTGATTTGTTCTCCCTCTTCCCTTTCATCCTCTGCACAATTAGCAAACTGTGCGAACCAGGAGGTTATAGGGGATGACTCTCCTAAGTTGGGAGATTGATAGTAAAGTTGTTGGAATGCCAAACTGTAGCACAAGGAGAGGAAAAAGTAGGAGACTTTCAGAAACCTTTCGCCATCACAGGGTGTCCATTCTCTAGGTTTCCCATACATGTTATAACTGTAGTGATATTCCCTTCTACCTGGAAATTTGGGACCCATGGAATGGTGGCATGCATTACTACTTTAAAGGGTCTGCATTTTCTCTCCCAATCTCACCAGTCCTCTCAGTCCCAAGTGTCCAGCCTTATGTCTCATCCAGCTGTCTTTGCAGATAGGGTCATTCTAGGTTTCATCAGAACCCCTGAAGGAATTGTGTAAGAATTTCACTGTTTTTTGTTTTGTTTTTGAAATTCATTTTTATAATGGGGTTGAGCTGATTTTCACTGACGTGTTTATGCCGGTCTAGACACACTTGATTCCCTTACAGAGGCATATCAGTACATAGGTTTTAAGATTCTTACTAATCAGATATATTCCTCTGTGGGGAATAGGGGTTTTGAGTCCCGTTCACTGAGGAAGGTGTAGGTCTTGTCTATTCTGTATTTGGTTTATGGAATGGTACCTGTGCTAATATCAAACTCTGGTTTTATGCATCACCCCACCTCTCCTTTCCCCTTAAGGAGGCATAAGAGTGTTTTCTAAATGTGAGACGCTGCTCTCTTTCCTAATTCAGTTCATGTGTGGTGATGTTGACATTCCCTCTGTAAGTGATATCTTATGATAAGATTCTTTTTCTGTGTGACTAATTTCCCTTAGAATCATCATACCTAAATCCTCTCATTATGCTGCTACTGGCCTTATGACATTGATTTCACGTCTGAGTGATATTCCGTTGTACAAAATTACCACAAGTTCTTTATGCATTTCTCTTTTTCCTGGGATACTTTAGGTGTACCGAAGTTGAGGTTCTTGTATGCAGAGCAGCCCTAAACTTTGGGGTGCCTGTGTCTTGTTGATATTTAGTGTTCCCAAGTTATATGTCCATGAGTTGAAGTCCCATTTGCTCGGGGGCTTTGTATTTTAGATGTTTTAGGAAACAGCATACACTTCTTCAGAGTAGCTCTTGGATATTTATACCCCACCCATCAGCGTGACTAGTCTCCCTATTTTCCATGGCCTCTCCTGCATTTTTGATTTGTACACATTTTTTGGATGGACTTTCTGAGCAGTGGAAGTTGAGACTTCTTTATTGTGCGGATTTGCATTTCCCTCTTGCTTGGTTGGCCAAAAACTCTGTATGTGTTTTTTTCCTGAAGATATTCACGAAACAAACGCATACACCCTTTTGCCCAACTGCATCATTTGAGAAATTCTGCTGCTTTTCATATGCTTTAAATGTGAGTACAATCTACATTTTGAAAAATGTTTCCTGCAGTTCTGCCTCTCATTCAGAACCTCTTCGTTGCCTTACCTGAATATATTTTTGGACGTTGGTTATCATTTATATCTTTGCAGGTCTTTGAATTGTCTGCTCCTGAGCTCCATTTTGCAACTCGCTTTTTTTGTGAGCTGGCCGCCAAACCATTGGATTGATTCCGGCCCTATTCTGGTTCTGGGGAGGCAGGCTGAGCCTTTGGTTAATTCTTCTTCCTAAAGGGATATTAGAGTGACATGTGCCTGTCAAAACTCCTACAGCTTATCTCTCACTGGTTACTCCTCTTCCCATTTATCCTCTTCAAAAATTGGAAACTGTGTGAAACAGGAGGTTAAAGGTGCTGATTCTCCAAGTGGGGAGATTGTTAGTAATGTGGCTGGAATGGCGAACCCCAGCACCAGGAGATCAAAAATGAGGTGCATTTTAGACACCTTTCCTGAGCACACGGTGTACATTCATCTCGGTTTCCCAGGCATGTTTTCCCTGTCAGAAGATTCCCTTGAAACTTCAGATTTCGGACCCATGGAATGGGTACCAGGCAGTATTACTTTAAAAGGTCTGCATTTCCTCACCCAGCCTCTCTAACATCTCTCAGCGTGCATAGCTTCCAGCCTTATATATCATCCTGCTGTGGGTTTACATGTGTTCAATCCATGTTACATCGTAGCCCTTCAACAAAAGTTGTAAGAATTTTTGTCTGTCTCACTGTTTTTATAAATATTTTTAAATTTATTTTTATATTGGTTACAGCTGATTTTCAAAGCTCTGTTTTTTGCTGCTGTACATCCACTTGATTCATGTACTGTGTGACAACAATAAATCCTTTCTCAGATGCCTACGAGTCATATGTATTATTTTCCAGTGACTTGAGTGGACTGAGTGCAGTTCTTTGAGGTACCGTGTAGGCCTTGCCAGTTATTCAATTCGGTACTTGGAATGGTATCTTTGCTAATTTCAACCTCCTGGATAATACCTCACCATTCCCCACATTTCCCATTTAGCAGCCTTATGTCTGTTTTCTACATATTTGATTATGTTTCTGTTTTGTAGTTTATTTCATGTGTAGCCATTTTTTATTCCACCTTTAAGTGACATCTTATGATATGTGTCTTTTTCTTTCTGACATGTGTCACTTAGAATGATCGTATGTAACTCCTCCAGAGTTGTTCCAACTGGCCTTATTTCATTGATTTCTGGATGAGTAATATTCCACTCTACATAAGTACCCCATCTCTTTTATCCATTTTATCCTTCCAGGGACATTTAGGTTATATCCAAGTGGAGGCCCTTTTTAACAGAGAGGTGGTAAACGTTGGAGTGCCTGTTTTCTGTCATTTTTTGTTTTTTCCAAGGTATACGCCCATGAGTGCAAGTGCCCTATGCTCTGTAGCTCAGTTTTCAGATGTTTTAGCAAACACAATACACTTCTCCAGAGTGGCCGTTGGCACATTACATTTCCACTATCAGCCTCACAGGGCTCCCTTTTCTCCACACCCTGTCCTGCATTTCTGGTGTTTACACTTTATGTGGATGGCCCTTCTGACTGATGTGAAGTGATACATTTTGTAGTATTGATTTCCAGTGCCCACCTGTTTGGTTGGATAAAAAGTGTGTATGGCCTTTAGTTGAATATATTCAGAAAAAAATGCATACGCCCTTTTGGGCCAAATGCATCATTGGCGATGTTCAGCCCCTTTTCTTGTGCTTTAATGGGGAGTCCTTTCTACCTCTTCAAATCTGTTTCCTGCCACTCTCCCTTGCTTACAAGTCCTTTTCTGTGACTTACCTCAAGACATTTTTCGACAATAGATATTTTCAACTCTGCAGTTTCATGAATTTTGTTGCCCCCGAGTTCCATTTTTCAACTTGTGTTTTTGGAAACTGGACACAAAACAGCGGGATTTCCTCTAGCCCTATTCTGTTTCCATGGGCAATTCTAGCCTTTGATGAATTTGTCTTCCAGATAGGAAATTAGAGTGGCATTTGCCTGTCTGAACAACTAAGACTTGTCTCTAAATTTTTCTCATCCTTCCGCTTCATCCTCTGGACAGATTCCAAACTGTGTGCAACAGGATGTTGACGGTGCTGATATCCCCAAGTAAGGAGATTGTCAGGAAATATGCTGGGGGGGTGAACCCGTGCACCAGGCGATGAGGACATGAGGTGCCTTTTCCAAACTCTTTCCGATCAAACGGTGTACCATCCTCTAGGTGTGACAGGCATGTTTTAGCTGTAGGAAGGGTCCCGTGCATGGAAGGAGAACACCAGGGATTTTTCCAAATCAGTGCCTACCCGAACCCCCAACTGGGGAATTTTTAAGCTACGGCTACACGTATGTCCATTAAGTGCCTTGGGAAATAGGCAGAGCCCAAATTTTAGATGATTGAAATCTTCAGGTTCAGAAGCGCTCACCATCGGCCTTGCTTAGGTTACATTTTATCTGTCATTGATAGATGATGTCAATAAAAATATCGATTCTTTTTCAGATTATTTCCCCTTACAGGTTATTGCAAAATATTCAGTGTAGTTCCCTGTGCTATACAGTAGTTCCCTGTTGATGATCTATTTTATACATAGCAGTGTGTATGTGTTAATCCCAAACTGTTAATTTATCCCTTTTCCTACCTTTCCCCTTTGGTAATAATAAATTATAAGATTTTATACTTCTCAGGCATGGGAGAGCTGAAAGAGAGGTATCCTTTTCAATGGAAAAGCATTCAAAACAAGATTGAAGCTTCAGCCAAGAGTATTCGATGTACAACCATGGAAATAAATCACTTCATTTCTCTAATGTTGACCTGACAAATAAGATAGACGTCTTCACTGAACTTGCTTATAGTAAAGTGATGGAATTATCAAATGTAAGTCTTAGAAAAATCTTATTTTACCCGAGCATTATACACTGCTCTATGTTAAATACAGTTTGGCTCAGACATCTGTTCATTGAAGTTACAATGTTCTCAATTTCTGTTACTGATCATCCAGAGTGTACCCCAACAGGAGTCCCCGAGCCCAGTGTCATTGGAGCCAACAGATCAAGACTGAGTTTGGTTCAGAAGCAAAGGAAACATTATTTTGAAAACCGAATGGAGAGGTGAGAGCGTGCACTCCCCCATGGGCTGTGGGCTGGGCTACTGTGAAGGGATCCCGGCAGCGTCACTGGGAGTTAGGGGATGGAGCTCTCGAGGGCTGGGTTGGCTGCAGCTCAGGCTCTATGCCGTGGAGTCTGCATGGGACTCCGCTAGCTGAGGTGTCGACCCAGCCATTCTGCACTAGGAAATTGGGTCTGAAGTGCTGGGTGTGGGACCTCTGCATGCGGAACCCTAGGAGCATGTGAAATTAGACAAAGCACAAAGTTAAAACAGGTTAGACTTATTTTATTGCCCAGATTCTCTTTTTATCTCCCAGGAATTTTTAATGAACGTTGCCAGAGACGAACCCCTCCTCTGCTTTTTGTTCCGTTCCTCATTCTTGGGGTGTTGAGGGTGCAGACCCCTCTTTTGTAACTGCTTCATGCTGTGGTGGCAGCCCTGATACCTGGGGGGAGGGGCAAAACGTCTCCCCACAAGCCTCCAGGTGAGGTTGATTGTTCCAAAGCCTCCTGCCTCACTTCTCGTCCGCCAGAGCACCAGCATTGGAAGTGTTATAGATTCTAATGACCTTTAAGGGTCCAGGAAAGAGATGCGCAAAGATGCTGTGGTGGCAGGTTTCACCCCACCCCACATTTGTTCGGTGACCTTAGGCTGACGGTTTTTGCCAGTCTAGATGCTCTGACCTGTAGTCTGTGCTTTCTTTAATTAGGTCCCTGAATTAATGTACAAACAGCACCATGTGTCAGAGCCCTGCCCGCGCAACTCCCAGACAGTCCAGGGTCAGTGGTGATCCAGGACCATGACGTCCACTGAGTCAACAGCCTTTAGAAGTAGCCAGCAGTCCAGCCGGTTATATTGGCCACCATCACCGCGGTGTCTGTAGGGTTTTCTATGGTGAAAGCGTGATATACTTTTCCCCCGCCAAGCTTATTAGCTCCCCTCTGGGTGCAGTAAGTTCTGCAAGCAGTAGTCTGCTCTTTCGGGGCACAGTCTTGTTGTTTTCTGAGAGAAACTCCAGGTCAAGTGATGGTCACACAAGACATCTTGGGGGCCCTATGCCCCCATTTGTCTCTCTGGAGGTTGGAGTTGGAAGGCCTCCTCACTCGAGGTCAGTGTGTCCACAGAGCGATCCCTGCAACTTCAGGGCATGATGGGTGGTTAGCATCACGACGTGGGGTCCTTTTCCCTTAGGAGGGAGCTGGCCTTGCAGGCTGCTGATTTCTAGCTTTTTAGATACCCCAGTATCCTGGCCTGATGAGTCGGTGGGCAAAGCCCTTGGGGACCATAGTTTATCATACCTGAAGGGCATTCTTGTGTTGCTCCATTTCAAGTGGTCCCAGTTTTTGCACTAAGTCTCCAAGGGTGATTAACCTTTGACTGGGTATGTAAAGGTCAAAGGGTTTAGCTAAATTAGTGAGTTCCTGGGTAAGGATCTGAATTGACTGCTCTTTCCATTCTTGAAAGGCTACTTCTGGATTCTATTCAAAAGGATCATCATCTTTTCGTGTCAGTGTTTCATGGAGAGGCCCAGCTATTAGACTGTAGTTAGGGATCCAGATGCAGAAAACCTTGGCCTCCCCAGGAACCCCTAAGCTGTCTTCTAGTTTTAGAAGAGGTAAGGCTGCAAATGGCTTCTTCCCTATCCTGGGATGCGTTTCTCCGAATATTTGTGAGAATGAAGCCCAGGCATGTCACCTGAGCCTGGGATATTTGAGCCTTTTTCTTGGACACCTTCTATCCTTTCTTGGCTAGGTAGTTCAGAGGCGTCTTTAGTAGGCCTGGCGATCAGAATGTCATCTGCATATTGAAGGAGGGTTCCCTTTTACAGAGGTAGAACTTTTAGGTCTTTAGAGGACATTTCCCCAATGATGGTGTGGGGATTTTTGAAACATTGGTGCAGGACGGCCCAGCATTATTGCTTGTGTTGCATGTTGTGTCCTGCCACTCACAAGCCAAAAATTCTTGTGACTCTGAGATGAATGGAATACAGAAGAAGGCATCATTGAAGTCTAATACAGAATGCCATGGCCTGGTGGATGGTAGAATGAGCAGCAGGGTGTAGGAAATAGGAGCTACTGGATGTATATCCTCGGTGGCTTCACTGACTGTCCTGATATCCTTTACCAGGTCTCCAGCAGCCCATGGGGCTCTCGTGGTCAGGCCAATCCCAGTATATGGAGCTCACCTGGGCTGCATCCCGCACCCCACAGCCCACGGGGCTCTCGTGTTCAAGTCCCTCCCAGGGTACGGAGCTCACCTGTGCAGCTACCCAGCAGCCCATGGGGCTCTCATAGTCAGGCCCTTCCCAGGATACGGAACTCCCCTGGGCAGGTACCCCAGCAGGGCTGGACACACAGGAACTGTGCACATAGCCCACCTTGCAGAGAACCCCCAGCTCACCTGTCACTCACAGCTGACACAGAACACCTCAGAGCAGGACTTGAACATACAAACAGCAGCTCTGACAGGTCTGTGACCCTGGCTATCACTCTGTGCAGCCTCTCTCTGCCTGGTCTTCCAGACACTTCCACTGCAGCCAGGGCACCAGGCCTCTGTCTCCACCCACCATCACTCCTCTCCCTGACTCCTGGGTTCCTCTCATTAGGATAGGGTCTTCTTGAAGTTGTTTTCCACTCATGGACCAGATAAAATGATAAGAAAACAAGGCGCAGCTGCAGCCCCTTGTCTAGCCTGACTCTCAAGGCCCACACCTGTTCCTTGGGACTGACCCGTTTAGCAAGGTTCATTTTCTGCAACTGTGAGCCCCTGAGGGGTGAGGATTGGCTGATTTGGGCAGCCTGACACTGCCTGCCAGCCCCCACCCCACAGGTGTGCCTGGGTTGAGGTCAATATAAACACCTCTCCAGTCAGCAAGAGCCCCTGTAGCTGTGCCTGATGCCTTATTCTCTGCCCCGTCAGCAGTTTCGGGGCTGGGGTGGTGGGAGGGAGTGAGTGGCCGTGGCTTTGTGGGTGGCCCAGTGTGATTTGGGCTCTGCTGGACTTTCTGCAGGAGTTGCCAGGCTGCCACCTGCTAAAGAAGAGGATGTGTCACCCATACCTGCCACTGGAATTTCTCCCCAGTCAGAGGTGAGGAAGTAAAAACGCAGTGGGGGCCGTGGCAGGAGGGGTATCTCAGGCAGGGAAATGGAAAGATTCCAGAAGGGCATCTGGGGCCAGGACCATCCTGGCTGGCCTGCAGGCACCAAGTCGGCCTGCGTTCTCTCGCTAGTGTGGCTCTACAGCCCTTCCTCTAGGCTTGCAAGTGCTTGTACATATTCAGGTGTTTTACGTGGAAAGAGTGGGAAGAGTTCAGCTGCAGCAGGACTGGGGCACAGCTCACATTTACTCACAGACGCCTCGACACATTCCCCCAGCTTTGCAATGAGGATGCTCCTTGTGGGGGGGAGCACTGCTGACTGCATGGGAGACGATTTCCCACCTCTGACCAACTTAAGAATTTTTTACCACTGGAGCAAGTGCCCTGATACGATTATGCTCTCTATAACTGGTGAGTTCTGTTTGTTTGTTATTTTTTTTTCTTTTTTTCTTTTTGGTTCAAGTTAGATTTTATTTATTCCTCTTTTTTTTAATTTGGAGATATATACATGGAAATAATGCATTAATATAAAGACGTCTATGTGAAGGGAAAAACTTTTTTTCTGTTTTATTTTATTAAATATTATTTATTTAGTTTTTTTTAAATTTATTTCTTTTACACAGCAAGTTCTTATTAGATATCTATTTCATACATATAAGTGTGCACATGTGAATCCCAGTCTCCCAATTCATCCCACCACCACCCTCACATGGCGTTCCCTCCTTGGTGTCCATATGTTTGTTCTTTACATCTGTGTCTCTATCTCTGCCCTGCACACTGGTTCAGCTGTACCATTTTTCTAGGTTCCACATATATGCATTAATATACAATATTTGTTTTTCTCTTTCTGACTTACTTCACTCTGTATGACAGTCCCTAGATCCATCAAGGTCTCTACAAATGACCCAATTTCATTCCTATGTATGGCTGAGTAATATTCCGTTGTATATATGTACCACGTCTTTATCCATTCATCTGTCTGTGGGCACTTAGGTTGCTTTCATTACCTGTCTATTGTAAATAGTGCTGCAGTGAACATTGTGGTGAATGTGTCTTTTTGATTTATGGTTTTCTCTGGGTATATGCCCAGTAGTGGGATTGCTGGATTATATGGTAATTCTATTTTTAGTTTTTTAAGGAACCTCCATACTGTTCTCCATAGAGACTGTATCGATTTACATTCCCAACAGTAGTGGAAGAAGTTTCCTTTTCTCCACACCCTCTCCAGCATTTGTTGTTTGTAGGTTTTCTGATGATGCCCATTCTAACAGGTGTGACGTGATACCTCATTGTAGTTTCGATTTCCATTTCTCTAATAATTAGTGATGTTCAGCAGATTTTCATGTGCGTACTGGCCATCTCTATATCTTCTTGGAAGAAATGTCTATTTAGATCTTCCATTTTTGTATTGGGTTGTTTCTTTTATTAATATTGAGCTGCATGAGCTGTTTATATATATTGGAGATTAATCATTTGTCCATTGATTCGTTTGCAAATATTTTCTGCCATTCTGAGGGTTGTCTTTTCGTCTTGTTTGTAGTTTCCTTTGCTTTGCAAAAGCTTTTACGTTTCATTAGGTCCCATCTGTTTAGTTTTCTTTTTTATTTCATTATTATAGGAGGTGGATCAAAAAACATCTTGCTGTGATTTACGTCAGAGTATCCTTCGTAAGTTTTCCTCTCAGAGTTTTATACTGCCTGGTCTTACATTAATGTCTCTAATCCATTTTGAATATATTTTTATGTATGGTGTTGGGGAATGTTGTAATTTCATTCTTTTACATGTAGCTCTCCATATTTACGAGGACCAATGATTGAAGAGACTGTCTTATCTCCATTGTATAGTCTTGCCTCCTTTGTCATAGGTTAGTTGACCATAGGTGTGTAGGTTTATCCTTGGGCTTTCTTTCTTTTTATTTTTCCTTTTACACATTTATTGGAGTATAATTGCTTTACAGTGGAGTGTTCGTTTCTGCTGTATAACAAAGTGAATCAGCTATACATATACAAATATCACCAGATCCCCTCCCTCTTGCATCTCCCTCCCACACTCCATATCCCACCCCTTTATGTGGTCACAAAGCACCGAGCTGATCTCCCTGTTCTATGTGGCTGCTTCCCAGTAACTATCGGTGTTATATTTCGTAATGTATTTATGTCCATGCCACTCTCTCACTTCATCCCAGCTTAATCATCCCCCTTCCGGTGTCCTCAAGTCCTTTCTCTATGTCTGTGTCCTTAATCCTGTCCTGCCAATAGTTTCTTCAAAATCTTTTTTTTCTTCATTAGATTCCGTATATCTCTGTTAACATACAGTATTTGTTTTTTCCCTTTCAGACTTACTTCACTGTGTAGGACAGATTCTTTGTCCATCCACCTCAGTACAAATAACTCAGTTTTGCTTCTTTTTATGGTTGAGTAATATTTGATTGTATATATGTGCCAGATCTTCTTTATCCATTCATCTGTCGATGGACACTTAGGTTGCTTCCATGTCCTGGCTAATGCAAATAGAGCTGCAATGAACATTTTTGTACATAACTCTTTTTGAATTATGGTTTTCGCAAGGCAAATGCCCAGTACTTGGATTGTTGTGTCGTATGGTACATCTATTGTTAGTTATTTAAAGAAACTTCCGTACTGTTCTCCCTAGTGCCCATATCAATTTACATTCCCACCCACAGTGCAAGTGTGTTCCATTTTCTCCAATAAAGGCCTCTCCAGCATTTATTGTTTTGTAGATTTTTTTGATGATTGCCACTCTGACTGCTGTGAGGTGATACCTAAGGGTAGTTTTGATTTGCATTTCTCTAATGATTAGTGATGTTCAGCATCCTTTCATGTGTTTCTTGGTAATCTGTATATCTTCTTTGGAGAAATGTCTATTTAGGTCTTCTGCCCGTTTTTGGATTGGGTTGTTTGTTTTTGTGATATTGAGCTACATGAGGTGCTTGTAAAGTTTGGAGATTAATCCTTTGTCAATTGCTTCATTTGAAAATATTTTCTCCCATTCTGAGGGTTGTTTTTGCATCTTGTTTATGTTTTCCTGTACTGCGTAAAAGCTTTTAAGTTTCATTAGGTCCCATTTGTTGATTTCTGTTTTTATTTCCATTTCTCTAGGAGGTGGGTCAAAAAGGATCTTGCTGTGATTTATGTCATAGAGTGTTCTGCCTATGGTTTCCTCTAAGTGTTTTATAGTGTCTGGTCTTATATTTAGATCTCTAATCAATTTAGAGTTTATTTTTGTGTATGGTGTTATGGAGTGTTCTAATTTCATTCCTTTATGTGTAGGGGTCCAGTTTTTCCAGCACCAATTACTGAAGAGACTGTCTTTTCTCCATTGTATATCCTTAGCTCCTTTGTCATAGATGAGATAGCCATAGGTATGTAGGTTTATCTCTGGGCTTTCTGTCCTGTTCCATTGATCTGTGTTTATGCCAATCTACATACACTTGATTCCATTATGGAGACATATAAATACATAGGTTTCAAGGTTATTACCAGTCAGATATATTCCTCTTCAGTGAATAGGGTGTTTTGTGTCCAGTTCATTGAGAAAGGAGTAGGTCTTGTCTATTACATATTTGGTATATGGAATGGGATCTGTGCTAATTTCAAACTCTGCTTTTACACATCACCCCACGTCACCTTTCCCCTTAAGGAGGCATAAGTGTGTTTTCTAAATGTGTAACTCTGTTCTCTTTTGAAATTCAGTTCATGTGTAGCCATGTTTACATTTCCTCTATAAGTGATATATTACAATAAGTTTCTTTTTCTTTGTGGCTCATTTCACTTAGCATCATCGTACCTAAAGCCACTCATTATGCTGCTATTGGCCTTATAACATTGATTTTATGTCTGAGTGACATTCCATTGTATATAAGTACCACAACATCTATATCCATTTTTTTTTCCTTTCCTGGGATATATAAAGTGTACCGAAGTCGAGGTTCTTGTAAACAGAGCAGCCCTAAAATTTGGGCTGGCTGTGTGTTGTGGATTTTTAGTTTTCCCAAAATACACGCCCATGAGTGGAAGTGTGCTATGCTCTGTAGCTCTGTTTTAGAAAACAACATACAGTTCTCCGGAGAGTCTGTTGGCAATTTACATCCTGTCCATCGGCGTAACCAGGCTCCCTTTTCTCCATGGCCTGTCCTGCATTTGTGGTTTTTACACTATTTGTGGATGGCCCTTTTCACTGGAGGTAAGGGACACTACTATGTAGTGTGGATTTGCAATGCCTGATGGCTTGCTTGGCCAAAAAGGGCATATGCATTTTTTCCCGAATATATTCAGGAAAATACACATAGTCCCTTTTCAGCCAAGGGCAACATTGTCGAAATTCTGTTGCTTTTCATGTGCTTTAAAGACGACTCCAATCTACCTCTTGAAATCTGTTTCCTTCAATTCTGCCTTGCATTCAAATCCTCTTCACTGCCTTTCCTCAATATATTTCTGGATGATAGTTGTCCTTTATAACTCTGCAAGTTTGTGAATTGCTGTGCCCCTGATTTCCATTTTTCAACTCGCCTCTTTGTGAGCTGGCTGCAATACCACAGGATGGCTTTAGGCCCTACTCTGGTTCCAGGGCTTCAGGCTGAGCCTTTGGTTAATTATTCTTCCTGATGGGAAACTAGAGTGACATGTGCCCAATCAAGCACCTACAGCTAATCTCTCATTTATTTCCCCTCTTCCTGTTCATCCTCTGCACAATTTGCAAGCTGTGCATAACAGGAGGGTAAAGGCACTGACACTCCAATTGGGGAGATTTTGAGTAATGCAGATGGAATGGCGAAGCCGAGCATGACAAAAGGAAAAATGAGGTACCTTTTAGAAAACTTTCCCAATTACACAGTGTACCATCCACTGGGTTTCCCATGCATGTTTTAACTGTAGGAAGATTCCCTTAAACCTGGAGAGTTGGGACCACTAGAATGGGTAGCACACAGTATTGCTCTAAGTGGTGTTCTTTTTTATTTTTTTGCTGTACGCGTGCCTCTCACTGCTGTGGCCTCTCCCGTTGCGGAGCACAGGCTCCAGACGTGCAGGCTCAGGCTCAGCGGCCATGGCTCAAGGGCCCAGCCACTCCGCGGCATGTGGGATCTTCCCGGACCTGGGCACGAACCCTTGTCCCCTGCATCGGCAGGGGGACACTCAACCACTGCGCCACCAGGGAAGCCCTAAGTGGTGTTCTTTTGTTCACACAACCTCAGAAATCTTGTCAGCACCAAGTGTCCAGTCTTATGTCTCATCCAGCTGTGGGTGTAAAGTTGGTCAATCTAGCTTGCATCACAGCCCCTGAACGTAATTTTTAAGACTTTCTCTCTGTTTTTGCATTTTGCTTTTGAAATTTATTTTTATAAGTGGGTTTAACTGAACTTCAGTGCTGTGTTCATGCCGTTATACACACACATGATTCCTTTATGGAGACATGAGAATACATATGTTTTAAAATACATAGAGTCAGACATATTCCTCTGCAATGAATAGGGGGTGTTGAGTCCAGTTCATTGTGCCGGGAGTAGGTGTTGACTATTACATACATGGTTTATATAATGGTATTTGTGCTAATTTAAAACTGTGGTTTTATGCATCACCCCGCCTCGGCTTTCCTCTTAAGCAGGCAAAAGATGTTTCCTAAATGTGTGACTCTGTTGTGTTTGTCATTCAGTTCATGTGTAGTCATGTGTACATTCCCGCTATGAGTGATATCTTATGATAAGATTAGTTACTCTGTAATCTTTCCTAACTCAGTTCATGTGTAGCCATGTTTACATGACCATCATAAGTGATATCTTATGATAAGTTTCATTTTCTGTGTGACTTATTTCACTTAGAATCATCGTACCTGAATCCACTCATTTTGTTGCTACTGGTCTTATGACATAGATTTCATGGCTGAGGGATATTCCATCGTACGTAAGTACCACAATTTTTTGAACAATTTTTAACTTTCCTGGGATATTTAATGTGTACCCAAGTTGAGGTTCTTGTAAGCAGTGCATCCCTAAATTTTGGGGTGGTTCTGTCTTATTGATTTTCAGTTTTCCCAAGATATATTCACTAGACTGGAAGTGCCCTTGGCTATGTAGCTCTGTTGTTTACATGTTTTAGGGAACACAATGCACTCCTACAGAGAGGCAGTTGCCAACTTACATCCCGCCCAACAGCATAACAAGCCTCCCTGTTCTCCAGGTCCTCTCTTGCCTTTCTGGTTTTTACACATTTTGCCGATGTCCCTTTTGACCGGTGGGAAGGGATATTTCCTTGTACTGCAGATTTGCCTTGATCACTTGCTTGCTTGGCCAAAAAGGGCGTATGCATTTTCTCCTGAATATATTCAGGAGAAAACGAATACACCATTTTTGGACAAGTGCATCATTGTCGAAGTTGTGCCCCTCTTCCTGTGCTTGAAAGGTGATTCCAACGTACCTCTTGAAATCTGTTTACTGCGATTCTGCCTCGCTTTCAAGTCCACCTCGTTGCCTTGCTTCAAACAATTTTTGGCCGATAGCTGTCCTTTATTACTCTGCCAGTTTGTGAACTGCTGTGCCCCTGAGCTCCATTTATCAAATCGTTTTTTGTGAGCTGACCGCAAGTCCAAAATTTCGGTTCAGGACCTATACTGGTCTCCGGCAGCAGGATTAGTCTTTGGTTAATTCTTCTTCCTGCCGGGCAATTAGAGTCACATGTGCCCGTCCAAATGCCTAACAGCTACTCTCTCATTGGTTCTCCCTGGTCCCTTTCATCCTCTGCCAAATTGGCAACCTGTGTTATCCAGGAGGTTAAAGGGTCTGTCTCTCCATTTTGGGAGATTGATAGTCAAGCAGTTGGAAAGTCAAATTGGAGCACCAGTAGAGCGACTATTTCTTGAGATTTAGAAACTTTTTTATTCACATTGTGTCCATTCTCTAGGTTTCCCATACATGTTATAGCTGTAGTAATATTCTCTTCAACCTGGAGAGTTTGGAACCATGGAATGGAGGCCACGCATTATTGCTTTAAATGGTCTGTGTTTGCTCACACAGTCTCACCAAGCCTCTCAGTCCCAAGTGTCCAGCCTTATGCCACATCAAGCTGTAGTTGCAGATATATTCATTCCAGGTATCATCAGAGACCCTGAAGGAATTGTAAAGAATTTCCCTGTTTTTTTGTTTTTTTTTGAAATTCATTTTCATAGTGGGTTTGAGCTGATTCTCACTGCCATGTTTATGCCAGTCTAGACATACTTGATTCCCTTATGGAGACATATCAATACATAGGTTTTAAGATTCTTACTAGTCAGATATATTCCTCTGCGGAAAATATGGTGTTTTGAGTCCCTTTCCCCGAGGAAGTTGTAGGTTTTTCTATTCCTTAATTGGTTTTTAGAACAGTACCTGTGCTTATATCAAACTCTGGTTTTATGCATCACCCACCTCTCCTTCCCCCTTAAGCAGGCATAAGATTGTATTCAAAATGTGAGACTCTGTTCTCTTTCCTAACTCAGTTTACGTGTAGCCATGTTTACAGGATCTTCATAAGTCATATCCTATGATAAGCTTCTTTTTCTGTGTGCCTTATTTCACGTAGAATCATCGTACCTGAATCCACTCATTTTGCTGCTACTGGTCTTATGACATTGATTTCATGGCTGAGGGATATTCCATCGTACGTAAGTACCACAATTTTTTGAACCATTTTTAACTTTCTTGTGATAATTAATATGTACCCAAGTTGAGGTTCTCGTAAGCAGTGCAGCCCTAAATATTGGGGTGGCTGTGTCTTATTGATTTTCAGTTTTCCCAAGGTATATTCCCTAGACTGGAAGTGCCCTTGGCTATGTAGCTCTGTTGTTTACTTCTTTTAGGTTACACAGTGCACTCCTCCAGAGAGGAAGTTGCCAACTTACATCCCGCCCATTAGCATAACAAGGCTCCCTGTTCTCCGGGTCCTCTCTTGCCTTTCTGGTTTTTACACATTTTGCCGATGTCCCTTTTGACCGGTGGGAAGGGATAATTCTTTGTACTGCAGTTTTGCATATCCCGCTTCCTTGCTTGGCCAAAAATGGCATATGTATTTTCTCCTGAATATATTCAGGAGAAAACGAATACACCATTTTTGGCCAAGTGCATCATTGTCGAAGTTGTGCCCCTCTTCCTGTGCTTTACAGGTGATTCCAACGTACCTCTTGAAATCTGTTTCCTGCTATTCTACCTCACTTTCAAGTACGCCTCGTTGCCTTCCTTCAAAATATTTTTGGACGATAGTTGTCCTTTATTACTCTGCCATTTTGTGAATTGCTGTGCCCCTCAGCTCCATTTATCAAATCGTTTTTTGTGAGCTCACCGCAAGTCCAAAATTTCGGTTCAGGACCTATACTGGTTCCCGGCAGGGGGATGAGTCTTTGGTTAATTCTTCTTCCTGCCGGGCAGTTACAGTCACATATGCCCGTCCAAATGCCTAACAGCTACTCTCTCATTTGTTCTCCCTGTTCCCTTTCATCCTCTGCCAAATTGGCAACCTCTGTTATCCAGGAGGTTAAAGGTGCTGTCTCTCCAAGTTGGGAGATTGATAGTAAAGCAGTTGGAAAGGCAAACTGGAGCACCAGGAGAGGGACAATTAGTTGAGTTTTAGAAACCTTTCGTATACACAGTGTGTCCATTATCTAGGTTTCCCGTACATGTTATAGCTGTAGTAATATTCCTTTCAATCTTGAGAGTTTGGAACCATGGAATGGAGGCCACGCATTATTGCTTTAAAATGTCTGTGTTTGCTCACCCAGTCTCACCAATCCTATCAGCACCAAGTGACCAGCCTTATGCCACATCCAGCTGTCGTTGTAGATAGGTTCATTCCAAGTTTCATCAGAGACCCTGAAAGAATTGTAAAGAATTTACCTGTTTTTTTGTTTTGTTTTTGAAATTCCTTTTTATAGTGAGTTTGAGCTGATTCTCACTTCCATGTTTATGCCAGTCTAGACACACTTGATTCCCTTATGGAGACATATCAATACCTAGGTTTGAAGATTCTTACTAGTCAGATATACTCCTCTGAGGGAAGTATGGTGTGTTGATTCCGTTTCAGTGAGGAAGGTGTAGATGTTTTCTATTCTGTATTTGGTTTCTGGAATGGTGCCTGTACTAATATCAAACTCTGGTTTTATGCAACACCCCAACTCTCCTTCCCCCTTAAGCAGGCGTAAGAGCGTTTTGTAAATGTGAGACTCTCTTCTCTTTCCTAACTCAGTTCATATGTAGCCATGTTTACAAGACCTTCATAAGTGATATCTTATGATAAGTTTCTTTTGCTCTGTGACTAATTTAACTTAGAATCATTGTAACTGAATCCACTAATTTTGGTGCTACTGGCCTGATGACATTGATTTCATGGCAGAGGGATATTCCATCGTATGTAGTTACCACAATTTCTTGAACAATTTTTGTCTTTCCTGGGATATTTAAGGTGTAGCCTAGTTGAGGTTCTTGTAAGCAGTGAAGACCTATATTTTGGGGTGGCTCTGTCTAATTGATTTTCAATTTTCCCAATGTATATTCCCTAGAGTGGAAGTGCCCTTTGCTCTGTAGCTCTGTTGTTTACTTGCTTTAGGGAACAAAATGCACTCCTCCAGAGAGGCAGTGGGCAATTAATATCCCACCCATCAGCATAACAGTGCTCCCTGTTCTCCAGGGCCTCTCTAGCCTTTCTGGTTTTTACCCATTTTGTGGATGACCCTTTTGACCGGTGGGAAGTGATACTTCTTTGTAGTGCAGATTTGCATTGCCCGCTTGCTTGCTTGGCCAAAAAGGGCGTATGCGTTTTCTCCTGAATATATTCAGGAGAAATCGCATACGCCCTTTTTGGCCAAGTGCATCATTGTCGATGTCGTGCCCCTATTCCTGTGCTTTAAAGGCGATTCCAATGTAACTCTTGATATCTGTTTCCTGCTATTCTGCCTCACTTTCAAGTCCGCCTCGTTGCCTTCCCTCAACAGATTTTTGGACGATAGTTGCCCTTTATTACTCTGCCAGTTTGTGAATTGCTGTGCCTCTGAGCTCAATTTTTTAACTCGTTTTTTTGTGAGCTGAACGCAAGTCCAATATTTTTGTTCAGAAACGATACTGGTTTTGGTAGGTGGCTGAGAGTTTGGTTAATTCTTCTTCCTCCCGGGAAATAAGAGTGACATGTGCCCGTCCAAATGCCTAACAGCTACTCTCTCATTGGTTCTCCCTCTTCCCTTTCATCCTTTGCCAAATTGGCAAGCTGTGCGAACCAGGAGGTTAAAGGTGCTGTCTCTCCAAGTTGGGGGATTGATAGTAAACGAGTTGGAAGTTCAAACTGGCGCACAAGGAGAGGGACTATTCGTTGAGTTTTAGAAACCTTTCGTATTCACAGTGTGTCCATTCTCTAGGTTTCCCATACATGTTATAACTCTAGTAATATTCCATTCAACCTGGAGAGTTGGGACCAATGGAATGGGTGCCATGCATTATTGCTTTAAATGGTCTGCATTTGCTCACCCAATCTCACCAGTCCTGTCAGTCCCATGTGTCCAGCCTTATGCCACATCCAACTGTCATTGTAGTTAGGGTCATTCCAGGTATCATCAGAGACCCTGAAGGATTTGTAAAGAATTTCCCTGTTTTTTTGTTTTGTTTTTGAGATTCCTTTTTATAGTGGGTTTGAGCTGATTCTCGCTGACATGTTTATTCTAGTCTAGACTCACTTGATTCGCTTACGGAGACATATCAATACATAGGTTTTAAGATTCTTACTAGTCAGATATATTCCTCTGCGGGAAATATGGGGTTTTGAGTCCCTTTCAGTGAGGAAGGTGTAGGTCTTGTCTATTCCATAGTTGGTTTCTGGAACGGTACCTGTGCTTATATCAAACTCTGGTTTTATGCATCATCCCACCTCTCCTTACCCCTTAAGCAGGCATAAGAGTGTTTTCTAAATGTGAGACTCTGTTCTCTTTCCTAACTCACTTCATGTGTAGCCATGTTTACAGGACCTTCATAAGTGATATCTTATGATAAGTTTCTTTTTCTGTGTGACTTATTTCACTTAGAATCATCGTACATTAATCCACTCATTTTGCTGCTACTGGTCTTATGACATTGATTTCATGGCTGAGGGATATTCCATCGTACGTAAGTACCACAAATTTTGAACAATTTTTAACTTTCCTGGGATATTTAAGGTGTACCCAAGATGAGGTTCTTGTAAGCAGTGCATCCCTAAATTTTGGGGTGGCTGTGTCTTACTGATTTTCAGTTTTCCCAAGGTATATTCCCTAGACTGGATGTGCCCTTGGGTCTGTAGCTCTGTTGTTTACTTGTTTAGGGAACACAATGCACTCCTCCAGAGAGGCAGTTTGCAATTTACATCCCGCCCATCAGCATAACAAGGCTCCCTGTTCTCCAGGGCCTGTCTTGCCTTTCTGGGTTTTACCCATTTTGTGGATGTCACTTTTGACCGGTGTGAAGTGATAGTTCTTTGTATTGCAGATTTGAATTGCCTGCATTCTTGCTTGGCCATAATGGGTGTATGTGTTTTCTCCTGAATATATTTAGGAGAAAACGCATTAGCCCTTCTTGGCCAAGTGCATCATTGTCGAAGTCATGCCCCTCTTCCTATGCTTTAAAGGCGATTACAACATACCTCTTGAAATCTGTTTCCTGCTATTCTTCCTCGCTTTCAAGTCCGCCTCGTTGACTTCCCTAAACAGATTTTTGGACGATAGTTGCCCTTTATTACTCTGCCTGTTTGTGAATTGCTGTGCCCCTGAACTCCATTTTTTAACTCGTTTTTTGTGAGCTGAACCGAAGTCCAATATTTTGGTTCAGGAACTATACTGGTTTTCGGTGGGTGGCAGAGACTTTGGTTAATTCTTCTTCCTCCCGGGAAATAAGAGTGACATGTGCCCGTCCAAATGCCTAACAGCTACTCTCTCATTGGTTCTCCCTCTTCACTTTCATCCTCTGCCAAATTGGCAACCTGTGAGAACCAGGAGGTTAAAGGGGCTGTCTATCCAAGTTGGGAGATTGTTAGTAAAGCAGTTGGAAAGTCAAACTGGAGCACCAGGAGAGGGACTATTCTTTGAGTTTTAGAGACCTTTCCTATTCACAGTGTGCCCATTCTCTAGGTTTCCCTTACATGTTATAGCTATAGTAATATTCCCTTCCACCTGGAGAGTTGGGACACATGGAATGGGTGCCACTCATTATTGCTTTAAAGGGTCTGCATTTGCTCACCCAATCTCACCAATCCTCTCAGTCCCAAGTGTCCCGCCTTATGCCACATCCAGCTGTCATTGTAGATAGGGTCATTCCAGGTTTCATCAGAGACCCTGAAGGAATTGTAAAGAATTTCCCTGTTTTTTTGTTTTGTTTTTGAAATTCCTTTTTATAGTGGGTTTGAGCTGATTCTCACTGTCATGTTTATGCCAGTCTAGACACACTTGATTACCTTATGGAGACAAAGCAATACATAGGTTTTATTATTCATACTAGTAAGATATATTACTCTGCGGTGAATATGGGGTGTTGAGTCCCTTTCACTGAGGAAGGTGTAGGTCTTGTCTCTTCCGTATTTGGTTTTTGGAACGGTACCTGTACTAATATCAAACTCTGGTTTTATGCATCACCCCACCTCTCCTTCCCCCTTAAGCAGGCATAAGGGTGTTTTTTAAATGTGAGTCTCTCTTCTCTTTCCTAACTCAGTTCATGTGTAGCCGTGTTCACAGGATCTTCATAAGTGATATCTTATGATAAGCTTGTTTTTCTTTGTGACTTATTTCACTTAGAATTATCGTACCTGAATCCACTCATTTTGCTGCTACTGGCCTTATGACATTGATTTCATGGCTGAGGGATATTCCATCATACGTAAGTACCACAATTTCTTGAACCATTTTTGTCTTTCCTGGGATATTTCAGGTGTACCCATGTTGAGGTTTTTGTCAGCAGTGCATCCCTGAATTTTGGTGTGGATCTGTCTTATTTATTTTCAGTTTTCCCAAGGTATATTCCCTAGACTGGAAGTGGCCTTAGCTCTGTAGCTCTGTTGTTTACTTATTTTAGGAAACACAATGCACTCCTCCAGAGAGGCAGTTGGCAGTTTACTTGCCGCCCATCACCATAACAACGCTCCCTGTTCTCCAGGGCCTGTCTTGCCTTTCTGTTTTTTACACATTTTGCGGATGCACCTTTTGACCAGTAGGAAGTGATACTTCTTTGTAGTGCTGATTTGCATTGCCCACTTGCTTGCTTTTCCAAAAAGGTCATATGCGTTTTCTCCTCTATATATTCACGTGAAAACCCATATGCCCTTTATGGCCATTTCCATAATTTTCAAAGTTGTAATGCTTTTCCTGTGTTTAAAGGCGATTCCATTGTACCTCTTGAAATCTGTTTCATGCCATTCTGCCTCATTTTCCCTTCCGCCTCGTGGCTTTCTCTCAACAGATTTTTGGAAGAGAGTAGTCCATTATAACTCTGCAGTTTAGTGAATTGCTGTGGCCCTGAGCTCCATTTTTCAATTCGCTTTTATGTGAGCTGACCGCAAATCAACAGTTTTGCTTCTGGACTTATAATTATTCTGGGGGGGCAGGCTGAGACGTTGGTTAATTCCTCTTTGTGACGGGAAACTATAGTGACATGTGGCTGTCCAAATGCCTACAGCTACTCTCTCATTGGTTCTCTCTCTTCCCTTATATCCTCTGCACAATTTGCGAACTGTGCGAACCAGGAGGTTATAGGGGCTGACTTTCAAAGTTGGGAGATTGATAGTAAAGCAGTTGGAATTTCAAACTGGAGCACAAGGAGAGAAAAAAGTAGTAGAGTTTTAGAAACCTTTCACCATCAGATGGTTTCCATTCTCTAGGTTCCCATACACGTTATAACTGTAGTGATATTCCCTTCTACCTGGAGAGTTGGGAACCATGGAATGGGTGGCAGGCATTATTGCTTTAAAGGGTCTGCATTTTTTCACCCAATCTCACCAATGCTCTCAGTCCCAAGTGACCAGCCTTATGCCACATCCAGCTGTCATTTTAGATAGGGTCATTCCAAATCTCATCAGAACCCCTGAAGGTATTGTGTAAGAATTTTACTGTTTTTATGTTTTGTTTTGAAATTCAGTTTTATAGTGGGTTTGAGCTGATTCTCACTGCCATGTTTATGTCGTTCTAGACACACTTGTTTCCCTTACGGAGACATATCAATACATAGGTTTTAAAATTCTTACTAGTCAGATATGTTTCTCTGCGGGGAATAGGGATGTTGGGTTCCATTAACTGAGGAAGGAGTAGGGCTAGTCTCTTCTGTTTTTGGACTATGGAACGGTACCTGTGCTAATATCAATCTTATGTTTTGTGCATCTCCCCACCTCTCTTTCCCCTTAAGCAAGCATTAGACTGTTTTCTAAATCTGAGACTCTGTTCTCTTCTCTAATTCAGTTCATATGTAGCCATGTTTACATTCCCTTCATAAGTGATATCTTATGTCAGAATGCACCATGGCAGTTCTCATATTAATGCTCCGTGACCCCTGTCATCACAATGCACCATGCCCTGGTTATCACAATACTCCATGTCCCTTGTCATCACAATTCTCCACGTCCATGTCATCACAATGCTATATGACATTTCTCAGCAATATGTTACATGCTCTTGTCATCACAATTCTCCTTCCACTTGACATTGCAATGCTCCATGCACTTGTCATCACAATGCTCCATGCACTTCTCATCACAATGCTCTATGCCCTTGTCATCACAATGCTCCATGACCACTGTCATCAAAATGCTCCCTGACACCTGTCATCACAATGCTTCATGCCCCTTGTCATTACAGTGCTCCATGATGCTCGACATCACAATTACCCACGGTCATCTCATCACAAAGCTCCATGGCCAATATCATCACAATGCTCCATGACCACTGTCATCACAACACTCCATGACACCTGACAACAAAATGATTTGGCACACTTGTCATCACAATGTTCAATTCCCTTGTCATCACAATGCTCCATAGCCCCTGTCTTCAAAATAGTCCATGAACATTTTCAGCCCAATGTTCCGTGACACTTGTCATCACAATGATCCATGTCCTTGTAAACCCTATTCTCCATGATCCCTGTATTCACAGTGCTCCATGACGCTTGTCATCACAGTGCTCCACGACACATGTCATCACAATGCTCCATGCCTTTGTCAGCAAAATGCTACATGACCTTGTCATTACAATGCTCTATGCGCTTGTCATCACAATACTCCATTTCCATTGTCATCACAATCCTCAATGAACCTTGGGATCACATTGCTTCATGCCCTTGTGATCACAATGCTCCATGTCCCATGAAATCAAAATGATCCATGACCTATGTCATCACAATGCTCCAAACCATGGAATCACAGTGTTCCATAACACTTGTCATCACATTGCTCCATGATGCCTGTCATCACAATACTCCATGAACTTTTCATCACAATGCTCCATGACCTTTGTCATCACAATTCTCAATATACTTGTCATCACAATGCTCCATTTCCATTGTCATCACAATGCTCCATGTCACTGTCATCACAATGCTCCATGAACCATCTCATCACATGGCTCCATGCACTTGTCATCACAAAGCTCCATGACACTTGTCATCACAATGCTTGATGCCCTCCTCATCACAGTGCTCGATGCCCTTGTCATTACAATCCTGCATGACCCATGTATCACAGTGTTCCGTGCCGTTGTCATCACAATGATCCATGCCCTCTTCATCACAATGCTCCAAAATCCCTGTAATCACAATGCTCCATGTCCTTGTCATCACAAAACTCCATGACGCATGTCATCAGAATGCTCCATGGCCTTCTCATCACAATGTTCCATGCCCTCGTCATCACAATGCACCAAGACCCCTGTAATCACGATGCTCCATGCCCCTTTTAATCAGAATGCTCCATGAGACTTGTCATCACAAGTCTCCATGGTCTTCTCATCACAGTGCTCCAGGACCTTGTCATCACCATGCTCCATTCCCTTGTCATCACAATGCTCCTTGACACCTGTCATCACAATAAATCATGAAATTTTTCAGCCCATGGCTCGACGACCTACTCATCACAATGCTCCATGGCCAATATCATCACAATGCTCCATGACCACTGTCATCACAACACTCCATGACACCTGACAACACAATGATCCGGGACTCTTGTCATCACAATGCTCCATTCCCTAGTCATCACAATGCTCCATGAGCCCTGTCATCACAACACTCCATGAACAATTTCAGCCCAGTGCTCCATGACCCTTGTCATCACAATGATCCATGACCTTGTCATCCCAATGCTCCATGACCCCTGAATTCACAGTGATCCGTGACGATTTTCATCACAGTGCTCCATGACACATGTCATCACAATGCTCCATGCCTTTGTCAGCAAAATGCTACATGACCTTGTCATTACAATGCTCTATGCGCTTGTCATCACAATACTCCATTTCCATTGTCATCACAATCCTCCATGAAAATTTGGATCACATTGCTTCATGCCCTTGTCATCACAATGCTCCATGCTCCTTGAAATCAAAATGATCCATGACCTCTGTCTTCACAGTGCTCCAAACCCTTGTGATCACAGTGTTCCATAACACTTGTCATCACAACGCTCCATGATGACTGTCATCACAATACTCCATGCCCTTTTCATCACAATGCTCCATGACCTTTGTCATCACAATTCTCAATACACTTGTCATCATAATGCTCCCCGACACTTGTCATCAGAATGCTCCTTAAACCCTGTCACGAAAAGGCTACATGCCTTTTTCATTACAATGTTCCATGCCGTTTTCATCACAATGCTCCGTGCCATTGTCATCAAATACTCCACAAGCTTGTCATCAGAATGCTCCATGAAACTTGTCACCACAATTATCCATGCACTTGTCAGCACAATGCTCCCTGACCCTAGCCATCACAATGCTCTAAGCCATTGTGATCACAATGCTCCATAACACTTATCATCACAACACCCCATGACGCTCATCATCACAATTATCCATGGTATTCTCATCACAGTGCTCCATGATCTTTGTCATCACAATGCTCAATACACCTGTCATCACAATGCTCCCTGACACTTGTCGTCAGTATTCTCCTTGAACCCTGTCATGACAAGGCTCCATGCCTTTTTCATCACAATGATCCATGCCGTCTTCATCACAATGTTCCAAGATCCCTGTAATCACAATGCTCCATGCCCTTGTCATCACAAACCTCCATGACGCATGTCATCAGAATGATCCTTGGCTTTCTCATCAACATGCTCCATGCCCTCGTTATCACAATGCACCAAGACACCTGTAATCACAATGCTCCATGCCCCTTTTCATCAGAATGCTCCATGAGACTTGTCATCACAAGTCTCCATGGTCTTATGATCACAGTGCTCCAGGACATTGTCATCACCATGCTCCAAACCCTTGTCATCACAATGCTCCATGACACATGTCATCACAATAATCCATGAATATTTTCAGCCCAGTGCTCCACGACCTAATCATCACAATGCTCCATGGCCAATATCATCACAATGCTCCATGACCACTGTCATCACAACACTCCATGACACCTGACAACACAATGATCCGGGACATTTGTCATCACAATGCTCCATTCCCTAGTCATCACAATGCTCCATGACCCCTGTCATCACAACACTCCATGAACATTTTCAGCCCAGTGCTCCATGACCCTTGTCATCACAATGATCCATGCCCTTGTCATCCCAGTGCTCCATGAGCCCTGTATTCACAATTATCCGTGACGCTTGTCATCACAGTGAGCCATGACACATGTCATCACAAAGCTCCATGCCTTTGTCAGCAAAATGCTACATGACCTTGTCATTACAATGCTCTATGCGCTTGTCATCACAATACTCCATTTCCATTGTCATCACAATCCTCCATGAACCTTGGGATCACATTGCTTCATGCCCTTGTCATCACAATGCTCCATGCTCCTTGAAATCAAAATGATCCATGACCTCTGTCATCACAACGCTCCAAAGCCTTGGGATCACAATGTTCCATAACACTTGTCATCACAACGCTCCATGATGCCTGTCATGACAATACTCCATGCCCTTTTCATCACAATGCTCCATGAACTTTGTCATCACAATTCTCAATACACTTGTCATCACAATGCTCCCTGACACTTGTCATCAGAATGCTCCTTGAACCCTGTCAGGAAAAGGCTCCATGCCTTTTTCATCACAATGCCTCATGCCGTTTTCATCACAATGCTCCGTGCAATTGTCATCAAAATACTCCACAAGCTTGTCATCAGAATGCTCCTTGACCCTTGTCATCACAATTCTCCGTGCACTTGTCACCACAATGCTCCCTGACCATTGTCATCACAATGCTCCCAGCCATTGTCATCACAACACTCCATTATCTTTGTCATCAGAATCCTCCATGACACTTGGCATCACAATGCTCCATGCCATTGTCATCCCAATGGGCCATTACATATGTCATCACAATGCTCCCTGACAACTTTCTTCACAATATTGCATGACCAGGTCATCACAATGCTCCATGCCCTTGTCATCACAATGCACCATTCCAACTCTCATCACAATAATCCATGAAACTTATTAGAACAATGCTCCAGGCCCTTGTCATCACAATGCTCCATGCCCTTGTTATCACAAAGGTCCATGACCCTTGTCATCACAATGCTCCATGCGCTTGTCAGCACAATGCTCCATTACACATGTCATTACAATGCTCCATGACCCCTGTCATCACAATGCTCCGTGACTCCAGGCATCTCAATGCTTCATAACTTTTGTCATTACAATGTTCCATGCCCGTGTAATTACAAGGCTCTGTGACCTTTGTAACCACAAAGCTCCTTGAACTTTTCATCACAATTCTCTGTGACCCTTGTCTTCACAATGCTCCATATCTTTGTCTGAGCAATGCTCCATGAGCATTGTCTTCACAATGTGCCACACACATTTCATCAAAACGGTCCACAACCTTGTCATTGCAATGCTCCATAAACCTTGTAATCACAATGCTCCATGCACTTCTCATCAAAATGCTCTCTCACGAGAGATATCACAGTGTTCCATCACTAGTCATCACAATACTCCCTCACCCCTGTAATCACAATGTTCCATGAAACTGTCATCACACTGCTACATCCCCTTATCATCACAATGTTCCATGACCACTGTCATCAAATTGCTCCATGAACATTTTCATCCCAACGCTCCAAATCCCCTGACATCACAATGTACTATATCCCCTGCCATCAAAATATTCCATTACACTTTTCATCAAATTGCTGCATGACCCTGTCATCAAAATGCTCCCTGCCCTTCTCATCACAATGCAACATGTCCCTGTCATCAAAATGCTCCATTACTTGTCATGAGAAAGCTCCATGACCCTTGGCATCACAATGCTCCATGTCATTGTCATCACAATGCTCCATGAACCCTCTCATAATATTGCTCAATGCCCTTGTCATCACAAAGCTCCATGACACTTGTCATCACAATGCTCTATGCCCTTCTCATCAAAATTCTCCATGCCCTTGTCATTACAATCCTGCATGACCCATGTATCATATTGTTCCGTACCCTTGTCATCAGAAGCCTCCATGCCCACTCTCATCACAATCATCCACGAAATATTTCAGACCAATGTTCCATGCCCTTCTCATCATAATGCTCCATTGCCCCTGTCATAACAATCCACCATGACCCCTGCCATCACAATGTTCCACGGCCTAGTCATCACAAGGTTCCATGACACTTGTCATCACAATGCTGAAGACCCCTGTAATCACAATGCTCCATGCACTTGTCATCACAAAGCTCCATGACGCATGTCCTCAGAATGTTCCATGGCCTTCTCATCACAACGCTCCATGCCCTTGTTGTCACAATGCTCCAAAACCGCTGTAAACACAATGCTACATGCCCCTTTTCATCTCAATGCTCCATGAACCCTGTCATCACAATGCACCATGCCCATCATCACAATGCTTCAGGCTATTGTCATCAAAATGAAATCAATATTCTCCATGACCTCTGTCATCATAATGCTCCAAACCCTTGTGATCACAATGGTCCATAACACTTATCATCACAACACAACATGACGCTCATCATCACAATTATCCATGGACTTCTCATCACAATGCTCCATGATCTTCGTCATCACAATGCTCAATACAATTGTCATCACAATGCTAACTGACGCTTGTCGTCCGTATGCTCCTTGAACCCTGTCATGATAAAGCTCCATGCATTTTTCATCACAATAATCCGTGCCCTTTTCATCACAATGCTCCAAGATCCCTGTAATCACAATGCTCCATGCCCTTCTCATCAAAAAGCTCCATGACGCATGTCATCAGAATGCTTCATGGCCTTCTCATCACAATGCTCCATGCCCTTGTCATCACAATGCCCCAAGACCCCTGTAATCACAATACTCCATGCCCATTTTCATCAGAATGCTCCATGTGAGTTGTCATCACAAGTCTCCATGGTCTTCTCATCACAATGCTCCAAGACCGTGTCATCAGCATGCTCCATTCCCTTGTCATCACAATGCTCCATGACCCCTGTCATCACAATAATCCATGAGCATTTTCAGCCCAATGCTCCACGACCTAGTCATCACAATGCTCCATGGCCAATATCATCACAATGCTCCATGACCACTGTCATCACAACACTCCATGACACCTGACAACACAATGATCCGGCACTCTTGTCATCACACTGCTCCATTCCATGGTCATAACAATGCTCCATGACCCCTGTATTCACAACACTCCATGAACATTTTCAGCTCAGTGCTCCATGACCCTTGTCATCACAATCATCCATGCCCTTGTCATCCCAGTGCTCCATGACCCCTGTATTCACAATTATCCGTGACGCTTGTCATCACAGTGCTCCATGACATATGTCATCACAATGCTCCATGCCTTAGTCAGCAAAATGCTACATGACCTTGTCATTACAATGCTCTATGCGCTTCTCATCACAATACTCCATTTTCATTGTCATCACAATCCTCCATGAACCTTGGGATCACATTGCTTCATGCCCTTGTCATCAAAATTCTCCCTGCTCCTTGAAATCAAAATGATCCATGACCTCTGTCATCACAATTCTCCAAATACTTGTGATCACAATGTTCCATAACACTTGTCATCACAACGCTCCATGATGCCTGTCATCACAATACTCCATGCCCTTTTCATCACAATGCTCCATGACCTTTGTCATCACAATTCTCAATACACTTGTCATTACAGTGCTCTCTGACACTTGTCATCAGAATGCTCCTTGAATCCTGTCACGAAAAGGCTCCATGCCTTTTTCATCAAAATGCCCCATGCCGTTTTCATGACAATGCTCCATGCCATTGTCATCAAAATACTCCACAAGCTTGTCATCAGAATGCACCATGACACTTGTCATCACAATTTTCCATGCACTTATCAGCACAATGCTCCCTGACACTTGTCATCACAATGCTCCAAGCCATTGTCATCAGAATGCTCCTTTACCTTTGTCATCAGAATCCTCCATGACACTTGGCATCACAATGCTCCATGCCATTGTCATCACAATGGGCAAATACATATGTCATCACAATGCTCCCTGACACCTGTCTTCAAAATACTGCATGACCTGGTCATCACAATGCTCCATGCCCTTGTCATCACAATGCGCCATTCTAAATGTCATCCCAATAACCCATGAAACATATTAGACCAATGTCCCATGCCTTTGTCATCACAATGCTCCATGCCCTTGTTATCACAGTGTTCCATGACCCCTGTCATCACAATGCTCCGTGACTCCAGTCATCACAGTGCTTCATGACCTTTGTCATCACAATGGCCCATGCCCTCGTCATCAACAGTCTCTGTGACCTTTTTAACCACAATGCTCCATGAACTTTTCATCACAATGCTCTTAGACCCTTGTCATCACAATGCTCTATGCCTTTCTCAGCACAATGCTCCATGACCCTTGTCATTACTATGCTACATGTGCTTGTCAGCACAATTCTCCATGACACATGTCATCACAATGCACCATGAGCCTGTCATCACAGTGCTCCACAAACTTGTCATCACAATGCTCCAAATATTTGTCATCACAATGCTCCATGCACTTCTCATCAAAATGCTCTCTCACCATGATATCACAATGCTACATCAGTATTTGTCACAATACTCCCTCACCCCTGTCATCACAATGTTCCATGACTCCTGTCATCAAAATGTTCCATGACAATTTTCATCAAATTGCTCCATGACCGTGTCATCACAATGCTCCCTGCCCTTCTCATCACAATGCACAACGCCCTTGCCATCAAAATGCTCCATGACCTTTGTCATCATAAAGATCCATGACACTTGGCATCACAGTGCTCCATGTCCTTGTCATCACATTGCTCCATGCCCTGTCTTCACATAGCTCCTTGACACAAGTCATCAGAATGCTCCATGGCCTTCTCATCAAAATGATCCATGGCCTTGCCATCACAGTGCTCCATTACCCCTGTCATAATAATGCTGCATGACCCCTGCCACCACGATGTTCCATGGCCTTGTCATCAAACAGTTCCATGACCCTTCTCATCACAATGCTCCATGAACACTCTAATCACAATGCTCTATGCCCATTTTCATCTCAATTATCCATGAACCCTGTCATCAAAATGCACCATGCCCATCATCATAATGCTTCATGCTATTGTCATCACAATGAAGTCAAAATGCTCCATGACTTCTGTCATAACATTGCTCCAAATCCTTGTGATCACAATATTCCATAACAGTTGTCATCACAGTGCCCCATGACACTCGTCATCACAATTATCCATGGTCTTCTCATCACAATGCTCCATGACCTTTTTCATCACAATGCTCAATACACTTGTCATCAAAATGCTCCCTGACACTTGTTGTCTGTATGCTCCTTGAAACCTGTCATGACATGGCTCCATGCGTTTTTCATCACAATGATCCATGCCCTTTTCCTCACAATGCTCCAAGAACCCTTTAAACACAATGCTCCATGCCCTTGTCATCACAAAGCTCAATGAAATATGTCTTCAGAATGCTCCTTGGCCTTCTCCTCACAATGCTCCATGCCCATGTCATCACAATGTTCCAAGACCCCTGTAATCACAATGGTCCATGCCCCTTTTCATCAGTATGCTCCATGAGATTTGTCATCACAAGTCTCTATGGATTTTTCATCACAATGCTCCAGGACATTGTCATCACAATGCTTCACGACCTTGTTCTGAAAATTCTCAATGGCCCTTGTCATCATAATGCTCCAAGCCCTAGTCATCACAATGCTCCATTATATTTGTCATCAAAATCCTCCATTATATTTGGCATCACAATGCTCCCTGCCATTGTCATTGCAATGGACCATGACATATGTAATCACAATGCTCCCGGCGACCTGTCTTCACAATACACCATGACCTTCTCATCACAATGAACGATGCCCTTTTCATCACAATGCTCCAAGACACATGTAATCACAATGCTCCATGCCCTTGTCATCACAAAACTCAATGACGCTTGCCATCAGGATTCCCCTTTGTCTTCTACTCACTATGCTCCATGCCCTTGTCATCACAATGTTCCAAGACCCCTGTAATCACAATGCTCCATGCCCCTTATCTTCAGTATGCTCCATGAGACTTGTCATCACAAGGATCCATGGTTTTGTCATCACAATGCTCCAGGACATTGTCATCACAATGCTTCACGACCTTGTCATGAAAATTTCCAATGGCCCTTGTCATCATAATGCTCCAAGCCCTAATCATCACAATGCTCTATTATATTTGTCATCACAATTCTCCATTACATTTGGCATCACAATGCTCCATGCCATTTTCATCGCAATGGCCCATGACATATGTCATCACAATGCTCCCTGACACCTGTCTTCACAGTACTCCATGACCTCCTCATCACAATGCTCCATGCCCTTGTCATCACAATGCACCATGTCCACTCTCATCACAATAATCTATGAAACTTCTCAGACCAATGCTCCATGCCCGTGTCATCACAATCGTCCATGACCCCTGTCATCACAATGCTCCGTGACTCCAGTCATCACAATGCTTCATAACATTTGTCATCACAATGGTCCATGCCCGTGTCATCACAAGGCTCTGTGACCTTTGTAACCACAATTCTCCATGAAATTTTCATCACAATTCTCTGTGACACATGTCATCACAGTGCTCCATGTCTTTGTCAGAACAATGCTCCATGACACTTGTCATCACAGTGTGCCACGCACATTTCATCACAACGGTCCACAAACTTGTCATTGCAATGCTCCATAAACGTTGTAATCACAATGGTCCATGCACTTCTCATCAAAATGCTCTCTCACCAGAGATATCACAATGTTCCATCACTAGTCATCACAATACTCCCTCACCCTTGTAATCACAAGGTTCCATGACACTGTCATCACAATGCTACATCCCCTTATCATCACAAAGTTCCATGACACCTGCCATCACAATGTTCCATAACACCTGTCATCAAAATGCTCCCTGACCCTTTCCATCCCAAAGCTCCAAGTCGCCTGACATCACAATGGTGTATAAACCCTGCCATCAAAATGTTCCATTACACATTTTATCAAATTGCTGCATGACCCGGTCATCAAAATGCTCCCTGCCATTCTCATTACAATGCACTATGCCCTTGTCATCAAAATGCTCCATGAATTGTCATCACAAAGCTCCATGACCCTTGGCATCACAATGCTCCATGTCGTTGTCATCACAATGCTCCATGAACACTCTCATCACATTGCTCCATGCCCTTGTCATCACAAAGCTACATGACACTTGTCATCACAATGCTCGATGCCATTCTCATCACAATGTTCCATGCCCTTGTCATTACAATCCTGCATGACCCATGTATCACAGTGTTCCTTGCCCTTGTCATCACAATGCACCATGTCCAATGTCATCACAATAATCTATGAAAATTGTCAGACAAGTGCTCAATGCCCCTGTCACCACAATGCTCCATGCCCTTGTCATCACAATGCTCCATGAACACTGTCATCACAATTCTCAGTGACTCCACTCATCACAATGCTTCATAACATTTGTCATCACAATGGTCCATGCCCACGTCATCACAAGGCTCTGTGACCTTTATAACCACAATGCTCCATGAATTTTCATCACAATGCTCAGTGACCCTTTTCATCAAAATTCTCCATGCGTTTGTCAGAAAAATGCTCCATGACCCTTGTCATCACAATGTGCTACGCGATTTTCATCACAACGGTCCACAAATTTGTCATGGTAATGCTCCATAAAACTTGTAATCCCAATGCTCCATGCACTACTCATCACAATGCTCCATTTCCCCTGTCATAACAATGCTCCATGACCCCTGCCATCACAATATTCCACGACCATGTAATCACAAGGCTCCATGATACTTGTCATCACAATGCTCCAAGACCCCTGTAATCACAATGCTCCATGCCCTTTTCATCACAAAGCTGAATGACACATGTCATCAGAATGTTCCATGTCATTCTCATCAAAATGCTCCATGTCCTTGTCATCACAGTGCTCCAAGACCCCTGTAATCACAAAGATCCATGCCCCTTTTCTTCTCAATGCTCCATGAACCCTGTCATCACAATGCACCATGCCCATCATCATAAAGCTTCCGGCTATTGTCAGCACAATGAAATCAAAATTATCCATGACCTCTGTCATCACAATGCTCCATGACCCCTGTCATCACAATATTCCATGAACATTTTCAGCCCAATGCTCCATGACCCTTGTCATCACAGTGATCCATGACATTGTCATCCCAATGCTGCATGACCCCTGTATTCACAATGCTCCGTGACGCTTGTCATCACAGTGCTCCATGACACCTGTCATCACAATGCTCCATGCCTTTGTCAGCAATATGCTACATGAACTTGTCATTACAATGCTCTATGTGCTTGTCATCACAATACTCCATTACCATTGTCATCACAATCCTCCCTGAACCTTGGGATCACATTGCTTCATGCACTTGTAATCACAATGCTCCATGCTCCTTGAAATCAAAATGATCCATGACCTCTGTCCTCACAATGCTCCAAACCCTTGTGATCAAAATGTTCCATAACACTTGTCATCACAACGCTCCATGATGCCTGTCATCACAATACTCCATGCACTTTATCACAATGCTCCATGACCTTTGTCATCACAATTCTCAACACACTTGTCATCACAATACTCCCTGACACTTGTCATCAAAATGCTCCTTGAACCCTGTCACGAAAATGCTCCATGCCTTTTTCATCACAATGCCCCATGCCGTTTTCATCACAATGCTCCACGCCACTGTAATCAAAATACTCCACAAGCTTATCATGAGAATGCTCCATGACCCTTGTCATCACAATACTCCATACACTTGTCAGCACAATGCTCCCTGACCCTTGTCATCTCAATGTTCCAAGCCATTGTCATTACAATGCACCATTACCTTTGTCATCAGAATCCTCCATGACACTTGGCATCAAAATGCTCCATGCCATTGTCATCACAATGTGTCATTACATATGTCAACACAGTGCTCCCTGACACCAGTCTTCACAATACTGCATGACCTGGTGATCACAATGCTCCATGCCCTTGTCACCACAGTGCACCATTCCAACAGTCATCGCAATAATCCTTGAAACTTATTAGACCAATGCTCCATGCCCTTGTTCTCACAATGCTCCATGACCCTTGTCATCACAATGCTCCATGAACTTTTCATCACAATGCTCTTTGATCCTTGTCATCACAATTCCCTATGCCTTTCTCAGCACAATGCTACATGACCCTTGTCATCACAATGCTCCATGCGCTTGTCAGCACGATGCTCCATGACACATGTCATCACAATGAACCATGCGCTTGTCTTCACAGTGCTCCACAAACTTGTCATCACAATGCTCCATGCACTTCTCATCAAAATGCTCTCTCACCACAGATATCACAATGTTACATCCCTATTCGTCACAATACTCCCTCACCCCTGTTATCAAAGTTTTCCATGACTCCTGTCATCACAATGCTACATGCACTTATCATCACAATATTCGATGACCCCTGACATCACAATGCTCCATTACCTTTTCATCAAAATGCTCCATGACCCCTGACATCACAATGTTCCATAACCCCTGTCATCAAAATATTCCATAACCATTTTCATCAAATTGCTCCATGACCCTGTCATCACAATGCTCCCTGCCCTTCTCATCACATTGCACAACGCACTTGTCATCAAAATGCTCCATGACCTTTGTCATCACAAAGATCCATGACCCTTGGCATCACAATGCTCCGTGTCATTGTCATCACAATGCTCCATGAACGCTCTCATCACATTGCTCAATGCCCTTGTCATCACAAAGCTCCACGACACATGCCATCAGAATGCTCCATGGCCTTCTCATCACAAAGCTCCATGCGCTTGCCATCACAATGCTCTATTACACCTGTCATAAAAATGCTCCATGACCCCTGCCATCTCGATGTTCCGTGGACTTGTCATCACAAGGCTCCATGACCCTTCTCATCACAATTCTCCAAGACCCCTGTAATCACAATGCTCCATGCCACTTTTCATCTCAATGATCCATGAACCCTGTCATCACAATGCACCATGCCCATCATCATAATGCTTCATGCTATTGTCATCACAATGAAATCAAAATGCTCCATGACCTCTGTCATAACAATGCTCCAAACCCTTGTGATCACAATATTCCATAACACTTGTCATCACAGTGCCCCATGACACTCGTCATCACAATTATCCATGGTCTTCTCATCACAATGCTCCATGACATTTGTCATCACAATGCTCAATACACTTGTCATCAAAATGCTCCCTGACACTTGTTGTCTGTATGCTCCTTGAACCCTGTGATGACAAGGCTCCATGCCTTTTTCATCACAATGATCCATGCCCTTTTCCTCACAATGCTCCAAGAAACCTTTAAACACAATGCTCCATGCCCTTGTCATCACAAAGCTCAATGAAACAAGCCTTCAGAATGCTCCTTGGCCTTCTCCTCACAATGCTCAATGCCCATGTCATCACAATGTTCCAAGACCCCTGTAATCACAATGGTCCATGCCCCTTTTCATCAGTATGCTCCATGAGATTTATCATCACAAGTCTCTATGGATTTCTCATCACAATCCTCGAGGACTTTGTCATCACAATTCTTCACGACATTGTTCTGAAAATTCTCAATGGCCCTTGTCATCATAATGCTCCAAGCCCTAGTCATCACAATGCTCCTTTATATTTGTCATCAAAATCCTCCATTACATTTGGCATCACAATGCTCCCTGCCATTGTCATTGAAATGGACCATGACATATGTCATCACAATGCTCCCTGACACCTGTCTTCACAATATTCCATGACCTTCTCATCACAATGATCCATGCCCTTGTCATCACAATGCACCATGTCCAATGTCATCACAATACTCTATGAAACTTGTCAGACCAATGCTTCATGCCCCTGTCACCAAAATGCTCCATGCCCTTGTCATCACAATGCTCCATGACCACTGTCATCACAACGCTCCCTGACTCCAGTCATCACAATGCTTCATAACATTTGTCATCACAATGGTCCATGCCCGCGTCATCACAAGGCTCTGTGACCTTTATAACCACAATGCTCCATGAACTTTTCATCACAATGCTCCGTGACCCTTGTCATCAAAATGCTCCATGCGTTTGTCAGAAAAATGCTCCATGACCCTTATCATCACAATGTGCTACGTGATTTTCATCAGAACGATCCAAAAATTTGTCATGGTAATGCTCTTAAACCTTGTAATCACAATGCTCCATGGCCTTCTCATCTCAATGCTCCATGCCATTGCCGTCACAATGCTCCATTACCCCTGTCATAACAATGCTCCATGACCCCTGCCATCACGATGTTCCGTGGCATTGTCATCACAGTGCTCCATATCCCCTGTCATCACAATGCTCCATGAATTTGTCAGCAAAATGCTACATGACCTTGTCATTACAAAGCTCTTTGCGCTTGTCATCACAATACTCCATTTCCATTGTCATCACAATCCTCCATGAACCTTGAGAGCACATTGCTTCATGCCCTTGTCATCAAAATGCTCCATGCTCCTTGAAATCAAAATGATCCATGTCCTCTGTCATCACAATGCTCCAAACCCTTGTGAGCCCAATGTTCCATAACACTTGTCATCACAATGCTCCATGATGCCTGTCATCACAAAATTCCATGCCCTTTTCATCACAGTGCTCCATGACATTTGTCATCACAATGCTCAGTACACTTGTCATCACAATGCTCCCTGACACTTGTCATCAGAATGCTCTTTGAACCCTGTCACGAAAAGGCTCCATGCCTTTTTCATCACAATGCCCCATTCCGTTTTCATCACAATGCTCCGTGACCATTGTCATCAAAATGCTCCATGACTTTGTCTGAAAAATGTTCCATGACCCTTGTCATCACAATGTGCCATTCGCTTTTCATCACAACGGTCCAGAAAATTGTCATTGCAATGCTCCATAAACCTTGTAATCACAATGCTCAATACACTTCTCATCAAAATGCTCTCTCACCAGAGATATCACAGTGTTCCATCACAAGTTGTCACAATACTCCCTCACTACTGTAATCACAATGTCCCATGACCCCTGTCATCACAATGCTACATCCCTTTATCATCACAATGTTCCATGACCCCTGACATCACAATATTCCAATACACTTTCCATCATATTGCTGCATGACCCTGTCATCAAAATACTCCCTGCCCTTATCATCACAATGCACCATGCACTTGTCATCAAAATGCTCCATGACATTTGTCATCACAAAGCGCCAAGACCCTTGGCATCACAATGCTCCATGTCATTGTCATCACAGTGCTCCATGAACCCTCTCATCACATTGCTCCATGCCCTTGTCATCACAAAGCTCCATGACATTTGTCATCAAAATGCTCGATGCCCTTCTCATCACAATGCCACATGACCTTGTCATTACAATCCTTCATGACCCATGTATCACAGTGTTCCATGCCCTTATCATCACAATGCTCTATGCCCACTCTCATCACAATAATCCATGAAACTTATTAGACCAATGCTCCATTCCCTTGTCATCACAATGCTCCATGCCCTTGTTATCACAATGCTCCATGACCCCTGTCATCACAATGCTCCATGCCTCCATTCATCACAATGCTTCATGACCTTTGTCATCACAATGGTCCATGCCCTCGTCATCAGCAGTCTCTCTGACATATTTAACCACAATGCTCCATGAAATTTTCATCACAATGCTCTTTGACCCTTGCAATCACAATGCTCTATGCCTTTCTCAGCATAATGCTCCATGACCATTGTCATCACAATGCTCCATGCGCTTGCCAGCACAATGCTCCATGACCCATGTCATCACAATGCACCCTGCACTTTTCATCACAGTGCTCCACAATCTTGTCACCACAATGCTCCATAAAACTTGTCATCACAATTCTCCATGCACTTCTCATCAAAATGCTCTCTCAACACTGATATCACAATGTTACATCACTATTCATCACAATACTCCCTCACCCCTGTCATCACAATATTCCATGACTTCTGTCTTTGCAATGCTACATGCACATATCATCACAAAGTTCGATGACCCCTGACATCACAATGTTCTATAACCCCTGTCATCAAAATGCTCCATAACAATTTTCCTCAAAATGCTCAATGACCCCTGACATCACAATGTTCCATAACACCTGTCATCAAAATATTCCATGACATAGGGGTAAGACAGGAATAAAGACACAGACCTACTAGAGAATGGAGTTGAGGATATGTGGAGGGGGAAGGGTCAGCTGTGACAAAGTGAAAGAGCGGCATGGACATATATACACTACCAAACGTAAGGTAGATAGCTAGTGGGAAGCAGCCGCAAAGCACAGGGAGATCAGCTCGGTGCTTTGTGACCGCCTGGAGGGGTGGGATAGGGAGGGTGGGAAGGAGACGCAAAAGGGAGGGGATATGGAACATATGTATATGTATAACTGATTTAATTTGTTATAAAGCAAAAAAAAAATATTCCATGACACTTTTCATCAAATTGCTCTATAACCCTGTCATCACAATACTCCCTGCCCTTCTCATCAAAATGTACCACGCCCTTGTCATCAAAATGCTCCATGACCTTTGTCATCACAAGGATCCATGACCCTTGGCATCTCAATGCTCCATGCCATTGTCATCACAATGCTCCATGAACCCTCTAATCACAATGCTCCATGCACATTTGCATCTCAATGCTCCATGAACCCTGTCATAAAAACGCACCATGCCCATCATCATAATGCTTCAGGCTATTGTCATCACAATGAAATCAAAATATTTGATGATCTATCTCATCACAATGCTCCAAATCCTTGTGATCACAATGTTCCATAACACTTATCATCACACTGTCCCATGACGCTCATCATCACAATTATCCATGGTCTTCTCATCACAGTGCTCCATGACCTTTGTCATCACAGTGCTCTATACACTTGTCATCACAATGCTCCCTGACACTTGTCATCAGTATGCTCCTGGAACCCTGTCATGACAAGGCTCCATACCATTTTCATAACAATGATCCATGCCAATTTCATCACAATGCTCCAAGACACCAGTAATCACAATGCTCCATGCCCTTGTCATCACAATGCCCCAAGACCCCTGTAATCACAATACTCCATGCCCCTTTTCATCAGAATGCTCCATGAAACATGTTTTTACAAGGCTCCATGGTCTTCTCATCACAATTCTCCAGGAACTTTTCATCACAGTGCTCCATTCCCTTGTCATCACAATGCTCCATGACGCCTGTCCTCACAATACTTCCTGAATATTTTCAGTCCAATTATCCAGGAACTTCTCATCACAATGCTTCATGATCCCTAACATCACAATGCTCCATGACCACTGTCATCACAACGCTCCATGATCCCGGACAACACAGTAATCCGGGACTCTTGTCATCACAGTGCTCCATTCCCTAGTCATCAAAATGCTCCATGAACATTTTCAGCCCAATGCTCCATGACACTTGTCATCACAATGATCCATGCCCTTGCCATCCCAATGCTCCATGACCCCTCTAATCACAATGATCCGCGATGCTTCTCATCACACTGCTCTATGACCCTTATCATCACAATGCTCCATGCCTGTGTCAGCAATATGCTACATGACCTTGTCATCAAAGTGCTCCACTTGCTTGCCATCACAATACTCCCTTACCATTGTCATCACAATCCTCCATGAACCTTGGGATCACATTGCTTCATGCCCTTGTCATCCCAATGCTCCATGCTCCTTGAAAACAAAATGATCCATGACTCCTATCATCACAATGCTCCAAACCCTTGTGATCACAATGTTCCATAACACTTGTCATCACAACGCTCCATGATGCCTGTCATCACAATACTCCATGTCCTTTTCGTCAAAATGCTCCATGATCTTTTTCATCACAATTCTCAATACACTTGTCATCACATTGTTCCCTGACACTTGTCGTCAGAATGCTCCTTGAAACCTGTCATGAAATGGCTTCATGCCTTTTTCATCACAATGCTCCCTGCCCTTTTCATCACAATGCTCCATGCCATTGTCGTCACAGTACTCCACAAGCTTGTCATCAGAATGCTCCATGACACTTGTCATCACAATGCTCCATGGCCACTGTCATCACAATGATCCATACCCTTGTCATTACTGTGCTCCATGACGCTCGTCATCACAATTATCCATGGTCTTCTCATCACAATGCTCTACGCCCTTGTCATCAAAATGCTCCATGACCCTTGTCATCACAATGATCCATGGCCACTGTCATCACAATGCTCCATTCCCCTTGTCATTACAGTGCTCCATGACACTCGTCATCACAATGATCCACGGTCTTGCCATCACAATGCTCCATTCCCTTGTCATCACAATGCTCCAAGCCCTGGTCATCACAATGCTCCATGTCCCCTGTCATCACAATTCTCTTCGTTCTTGGCATCACTATGCTCCATGACAGTTCTCATCACCGTGTTACATGATTTGTCATCACAATTCTCTATGCACTTCTCATCGCAATGCTCCATGACCCCTGTCATAGAAAGCTCCATGTGCTTCTCATCACAATGCATTATGAACTTGTCATCAAAATTCTCAATGGCCCTTGTCATCACAATGCTCCATGCCCTTGTCATCACAATGCTCCATGACCCTTGTCATCACAATGCTCCAAGCCCTTGTCATCAAAATGCTCCATTACATTTGTCATCACAATCCTCCATGACACTTGGCATCACAATGTTCCATTCCATTGTCATCGCAATGGACCATGACATATGTCATCACAATGCTCCCTGAGACCTGTCTTCAAAATACTCCATGAACTTCTCATCACAATGCTGCATGCCTTGTCATCACATTGCACCATGCCCACTGTCATCACAATAATCCAAGAAACATGTCAGGCCAATGCTCCATGCCCCTGTCATCACAATGATCATTGCCTTTTCATCACAATGCTCTATGAACCCTGTCATCACAATGCTCCATGACTCCAGTCATCACAATACTTCATGACCTTTGTCATCACAATGGTCCATGCCCTCGTCATCACAAGGCTCTGTGACCTTTGTCACCAAAATGCTCCATGAAATTTTCATCACAATGCTCGTTGACCCTTCTTATCACAATGCTCCATGCCTTTGTCAGCACAGGGCTCCATGACCCATGTCATCACAATGCGCCATGTGCTTGTCATAACAATGCTCCACAATCTTTTCATCACAATGCTCCATAAAACTTGTCATCACAATGCTCCATGCACTTCTTATCAAAATGCTCTCTCACGAATGATATCAAAATGTTCCCTCACTAGTCATCACAATACACCCACTCCCCTGTCATCACAATGGTCCACAACACCGTCATGAAAATGTTCCATGACTCCTGACATCACAATGTTCCATAACCCCTGTCATCAAAATGTTCCATGACACTTTTCATCAAATTGCTCCATGACCCTGTCATCACAATGCTCCCTGCCCTTCACAAGAGAATTCACCACACCCTTGTCATCAAAAGGCTCCATGACCTTTGTCATTACAAAACTCCATGACCCTTGGCATCACAATGCTCCATGCCATTGTCATCACAATGCTCCAAAAACCTCTCATCACATCGTTCCAAGCCCTTGTCATCACAGTATCCATGATGCTTTTCATCCCAATGCTCGATGCCATTCTTCTCACAATGCTCCATGCGCTTGTCATTACAATCCTCCATGAACCATGTATCACAGTGTTCTGTGCCCTTGTTATCACAATGCTCCTTGCCCCCTCTCATCACAATAATCCATGAAATATCTCAGACCAATGTTCCATGCCCTTTTCATCACAATGATCCAAGACTCCTCTAATCATAATGCTCCATGCCCCTTTTCATCTCAATGCTCCATGAACGCTGTCATCACAGTGCACCAATGTGCATCATCAAAATGCTTCATGCTATTGTCATCACAATGAAATCAAAATGCTCTATGACCTCTGTCATCACAATGCTCCAAATCCTTGTGATCACAATATTCCATGACACTTATCATCACAGCTCCCCATAACGCAAGTCATCACAATTATCCATGGTCTTCTAATCACAATGCTCCATGACATTTGTCATCACAATGCTCAATACCCTTGTCATCACAATGGTCCCTGACACTTGTCATCAGTATGCTCCTTGAACCCTGTCATGACAAGGCTCCATGCCTTTTTCATCACAATGTTACATGCCCTTTTCCTCACAGTGCTCCAAGACAACTGTAATCACAATGCTCCATGCCCTTGTCATCACAAAGCTCCATGATGCATGTCATCAGAACGCTCCATGACATTCTCATCCTAATGTTCAATGCCCTTGTCATCACAATGCTCCAAGACCCCTGTAATCACAATGCTCCATGACCCTTTTCATCAGAATGCTCCATGAGACTTGTCATCACATGGCTCCATGGTCTTCTCATCACAGTGCTCCAGTACCTTGTCATCACAATGCTCCTTGACCCCTGTCATCACAATACTCCATGAACATTTTCAGCCCAATGCTCCATGACGTTCTCATCACAATGCTCCATGACCTCTGTCATAACAATGCTCCATGACCACTGTCATGACAATGCTCCATGAACCCTGACAACACAATGATCCGGGACGCTTGTCATCAAAATGCTCCATGCCCTTGTCATCCCAATGATCCATGAACCCTTTAATCACAATGCTCCATGACGCTTGTCATCACAGTGCTCCATGAGCCTTGTCATCACCATGCCTTTGTCAGTAAAATGATACATAGTCTTGTCATCACTATGCTCCATGTGGTTGTCATCACAATCCTCCATGACCCTTGGGATCATATTGCTTTATGCCCTTGTCATCTCTATCTTGCCTTTCTGGTTTTTACAGATTTTCGGATGTCCTTTTTGACCGGTCTGAGGCGACAATTCTTTGTAGTGTGGATTTGCATTGTGCGCTTGCTTGATTGGCCAAAAAGGGCCTATGACTTTTCTCCTGAATATATTCAGGAGAAAAGTCATACACTGTTTTTGTCCAAGTGCATCATTCTCGAAGTTGTGATGCCTTTCTGTGCTTTAAAGGCGATTCCAATTTACCTCTTGAAATATGTTTTGTGCAATTCTGCCTCATTTTCAAGTCCTCTTTGTTGCCTTCCCTCAACAGATTTTTGGAAGAGAGTAGTCCTTTATAACTCTGCAGGTTTTTCATTTGCTTTGCCCCTGAGCTCCAATTTTCAAATCCCATTATTGGGAGCTGACTGCAAATCCCCAATTTTGCTTCAGGAACTTTACTGGTTCCAGGGGTGGCTATACTGGTTCCCTGTGGGTGGCTGAGGCTTTGGTTAATTCTTCTTCCTAATGGGAATTTAGAGTGACATGTGTCCGTCCAAATGCCTACATCTACTCTCTGATTGGTTCTCCCTCTTCCCTTTCATCCTCTGCACAATTAGCAAACTGTGCGAACCAGGAGGTTATAGGGGATGACTCTCCTAAGTTGGGAGATTGATAGTAAAGTAGTTGGAATGCCAAACTGTAGCACAAGGAGAGGAAAAAGTAGGAGACTTTCAGAAACCTTTCGCCATCACAGGGAGTCCATTCTCTAGGTTTCCCATACATGTTATAACTGTAGTGATATTCCCTTCTACCTGGAAATTTGGGACCCATGGAATGGTGGCATGCATTACTACTTTAAAGGGTCTGCATTTTCTCTCCCAATCTCACCAGTACTCTCAGTCCCAAGTGTCCAGCCTTATGTCTCATCCAGCTGTCTTTGCAGATAGGGTCATTCTAGGTTTCATCAGAACCCCTGAAGGAATTGTGTAAGAATTTCGCTGTTTTTTGTTTTGTTTTTGAAATTCATTTTTATAATGGGGTGGAGCTGATTTTCCCTGACGTGTTTATGCCGGTCTAGACACACTTGATTCCATTACAGAGGCATATCAGTACATAGGTTTTAAGATTCTTACTAATCAGTTATATTCCTCTGTGGGGAATAGGGGTTTTGAGTCCCGTTCACTGAGGAAGGTGTAGGTCTTGTCTATTCTGTATTTGGTTTATGGAATGGTACCTGTGCTAATATCAAACTCTGGTTTTATGCATCACCCAACCTCTCCTTTCCCCTTAAGGAGGCATAAGAGTGTTTTCTAAATGTGAGACGCTGCTCTCTTTCCTAATTCAGTTCATGTGTTGTGATGTTGACATTCCCTCTGTAAGTGATATCTTATGATAACATTCTTTTTCTGTGTGACTAATTTCCCTTAGAATCATCATACCTAAATCCTCTCATTATGCTGCTACTGGCCTTATGACATTGATTTCACGTCTGAGTGATATTCCGTTGTACAAAATTACCACAAGTTCTTTATGCATTTCTCTTTTTCCTGGGATACTTTAGGTGTACCGAAGTTGAGGTTCTTGTATGCAGAGCAGCCCTAAATTTTGGGGTGCCTCTGTCTTGTTGATATTTAGTCTTCCCAAGTTATATGTCCATGAGTTGAAGTCCCCTTTGCTCGGGGGCTTTGTATTTTAGATGTTTTAGGAAACAGCATACACTTCTTCAGAGTAGCTCTTGGATATTTATACCCCACCCATCAGCGTGACTAGTCTCCCTGTTTTCCATGGCCTCTCCTGCATTTTTGATTTGTACACATTTTTTGGATGGACTTTCTGAGCAGTGGAAATTGAGACTTCTTTATTGTGCGGATTTGCATTTCCCTCTTGCTTGGTTGGCCAAAAACTCTGTATGTGTTTTTTTCCTGAAGATATTCACGAAAAAAACGCATACACCCTTTTGCCCAACTGCATCATTTTAGAAATTCTGCTGCTTTTCATATGCTTTAAATGTGAGTACAATCTACCTTTTGAAATCTGTTTCCTGCAATTCTGCCTCTCATTCAGAACCTCTTCGTTGCCTTACCTGAATATATTTTTGGACGTTGGTTATCATTTACATCTTTGCAGGTCTTTGAATTGTCTGCTCCTGAGCTCCATTTTGCAACTCGCTATTTTTGTGAGCTGACCGCCAAACCATTGGATTGATTCTGGCCCTATTCTGGTTCTGGGGAGGCAGGCTGAGCCTTTGGTTAATTCTTCTTCCTAATGGGAAATTAGAGTGACATGTGCCTGTCAAAACTCCTACAGCTAATCTCTCATTGGTTCCTCCTCTTCCCATTTATCCTCTGCAAAAATTGCAAACTGTGTGAAACAGGAGGTTAAAGGTGCTGATTCTCCAAGTGGGGAGATTGTTAGTAATGTGGCTGGAATGGCGAACCCCAGCACCAGGAGATCAAAAATGAGGTGCATTTTAGACACCTCTCCTGAGCACACGGTGTACATTCATCTCGGTTTCCCAGGCATGTTTTCACTGTCAGAAGATTCCCTTGAAAGTGCAGAATTGGGACCCGTGGAATGGGTACCAGGCAGTATTACTTTAAAAGGTCTGCATTTCCTCACCCAGCCTCTCTAACATCTCTTAGCGTGCATAGCTTCCAGCCTTATATATCATCCTGCTGTGGGTCTACATGTGTTCAATCCATGTTACATCGTAACCCTTCAACAAAAGTTGTAAGAATTTTTGTCTGTCTCACTGTTTTTATAAATATATTTAAATTTATTTTTATATTGGTTACAGCTGATTTTCAAAGCTCTGTTTTTTGCTGCTGTACATCCACTTGATTCATGTACTGTGAGACAACAATAAATTCTTTCTCAGATGCTTACGAGTCATATGTATTATTTTCCAGTGACTTGAGTGGAGTGAGTGCAGTTTTTTGAGGTACCGTGTAGGCCTTGCCAGTTATTCAATTCGGTACTTGGAATGGTATCTTTGCTAATTTCAACCTCCTGGATAATACCTCACCATTCCCCACCTTTCCCATTTAGCAGCCTTATGTCTCTTTTCTACATATTTGACTATGTTTCTGTTTTGTAGTTTATTTCATGTGTAGCCATTTTTTATTCCACCTTTAAGTGACATCTTATGATATGTGTCTTTTTCTTTCTCACATGTGTCACTTAGAATGATCGTATGTAACTCCTCCAGAGTTGTTCCAACTGGCCTTATTTCATTGATTTCTGGATGAGTAATATTCCACTCTACATAAGTACCCCATCTCTTTTATCCATTTTATCCTTCCAGGGACATTTAGGTTATATCCAAGTGGAGGCCCTTTTTAACAGAGAGGTGGTAAACGTTGGGGTGCCTGTTTTCTGTCAATTTTTGTTTTTCCCAAGGTATACGCCCATGAGTGCAAGTGCCCTATGCTCTGTAGCTCAGTTTTCAGATGTTTTAGCAAACACAATACACTTCTCCAGAGTGGCCGTTGGCAAATTACATTTCCACTATCAGCCTCACAGGGCTCCCTTTTCTCCTCACCCTGTCCTGCATTTCTCGTGTTTACACTTTATGTGGATGACCCTTCTGACTGATGTGAAGTGATACATTTTGTAGTATTGATTTCCAGTGCCCACCTGTTTGGTTGGATAAAAAGTGTGAATGGCCTTTACTTGAATATATTCAGAAAAAAATGCATACGCCCTTTTGTGTCAACTGCATCATTAGCGATGTTCAGCCCCTTTCCTTGTGCTTTAATGGGGAGACCTTTCTACCTCTTCAAATCTGATTCCTGCCACTCTCCCTTGCTTACAAGTCCTTTTCTGTGACTTACCTCAAGACATTTTTCAACAATAGATATTTTCAACTCTGCAGTTTCATGAATTTTAGTGCCCCTGAGTTCCATTTTTCAACTTGTGTTTTTCGAAACTCGACACAAAACAGCAGGATTTCCTCTAGCCCTATTCTCTTTCCGTGGGCAATTCTAGCCTTTGATGAATTTGTCTTCCGGATTGGAAATTAGATTGGCATGTGCCTGTCCAAACACCTAAGACTTGTCTCTAAATTTTTCTCATCCTTCCGCTTCATCCTCTGGACAAATTCCAAACTGTGTGCAACAGGATGTTGACGGTGCTGATATCCCCAAGTGAGGAGATTGTTAGGAAAGATGCTGGAGGGGTGAACACGAGCACCAGGCGATGAGGAGATGAGATGCCTTTTCCAAACTCTTTCCGATCAAACGGTGTACCATCCTCTAGGTGTGACAGGCATGTTTTAGCTGTAGGAAGGGTCCCGTGCATGGAAGGAGAACACCAGGGATTTTTCCAAATCAGTGCCTCCCCGAACCCCAAACTGGGGAATTTTTAAGCTACGGCTACACGTATGTCCATTAAGGGCCTTGGGAAATAGGCAGAGCCCAAACTTTAGATGATTGAAATCTTCAGGTTCAGAAGCGCTCACCATCGGCCTTGCTTAGGTTACATTTTATCTGTCATTGATAGATGATGTCAATAAAAATATCGATTCTTTTTCAGATTATTTCCCCTTATAGGTTATTGCAAAATATTCAGTGTAGTTCCCTGTGCTATACAGTAGTTCCTTGTTGATGATCTATTTTATACAGAGCAGTGTGTATGTGTTAATCCCAAACTGTTAATTTATCCCTTCTCCTACCTTTCCCCTTTGGTAATAATAAATTATAAGATTTTATACTTCTCAGAAATGGGGGAGCTGAAAGAGAGGTATCCTTTTCAATGGAAAAGCATTCAAAACAAGATTGAAGATTCAGCCAAGAGTATTCGATGTACATCCATGGAAATAAATCACTTCATTTCTCTAATGTTGACCTGACAAATAAGACAGACGTCTTCACTGAACTTGCTTATATTAAAGTGATGGAAATATCAAAGGTAAGTCTTAGAAAAATCTTATTTTACCCGAGCATTATACACTGCTCTATGTTAACTACAGTTTGGCTCACACATCTGTTCAATGAAGTTACAAAGTTCTCAATTTCTGTTACTAATCATCCAGAGGGGACCACAACAGGAGTCCCCGTGCCCAGTGTCATTGGAGCCAACAGATCAAGACTGAGTTTGGTTCAGAAGCAAAGGAAACATTATTTTGAAAACCGAATGGAGAGGTGAGAGTGTGCACTCCCCCATGGGCTGTGGGCTGGGATGCTGAGTAGGGATCTCAGGAGCGTCAGTGGGAGTTAGGGGAGGGAGATATCGAGGGCTGGGTTGGCTGCAGCTCAGGCTCTATGTTGTGCCGTCTGCATGGGACTCCGCTAGCTGAGGTGTCAACCCAGCCATTCTGCACTAGGAAGTCGGGTCTGAAGTGCCGGGTGTGGGACCTCTGCATGCGGAACCCTAGGAGCATGTGAAATTAGACAAAGCACAAAGGAAAAACAGGTTAGACTTTATTTTATTGCCCAGATTCTCTTTTTATCTCCCAGGAATTTTTAATGAACGTTGCCAGAGACGAACCCCTCCTCTGCTTTTTGTTCCGTTCCTCATTCTTGGGGTGTTGAGGGTGCAGACCCCTCTTTTGTAACTGCTTCATGCTGTGGTGGCAGCCCTGATACCTGGGGGGAGGGGCAAAAGTCTCCCCACCAGCCTCCAGGTGAGGTTGATTTTCCCAAAGCCTCCTGCCTCACTTCTCATCCGCCTGAGCACCAGCATTGGAAGTGTTATAGATTCTAATGACCTTTAAGGGTCCAGGAAAGAGATGCGCAGAGATGCTGTGGTGGCAGGTTTCAACCCACCCCACATTTGTTCGGTGACATTAGGCTGACGTTTTTTGCCAGCCTAGATGCTCTGACCAGTAGTCTGTGCTTTCTTTAATCAGGTCCCTGAATTAATGTACAAACAGCACCATGTGTCAGAGCCCTGCCCGTGCAACACCCAGACAGTCCAGGGTCAGTGGTGATCCAGGACCATGACGTCCACTGAGTCAACGGCCTTTAGAAGTAGCCAGCATTCCAGCTGGTCATATTTGCCACCATCACCGTGGTGTCTGTAGGGTTTTCTATGGTGAAAGCGTGATATACGTTTCCCCCGCCAAGCTTATTAGCTCCCCTCTGGGTGCAGTTAGTCCTGCAAGCAGTAGTCTGCTCTTTCGGGGCACAGTCTTGTTATTTTCTGAGAGAAACTCCAGGTCAAGTGATGGTCACATGAGTCATCCTGGGGGCCTGTTGCCCCCATTTGTCTCTCTGGAGGTTGGATTTGGAGGGCCTCCTCACTCGAGGTCAGTGTGTCCACAGAGCGACCCCTGCAACTTCAGGACATGATGGGTGCTTAGGATCACCACGTGGGTTCCTATTCCCTTAGGAGGGAGCTGGCCTTGTGGGCTGCTGATTTCCAGCATTTTAGATACCCCAGTATCCTGGCCTGATGAGTCGGTGGGCAAAGCCCTTGGTGACCATAGTTTATCATACCTGAAGGGCATTCTTGTGTTGCTCCATTTCAAGTGGTCCCAGTTTTTGCACTAAGGCTCCAAGGGCGATTAACCTTTGACCGGGTATGTAAAGGTCAAAGGGTTTAGCTAAATTAGTGAGTTCCTGGGCAAGGATCTGAATTGACTGCTCTTTCCATTCTTGAAAGGCTGCTTCTGGATTCTATTCAAAAGGATCATCATCTTTTCGTGTCAGTGTTTCATGTAGAGGCCCAGCTATTAGACTGTAGTTAGGGATCCAGATGCAGAAAACGTTGGCCTCCCCAGGAACACTTAAGCTGTCTTCTAGTTTTAGAAGAGGTAAGGCTGCAAATGGCTTCTTCCCTATCCTGGGATGCGTTTCTCCAAATATCTGTGAGAATGAAGCCCAGGCAAGTCACCTGAGCCTGGGATATTTGAGCCTTTTTCTTGGACACCTTCTATCCTTTCTTGGCTAGGTAGTTCCGAGGCATCTTTAGTAGGCCTGGCAATCAGAATATCATCTGCATATTGAAGGAGGGTTCCCTTTTACAGAGGTAGAACGTTTAGATCTTTAGAGGACATTTCCCCAATGATGGTGTGGGGATTTTTGAACCATTGGGGCAGGACGGCCCAGCATTATTGCTTGTGTTGCATGTTGTGTCCTGCCACTCACAAGCCAAAAATTCTTGTGACTCTGAGATGAATGGAATACAGAAGAAGGCATCATTGAAGTGTAATACAGAATGCCATGGCCTGGTGGATGGTAGAATGAGCAGCAGGGTGTAGGAAATAGGATCTACTGAATGTAGATCCCCGGTGGCTTCACTGACTGTCCTGATATCCTTTACCAGGTCTCCAGCAGCCCATGGGGCTCTCGTGGTCAGGCCAATCCCAGGATATGGAGCTCACCTGGGCTGCATCCCGCACCCCACAGCCCACGGGGCTCTCGTGTTCAAGTCCCTCCCAGGGTACGGAGCTCACCTGTGCAGCTACCCAGCAGCTCATGGGGCTCTCATAGTCAGGCCCCTCCCAGGATACGGAGCTCCCCTGGGCAGGTACCCCAGCAGGGCTGGACACCCAGGAACAGTGCACATAGCCCAACTTGCAGAGAACCACCAGCTCACCTGTCGCTCACAGCTGACACAGAACACCTCAGAGCAGGACTTGAACTAACAAACAGCAGCTCTGACAGGTCTGTGACCCTGGCTATCACTCTGTGCAGCCTCTCTCTGCCTGGTCTTCCAGACACTTCCACTGCAGCCAGAGCACCAGGCCTCTGTCTCCACCCACCATCACTCCTCTCCCTGACTCCTGGGTTCCTCTCATTAGGATAGGGTCTTCTTGAAGTTGTTTTCCACTCATGGACCAGATAAAATGATAAGAAAACAAGCCGCAGCTGCAGCCCCTTGTCTAGCCTGACTCTCAAGGCCCACACCTGTTCCTTGGGACTGACCCGTTTAGCAAGGTTCATTTTCTGCAACTGTGAGCCCCTGAGGGGTGAGGATTGGCTGATTTGGGCAGCCTGACACTGCCTGCCAGCCCCCCCTACAGGTGTGCCTGGGTTGAGGTCAATATAAACACCTCTAGAGTCAGCAAGAGGCCCTGTAGCTGTGCCTGACGCCATATTCTCTGCCCCGTCAGCAGTTTCGGGGCTGGGGTGGTGGAAGGGAGTAACGGGCCGTGGCTTTGTGGGTGGCCCAGTGTGAGTGGGGCTCTGCTGGACTTTCTGCAGGAGTTGTCAGGCTGCCACATGCTAAAGAAGAGGATGTGTCACACATACCTGCCACTGGAATTTCTCCCCAGGCAGAGGTGAGGAAGTAAAAAAGCAGGGGGGCTGTGGCAGGAGGGTTATCTCAGGCAGGGAAATGAAAAGCTTCCAGAAGAGCATCTGGGGCCAGGACCATCCTGGCTGGCCTGCAGGCACCAAGTCGGCCTGCGTGCTCTCGCTAGTGTGGCTCCACAGCCCTTCCTCTAGGCTTGCAAGTGCTTGTACATATTCAGGTGTTTTACCTGGAAAGGGTGGGAAGAGTTCAGCTGCAGCAGGACTGGGGCTCAGCTCACATTTACTCACAGACGCCTCGACACATTCCCCCAGCTTTGCAATGAGGATGCTCCTTGTGGGGGAGAGCGCTGCTGACGGCATGGGAGACGATTTCCCACCTCTGACCAACTTAAGAATTTTTTACCACTGGAGCAAGTGCCCTGATACGATTTTCCTCTGTATAACTGGTGAGTTCTGTTTTTTTTCTTTCTTTTTTTCTTTTTGGTTCAAGTTAGATTTTATTTATTCCTCTTTTTTTTTTAATTTGGAGATATAAACATGGAAATAATGCATTAATATAAAGACGTCTATGTGAAGGGAAAAACTATTTTTCTGTTTTATTTTATTAAATGTTATTTATTTATTTTTAATTTTTTTAAATTTATTTCTTTTATACAGCAGGTTCTTATTGGATATGTATTTTATACATATAAGTGTGCACATGTGAATCCCAGTCTCCCAATTCATCCCACCACCACCCTCACATGGTGTTCCCTCCTTGGTGTCCATATGTTTGTTCTCTACATCTGTCTCTATCTCTGCCCTGCAAACTGGTTCATCTGTACCATTTTTCTAGGTTCCACATATATGCATTAATATACAATATTTGTTTTTCTCTTTCTGACTTACTTCACTCTGTATGACAGTCTCTAGATCCATCGAGGTCTCTACAAATGACCCAATTTCATTCCTATGTATGGCTGAGTAATATTCCGTTGTATATATGTACCACATCTTTATCCATTCGTCTGTCTGTGGGCACTTAGGTTGCTTTCATTACCTGTCTATTGTAAATAGTGCTGCAGTGAACATTGTGGTGAATGTGTCTTTTTGATTTATGGTTTTCTCTGGGTATATGCCCAGTAGTGGGATTGCTGGATTATATGGTAATTCTATTTTTGTTTTTTAAGGAACCTCCATACTGTTCTCCATAGAGACTGTATCGATTTACATTCCCAACAATAGTGGAATAATGTTCCTTTACTCCACACCCTCTCCAGCATTAGTTGTTTGTAGATTTTCTGATGATGCCCATTCTAACAGGTGTGACGTGATACCTCATTGTAGTTTCGATTTCCATTTCTCTAATAATTAGTGATGTTCAACAGATTTTCATGTGCGTACTGGCCATCTCTATGTCTTCTTGGAAGAAATGTCTATTTAGATCTTCCATTTTTGTATTGGGTTGTTTGTTTTATTAATATTGAGCTGCATGAGCTGTTTATATATATTGGAGATTAATCATTTGTCCATTGATTCGTTTGCAAATATTTTCTGCCATTCTGAGGGTTGTCTTTTCGTCTTGTTTGTAGTTTCCTTTGATTTGCAAAAGCTTTTAGGTTTCATTAGTCCCATCTGTTTAGTTTTCTTTTTTATTTCATTACTATAGGAGGTGGATCAACAAAGATCTTGCTGTGATTTACGTCAGAGTATCCTTCGTAAGTTTTCCTCTCAGAGTTTTATACTGTCTGGTCTTACATTAAGGTCTCTAATACATTTTGAATATATTTTTATGTATGGTGTTGGGGAGTGTTCTAATTTCATTCTTTTATACGTAGCTCTCCATATTTCCCAGCACCAATGATTGAAGAGACTGTCTTATCTCCATTGTATAGTCTTGCCTCCTTTGTCATAGATTAGTTGACCATAAGTGTGTAGATTTATCCTTGGGCTTTTTTTGTTTGTTTGTTTTCCTTTTACACGTTTATTGAAGTATAATTGCTTTACAATGGAGTGTTCATTTCTGCTGTATAACAAAGTGAATCAGCTATACATATACAAATATCACCAGATCCCCTCCCTCTTGCATCTCCCTCCCACACTCCATATCCCACCCCTTTATGTGGTCACAAAGCACCGAGCTGATCTCCCTGTTCTATGTGGCTGCTTCCCAGTAGCTATCGGTGTTACATTTGGTAATATATTTATGTCCATGCCACTCTCTCACTTAGTCCCAGCTTACCCATCCCCCTTCTGGTGTCCTCAAGTGCTTTCTCTATGTCTGTGTCCTTAATCCTGTCCTGCCACTAGGTTCTTCAAAATCATTTTTTTTTCTTCATTAGATTCTTTATATCTCTGTTAACATACAGTATTTGTTTTTCCCTTTCAGACTTACTTCACTGTGTAGGACAGATTCTAAGTCCATCCACCTCAGTACAAATAACTCAGTTTTGCTTCTTTTTATGGTTGAGTAATATTTGATTGTATATATGTGCCAGATCTTCTTTATCCATTCATCTGTCGATGGACACTTAGGTTGCTTCCATGTCCTGGCTATTGCAAATAGAGCTGCAATGAACATTTTTGTACATAACTCTTTTTGAATTATGGTTTTCGCAAGGCAAATGCCCAGTAGTTGGATTGTTGTGTCGTATGGTACTTCTATTGTTAGTTATTTAAAGGAACCTCCGTAATGTTCTCCCTAGTGCTCATATCAATTTACATTCCCACCCACAGTGCAAGTGTGTTCCCTTTTCTCCAATAAAGGCCTCTCCAGCATTTATTGTTTTGTAGATTTTTTTGATGATTGCCACTCTGACTGCTGTGAGGTGATACCTCAGGGTAGTTTTGATTTGCATTTCTCTAATGATTAGTGATGTTCAGCATCCTTTCATGTGTTTCTTGGTAATCTGTATATCTTCTTTGGAGAAATGTCTATTAGGTCTTCTGCCCGTTTTTGGATTGGGTTGTTTGTTTTTGTGATATTGAGCTACATGAGGTGCTTGTAAAGTTTGGAGATTAATCCTTTGTCAATTGCTTCATTTGAAAATATTTTCTCCCATTCTGAGGGTTGTTTTTGCATCTTGTTTATGTTTTCCTGTACTGTGTAAAAGCTTTTAAGTTTCATTAGGTCCCATTTGTTGATTTCTGTTTTTATTTCCATTTCTCTAGGAGGTGGGTCCAAAAGGATCTTGCTGTGATTTATGTCATAGAGTGTTCTGCCTATGGTTTCCTCTAAGTGTTTTATAGTGTCTGGTCTTATATTTAGATCTCTAATCAATTTAGAGTCTATTTTTGTGTATGGTGTTATGGAGTGTTCTAATTTCATTCTTTTTTGTGTAGGGGTCCAGTTTTTCCAGCACCAATTACTGAAGAGACTGTCTTTTCTCCATGGTATATCCTTAGCTCCTTTGTCATAGATGAGATAGCCATATGTATGTAGGTTTATCTCTGGGCTTTTTGTCCTGTTCCATTGATCTGTGTTTATGCCAATCTACATACACTTGATTCCATTATGGAGACATATAAATACATAGGTTTCAAGGTTATTACCAGTCAGATATATTCCTCTTCAGTGAATAGGGTGTTTTGTGTCCAGTTCATTGAGAAAGGAGTAGGTCTTGTCTGTTAACTATTTTGTATATGGAATAGGATCTGTGCTAATTTCAAACTCTGCTTTTACACATCACCCCACGTCACCTTTCCCCTTAAGGAGGCATAAGTGTGTTTTCTAAATGTGTAACTCTGTTCTCTTTTGAAATTCAGTTCATGTGTAGCCATGTTTACATTTCCTCTATAAGTGATATAATACAATAAGTTTCTTTTTCTTTGTGGCTCATTTCACTTAGCATCATCGTACCTAAAGCCACTCATTATGCTGCTATTGGCCTTATGACATTGATTTTATGTCTGAGTGACATTCCATTGTATATAAGTACCACAACATCTATATCCATTTTTTTTTCCTTTCCTGGGATATTTAAAGTGTACTGAAGTCGAGGTTCTTATAAACAGAGCAGCCCTAAATTTTGGGCTGGCTGTGTGTTGTGGATTTTTAGTTTTCCCAAAATACACGCCCATGAGTGGAAGTGTGCTATACTCTGTAGCTCTGTTTTAGAAAACAACATACAGTTGTCCAGAGAGGCTGTTGGCAATTTACATCCTGTCCATCGGCGTAACCAGGCTCCCTTTTCTCCATGGCCTGTCCTGCATTTGTGGATTTTTACACTATTTGTGGATGGTCCTTTTGACTGGAGGTAAGGGACACTTCTCTGTAGTGTGGATTTGCATTGCCTGATGGCTTGCTTAGCCAAAAAGGGCATATGCATTTTTTCCCGAATATATTCAAGAAAATACACATAATCCCTTTTCAGCCAAGGGCAACATTGTCGAAATTCTGTCGCATTTCATGTGCTTTAAAGATGACTCCAATCTACCTCTTGAAATCTGTTTCCTTCAATTCTGCCTTGCATTCAAATCCTCTTCACTGCCTTTCCTCAATATATTTCTGGATGATAGTTGTCCTTTATAATTCTGCAAGTTTGTGAATTGCTGTGCCCCTGATTTCCATTTTTCAACTCGCCTCTTTGTGAGCTGGCTGCAATACCGCAGGATGGCTTTAGGCCCTAGTCCTGTTCCGGGGCTTCAGGCTGAGCCTTTGGTTAATTATTCTTCCTGATGGGAAACTAGAGTGACATGTACCCATCCAAACACCTACAGCTAATCTCTCATTTATTTCCCCTCTTCCTGTTCATCCTCTGCACAGTTTGCAAACTGTGCATAACGGGAGGGTAAATGCACTGACACTCCAAGTGTGGAGATTTTGAGTAATGCAGATGGAATGGCAAAGCCGAGCATGACAAAAGGAAAAATGAGGTACCTTTTAGAAAACTTTCCCAATTACACAGTGTACAATCCAGTGAGTTTCCCATGCATGTTTTAACAGTAGGAAGATTCCCTTAAACCTGGAGAGTTGGGACCACTAGAATGGGTAGCACACAGTATTGCTCTAAGTGGTGTTCTTTTGTTCACACAACCTCAGTAATCTTGTCAGCCCCAAGAGTCCAGTCTTATGTCTCATCCAGCTGTGGGTGTAAAGGTGGTCAATCTAGCTTGCATCACAGGCCCTGAACGTAATTTTTAAGACTTTCTATCTGTTTTTCCATTTTGCTTTTGAAATTTATTTTTATAAGTGGGTTTAACTGAATTTCAGTGCTGTGTTCATGCCGTTATACACACACATGATTCCTTTATGGAGACATGAGAATACATATGTTTTAAAATACTTGGAGTCAGACATATTCCTCTGCAATGAATAGGGGGTGTTGAGTCCAGTTCATTGTGCCGGGAGTAGGTGTTGTCTATTACATACATGGTTTATATAACGGTATCTGTGCTAATTTAAAACTGTGGTTTTATGCATCACCCCGCCTCGGCTTTCCTCTTAAGCAGGCAAAAGATGTTTTCTAAATGTGTGACTCTGTTGTGTTTGTCATTCAGTTCATGTGTAGTCATGTATACATTCCCGCTATGAGTGATAACTTATGATAAGATTAGTTACTCTGTAATCTTTCCTAACTCAGTTCATGTGTAGCCATGTTTACAGGACCTTCATAAGTGATATCTTATGATAAGTTTCTTTTTCTGTGTGACTTATTTCACTTAGAATCATCGTACCTGAATCCACTCTTTTTGCTGCTACTGGCCTTATGACATTGATGTCATGGCTGAGCGATATTCCATCGTACGTAAGTACCACAATATCTTGAACCATTTTTGTCTTTCCTGGGATATTTAAGGTGTACCAATGTTGAGGTTCTTGTAAGCAGTGCAGCGCTAAATTTTAGGGTGGCTCTGTCTTATTGATTTTCAGTTTTCCCAAGGTATATTCCCTAGACTGGAAATGCCCTTGGCTGTGTAGCTCTGTTGTTTACTTGTTTTAGGGAACACAATGCACTCCTCCAGAGAGGCATTTGGCAACTTACATCCCGCCCATCAGCATAACAAGGCTCCCTGATCTCCAGGGCCTGTCTTGCCTTTCTGGTTTTTACACATTTTGTGGATGTCCTTTTTGACCGGTGGGAAGGGATACTTCTTTGTAGTGCAGATTTGCATTGCTGCTTGCTTGCTTGGCCAAAACTGGCGTATGCATTTTCTCCTCAATATACTCAGGAGAAAACGCGTACGCCCTTTTTGGCTAAGTGCATCATTGTCGAAGTTGTGCCCCTCTTCCTGTGCTTGAAATGTGATTCCAACGTACCTCTTGAAATCTGTTTCCTGCTATTCTGCCTCGTTTTAAAGTCCGCCTCTCTGCCTTCCCTCAAAAGATTTTTGGACGATAGTTGTCCTCTATTACTCTGCCAGTTTGTAAATTGCTGTGTCCCTGAGCTCCATTTTACAACTCGTTTTTGTGAGCTGACAGCAAATACAAAATTATGGTTCAAAACTTATACTGGTTCCCGGCGGGTGGCTGAGACATTGGTTAATTCTACTTCCTGCTGGGCAATTAAAGTGACATGTAGCTATCCAAATGCCTAACAGCTACTCTCTCATTGGTTCTCCTACTTCCCTTTCATCCTCTGCCAAATTGGCAACCTGTGCGAACCAGGAGGTGTTACGGGCTATCGCTCCAAGTTGGGAGATTGATAGTAAAGCCGTTGGAAGGTCAAACTGGAGCACAAGGAGAGGGACTATAAGTTGAGTTTTAGAAACCTTTCGTATTCACAGTGTGTCCATTCTCTAGGTTTCCCGTAAATGTTATGGCTGTAGTAATATTCCCTTACACAAGGAGAGTTGGGACACATGGAATGGGTGCCACATATTATTGCTTTAAAGGGTGTGCATTTGCTCACCCAGTTTCACCAAACCTCTCAGTCTCAAGTGTCCAGCTTTATGCCACATCCAGCTCTCGTTGTAGGTAGGGTCATTCCAGGTATCATCAGAGCCCCTGAAGGAATTGTAAAGATTTTCCCTGTTTTTTTTTTTGTTTTGTATTTGAAATTTCTTTTTTTACTGGGTTTGAGCTGACCCTCACTGCCATGTTTATGCCAGTTTAGACACACTTGATTCCCTTACGGTGACATATCAATACATAGATTTTTTTTTAATTTTATTTTATTTTATTTTTTTGCTTTATAACAAATTTAATCAGTTATACATATACATATGTTTCCATATCCCCTCCCTTTTTCGTCTCCCTCCCACCCTCCCTATCCCACCCCTCCAGGCGGTCACAAAGTACCGAGCTGATCTCCCTGTGCTTTTTGTACTGGGTTTCAGCTGATTCGCACTGCCATGTTTATGCCAGTCTAGACACACTTGATTCCCTTATGGAGACATATCAATACATAGGTTTTAAGATTCTTACTAGACAGATATATTCCTCTGTGTGAAGTATGGGGTCTTGATAACCTTTCAGTGAGGAAGGTGTAGATCTTGTCTATTCTGTATTTGGTTTCTGGAATGGTGCCTCTACTTATATCAAACTCTGGTTTTATGCAACACCCCACCTCTCCTTCCCCCTTTAGCAGGCATAAGAGTGTTTTCTAAATGTGAGACTCTGTTCTCTTTCCTAACTCAGTTCATGTGTAGCCATGTTTACAGGATTTTCATAAGTGATATCTTATGATAAGATTCTTTTTCTGTGTGACTTATTTAACTTAGAATCATCATACCTGAATCCATTCATTTTGCTGCTACTGGCCTTATGACATTGATTTCATGGCTGAGGGATATTCCATCATACGTAAGTACCACAATTTCTTGAACCATTTTTGTCTTTCCTGGGATATTTAAGGTGTACCCAAGTTGAGGTTTTTGTAAGCAGTGCAGCCCTGAATTTTGGTGTGGATCTGTCTTATTTATTTTCAGTTTTCCCAAGTTATATTCCCTAGACTGGAAGTGCCCTTGGCTCTGTAGCTCTGTTGTTTACTTTTTTTAGGGAACACAATGCACTCCTCCAGAGAAGCAGTTGGCAATTTACATCCCACCCATCAGCATAACAAGGCTCCCTGTTCTCCAGGGCCTGTGTTACCTTTCTGGTTTTTACCCATTTTGTGGATATCCCTTTTGACCGGTGGGAAGTGATACTTCTTTGTAGTGCAGATTTGCATTGCCCGCTTGCTTGCTTGTCCAAAAAGGGCATATGCGTTTTCTCCTGCATATATTCACGTGAAAACCCATATGCCCTTTATGGCCATTTCCATAATTTTCGAAGTTGTAATGCTTTTCCTGTGTTTAAAGGCGATTCCAATGTACCTCTTGAAATCTGTTTCATGCCATTCTGCCTCATTTTCCCTTCTGCCTCGTGGCTTTCCCTCAACAGATTTTTCGAAGAGTGTAGTCCTTTATAACTCTGCAGGTTAGTGAATTGCTGTGGCCCTGAGCTCCATTTTTTAACTCGCGTTTTTGTGATCTGACCGCAAATCAACAGTTTTGCTTCTGGACTTATACTGGTTCTGGGGGGCAGGCTGAGACTTTGGTTAATTCCTCTTTGTGACGGAAAATTAGAGAGACATGTGGCCGTCCAAATGCCTACAGCTACTCTCTCATTGGTTCTCTCTCTTCCCTTATATCCTCTGCACAATTTGCCAACTGTGCGTACCAGGAGGTTATAGGGCCTGACTTTCCAAGTTGGGAGATTGATAGTAAAGCAGTTGGAATGTCAAACTGGAGCATAAGGAGAGAAAAAAGTAGTAGAGTTTTAGAAACCTTTTACCATCAGATGGTTTCCATTCTCTAGGTTCCCATACACATCATAACTGTAGTGATATTCACTTCTACCTGGAGAGATGGGAACCATGGAATGGGTGGCAGGCATTATTGCTTTAAAGGGTCTGCATTTTTTTACCCAATCTCACCAATCCTCTCAGTCCCAAGTGACCAGCCTTATGCCACATCCAGCTGTCATTGTAGATACGATCATTCCAGGTTTCATCAGAACCCCTGAAGGTATTGTGTAAGAATTTTACTGTTTTTATGTTTTGTTTTGAAATTCATTTTTATAGTGGGTTTGAGCTGATTCTCACTGCCATGTTTATGTCGTTCTAGACACACTTGTTTCCCTTACGGAGACATATCAATACATAGGTTTTAAAATTCTTACTAGTCAGATATATTTCTCTGAGGGGAATAGGGATGTTGAGTTCCGTTCACTGAGGAAGGAGTAGGGCTTGTCTCTTCTGTTTTTGGATTATGGAACGGTACCTGTGCTAATATCAATCTTATGTTTTGTGCATCTCCCCACCTCTCTTTCCCCTTAAGCAAGCGTTAGAGTGTTTTCTAAATCTGAGACTGTGTTCTCTTCCCTAAATCAGTTCATATGTAGCCATGTTTACATTCCCTTCATAAGTGATATCTTATGTCAGAATGCACCATGGCCGTTCTCATAATAATGCTCAATGACCCCTGTCATCACAATGCACCATGCCCTGATTATCATAATGCTCCATGTCCCTTGTCATCACAATTCTCAACGTCCTTGTCATCACAATGCTACATGACACTTCTCATCAAAATGTTACATGCTCTTGTCATCACAATTCTCCATCCACTTGACATTGCAATGCTCCATGCACTTGTCATCACAATGCTCCATGAACATGTGATCACAAAGCTCCATGACCTTGTCATCACAATGCTCCATGACCCCTGTCATCACAATGCTCCCTGACACCTGTCATCACAACTCTTCATGCCCCTTGTCATTACAGTGCTCCATGATGCTCGATATCAAAATTACCAAAGGTCTTCTCATCACAATGCTCCATGGCCAATATCATCACAATGCTCCATGACCACTGTCATCACAACACTCCATGACACCTGACAACACAATGCTTCGGGACTCTTGTCATCACAATGTTCCATTCCCTAGTCATCACACTGCCCCATGACACCTGTCATCACAATACTCCATGAACATTTTCAGCCCAATGTTCCATGACCGTTGTCATCACAATGATCCATGTCCTTGTCATCCCTATGCACCATGACCACTCTTTTCACAATGCTCTGTGACGCTTGTCATCACAGTGCTCCATGACACCTGTCATCACAATGCTCCATGCCTTTGTCAGCAAAATGCTACAAGACCTTGTCATTACAATGCTCTATTTGATTCTCATCACAATCCTACATGAAACTTGGGATCACATTGCTTCATGCCCATGTCATCACAATGCTCCATGCTCCTTGAAGTCAGAATGATCCATGACCTCTGTCATCACAATGCTCCAAAACCTTGTGATCACAATGTTCCATAACACTTGTCATAACAATGCTCCATGATGCCTGTCATCACAATACTCCATGCCCTTTTCATCGCAATGCTCCATGACCTTTGTCATCACAATTCTCAATACACTTGTCATCACAATGCTCCCTGACACTTGTCATCAGAATGTTCCTTGAACCATGTCATGAAAAGGCTCCTTGCCTCTTTCATAACAATGCCCCATGCCGTTTTCATCACAGTGCTCCATGTCATTGTCATCAAAATACTCCACAAGCTTGTCATCAGAATGCTCCATGACCCTTGTCATCACAATTCTCCATGCGATTGTCAGCACAATGCTCCTTGACACTTGTCATCACAATGCTCCAAGCCATTGTCATGAAAATGCTCCATTACCTTTGTCATCAGAATCTTCCATGACACTTGGCATCACAATGCTCCATGTCATTGTCATCAGAGCGGTCCACTACATATGTCATCAGAATGCTCCCTGACAACTCTCTTCACAATACTGCATGACCTGGTCATCACAATGCTCCATGCCCTTGTCATCACAATGTGCCATTCCAACTGTCATCGCAATAATCCATGAATCATATTAGACCAATATTCCATGCTCTTGTCATCGCAATGCTCCATGCTCTTGTTATCACAATTCATCATGACCCCTGTCATCACAATGCTCCATGACACTTGTCAGTATGTTCCTTGAACCCTGTCATGAAAAGTCTCCATGCCTTTTTCATCACAATGTTCCATGCCCTTTCCATCACAGTGCTCCAAGACACATGTAATCACAATGCTCCATGCCCTTGTCATCACAAAACTCAAGGACACATGCCATCAGAATGCTCCTTGGCCTTCTCCTCACAATGTGCCATGCCCTTGTCATCACAATGTTCCAAGTCACCTGTAATCACAATGCTCCATGCCCCTTTTCATCAGTATGCTCCATGAGACTTGTCATCACAAGGCTCCATGGTTTCGTCATCACAATGCTCCAGGACGTTGTCATCACAATGCTTCTCGACCTTGTCATGAAAATTTTCAATGGCCCTTGTCATCATAATGCTCCAAGCCCTAATCATCAAAATGCTCCATTATATTTGTCCTCACATTTCTCCATTACATTTGTCTTCACAATGCTCCATGCCATTGTCATCACAATGGACCATGACATATGTCATCACAGTGCTCCCTGACACCTGTCTTCACAATACTCCTTGACCTTCTCATCACAATGCTCCATGCCCTTGTCATCACAATGCACCATGCCCAATGTCATCACAATAATCCATGAAACTTGTCAGACCAAAGCTCCATGCCCCTGTCAACACAATGCTCCATGCCCTTGTCATCACAATGCTCCATGACCTCTGTCATCACAATGCTCAGTGACTCCAGTCATCACAGTGATTCATAACGTTTGTCATCACAATTGTCCATCCCGGCGTCATCACAAGGCTCTGTGACATTTGTAACCACAATGCTCCATGAACTTTTCATCACAATTCTCTCTGACACTTGTCATCACAATGCTCCGTGTCTTTGTCAGAACAATGGTATATGACCATTGTCATCACAATGTGCCACGCGCATTTCATCACAGCCGACCACAAACTTTTCATTGCAATGCTCCATAAACGTTGTAATCACAATGGTCCATGCATTTCTCATCAAAATGCTCTCTCACCAGAGATATCACAATGTTCCATCACAAGTCATCACAATACTCCCTCACACCTGGAATCACAATGTTCCATGACCCTGTCATCACAGTGCTACATCCACTTATCTGCACAATGTTCAATGACCACTGACATCACAATGTTCCATAACCCCTGTCAGCAAAATGCTCCATGACCCTTTTCATCCCAAAGATCCAAGACACCTGACATCACAATGTTCTATAAACACTGACATCACAATATTCCATTACAATTCTTATCAAATTGCTGCATGAACCGTTCATCAAAATGCTCCCTGCCCTTCTCATCACAATGCACCATTCCCTTGTCATCAAAATGCTCCATGACTTGTCATCACAAAGCTCCATGTCCCATGGCATCACAATGCTCCATGTCACTGTCATCACAATGCTCCCTGAACCCTCTCATCACATTGCTCCATGTCCTTGTCATCACAAAGCTCCATGACACTTGTCATCACAATGCTCGATGCCCTTCTCACCACAATGTGCCATGCCCTTTTCATTACAATCCTGCAAGACCCATGTATCACAGTGTTCCGTGCCCTTGTCATCACAATGCTCCATGCCCACTCTCATCACAATAATCCATGAAATATTTCAGACCAATGTTCCATACACTTCTCCTCAAAATGCTCCATTACCCCTGTCATAACAATGCACCATGACTCTTGGCATCACAGTGTTCCACGGCATAGTCATCACAAGGTTCCATGACACTTGTCATCACAATGCTCAAGACCCCTGAAATCAAAATGCTGCATGCCCTTGTCATCACAATGCTCAAGACCCCTGAAATCAAAATGCTGCATGCCCTTGTCATCACAAAGCTCCATGACGCATGTCATCAGAAATTTCCATGGCCTTCTCATCACAATGCTCCATTCCCATGTCATCACAGTGCTCCATTCCCATGTCATCACAATAATCCAAGACCCTTGTAATCACAGTGCTCCATGACCCTTTTCATCTCAATGCTCTATGAACCCTGTCATCACAATACACCATGCCCATCATCATAATGCTTCAGGCTATTGTCATCACAATGAAATCAATATTCTCCATGACCTCTCTCATCATAATGCTCCAAACCCTTGCAATCACAATGTTCCATAACCCTTATCATCACAACACCCAATGACAATCATCATCACAATTATCCATGGTCTTCTCATCACAATGCTCCATGATCGTTGTCATTACAATGCTCAATACACTTGTCATCACAATGCTCCCTGACACTTGTCGTCAGTATGCTCCTTGAACCCTGTCATGACAAGGTTCCATGCCTTTTTCATTACAGTGATCCATGCCCTATTCATCACAACGCTCCAAGATCCCTGTAATCACAATGCTCCATGCCCTTGTCATTAAAAAGCTCCATGACGCATATCATCATCATGCTTCATGGCATTCTCATCACAATGCTCCATGCCCTTCTCATCACAATGCTCCAAGACCCCTGTAATCACAATGCTCCATGAACCTTTTCATCAGAATGTTCCATGAGACTTGTCATCACAATGCTTAATGAGCTTGTCAGCACAATTTTCAATGACACATGTAATCACAATGCACCATGTGCTTGTCATCACAGTGCTCCACAATCTTGTCATCACAATGCTCCCTGCCCTTCTCATCACATTGCACAACGCCCTTGCCATCAAAATGCTCCATGACCATTGTCATCACAAAGATCCATGACCCTTAGCAACACAATGCTCCATTTCATTGTCATCACAATGCTCCATGAACGCTCTCATCACATTGCTCCATGCCCTTCTCTTCACAAAGCTTCATGACACATGTCATCAGAATGCTCCATGGCCTTCTCATCACAATGCTGCATTCCCTTGCCATCACAAGGCTCAATTACCCTTGTGATAACAATGCTCCATGACCCCTGCCATCACGATGTTCCACGGTCCTGTCATTACAAAGCACCATGACCCTTCTCATCACAATGATCCAATAACCCTGTAATCACAATCCTCTATGCCTCTTTTCATCTCAATGATCCATGAACCCTGTCATCACAATGCACCATGCCCATCATCATAATGCTTCATGCTATTGTCATCACAATGAAATCAAAATGCTCCATGACCTCTGTCATAACAATGCTCCAAACACTTGTGATCACAATATACCATATCACTTTTCATCACAATGTCCCATGACTCCCGTCATCACAATTATAAATGGTCTTCTCATCACAGTGCTCCATGACCTTTTTTATCACAATGCTCTATACACTTTTCATCAAAATGCTCCCTGACACTTGTTGTCTGTATCCTCCTTGAATCCTCTCATGACAAGGCTCCATGCCTTTTTCATCACAATGATCCATGTCCTTTTCATCACAATGCTCCAAGACCCATGTAATCTCAATGCTCCATGCCCATGTCATCACAAACTCAATGACGCATGCCATCAGAATGCTCCTTAGTCTTCTCCTCACAATGCTCCATTCCCTTGTCCTCACAATGTTCGAAGACCCCTGTAATCACAATGATCCATGCCTTGTCCTCAAAAAACTCCATAACGCATGTCATCAGAATGCTCCATGGACTTCTCATCACAGTGCTCCATGCCCTAGTCATAACAGTGCTCCAAGACCCCAGTAATCACAATGCTCCATGCCCTTTTCGTCACAAAGCTCCATGACACATGTCATCAGAATGTTCCATGGCCTTCTCATCACAATGCTCCATGCTCTTGTCATCACAATGCTCCAAGACCCCTGTAATCAAAATGCACCATGCCCCTTTGCATCTCAATGCTCAATGAACCCTGTCATCACAATGCATCATGCCCATCATCATAATGCTTCAGGCTATTGTCATCACAATGAAATCAAAATTCTCCATGACCTCTGTCATCATAATGCTCCAAAACCTTGTGATCACAATGTTCCATAACACTTATCATCACAAATCCCCATGACGCTCATCATCACAATTATCCATTGTATTCTCATCACAATGCTCCATGACCTTTGTCATCACAAGGCTCAATACACTTGTCATCACAATGCTCCCTGACACTTGTCGTCAGTATGCTCCTTGAACCCTGCCATGACAAGGCTTCATGCCTTTTCATCACAATGATCCGTGCCCTTTTCATCACAGTGCTCCAAGATCACTGTAATCACAATGCTCCATGTCCTTGTCATCACAAAACTCCATGAAGCATGTCATCAGAATGCTCCATGGCTTTCTCATCACAATGCTCCATGCCCTAGTCATCACAATGCTCCAAGACCACTGTAATCACAATGCTCCATGCCCCTTTTCATCAGAATGCTCCGAGAGACTTGTCATTACAAGTCTCCATGGTCATCTCATCACAATGCTCCAGGACCTTGTCATCACTATACTCCATTCCCTTGTCATCACAATGCTCCATGACCCCTGTCATCACAATAATCCATTAATATATTCAGCCCAATGATCCACGACCTACACATCACAATGCACCATGGCCAATATCATCACAATGCTCCATGACCACTGTCATCACAACACTCCATGACTCCTGACAACACAATGATCTGGGACTCTTGTCATCACAATGCTCTATGCTCCTTGAAATCAAAATGATCCATGACCTCTGTCATCACAATGCTCCAAACCCTTGTGATCACAATGTTCCATAACACTTGTCATCACAACGCTCCATGATGCCTGTCATCACAATAATCCATGCCCTTTTTATCACAATGCTCCATGACTTTTGTCATCACAATTCTCCATATACATGTCATCACAATGTTCCCTGACAGTTGTCATCAGAATGCTCCTTGAACCCTGTCACGAAAAGGCTCCATGCCTTTTTCAACACAATGCCCCATGTCGTTTTCATCACAATGCTCCATGCCATTGTCATCAAAATACTCCAGAAGTTTGTCATCAGAATGCTCCATGACCCTTGTCATCACAATTCTCCATGCACTTGTCAGCACAATGCAAACTTACCCATGTCATCCCAATGCTCTAAGCCATTGTCATCACAATGTTCCATTACCATTGTCATCAGAATCCTCCATGACACTTGGCATCACAATGCTCCATGCCATTGTCATCACAAAGGGCCATTACATATATCATCACAATGCTCCCTGACTCCTATCTTCACAATACTGTATGACCTGTTCATCACAATGCTCCATGCCCTTGTCATCACAATGCGCCATTCCAACTCTCATCGCAACAATCCATGAAACTTATTAGACTAATGTTCCATGCCTTTGTCATCTCAATGCTCCATGCCCTTTTTATCACAATGCTCCCTGACCCCTGTCATCACAATGCTCCGTGACTCCAGTCATCAAAATGCTTCATGACCTTTGTCATCACAATGGTCCATGCCGTCGTCATCAACAGTCTCTGTGACCATTTTAACCACAATGCTCCATGAACTTTTCATCACAATGCTCTTTGACTCTTGTCATCACAATGCTCTATGCCTTTCTCAGCACAATGCTCCATGACCCTTGTCATCACAATGCTCCATGCGCTTGTCAGCACAATGCTCCATGACATAGGTCATCACAATGCACCATGCGCTTGTCATCAGAGTGCTCTACAATTTTGTCATCACAATGCTCCATAAATATAGTCATCACAAAGATCCATGACCCTTGGCATCACATTGCTCCATGTCATTGTCATCACAGTGCTCCATGAACGCTCTCATCACATTGCTCCATGCCCTTGTCTTTAAAAAGCTCCATGTCACATGTCATCAGAATGCTCCATGGCCTTCTCATCACAATGCTCCATGCCCTTGGCATCACAATGCTCAATACACTTGTCATCAACATGCTCCCTGACACTTGTTGTCTGTATGCTCCTTGAACACTGTCATGACAAGGCTCCATGCATTTTTCATCACAATGATCCATGTCCTTTTCATCACAATGCTCCAAGACCCATGTAATCTCAATCTCCATGCCATTGTCATCACAAAGCTCAATGACACATGCCATCAGAATGCTCCGTGGTTTCTCCTCACAAAGCTCCATGCCGTAGTCATCACAATGGTCCAAGACCCCTGTAATCACAATGCTTCATGCCCCTTTTCATCAGAATGTTCCATGAGACTTGTCATCACAAGTCCTCATGGCCTTCTCATCACAATGCTCCAGGACCTTGTCATCCCCATGCTCCATTTCCTGGTCATCACAATGCTCCATGACCACTGTCATCACAACACTACATGACACCTGACAACACAATGATCCGGGACTCTTGTCATCACAATGCTCCATTCCCTCGTCATCACAATGCTCCATGACCCGTGTCATAACAATAATCCATGAACATTTTCAGCCAAGTGATCCATGACCCTTGTCATCCCAATGATCCATGCCCTTGACATCCCAAAGCTCCATGACCCGTGTATTCACAATGCTCCGTGACGCTTGTCATCACAGTGCTCCATGACACATGTCATCACAGTGCTCCATGCCTTTGTCAGCAAAATGCTACATGACCTTGTCATTATAATGTTCTATGCACTTGTCATCTCAATACTCCATTTCCATTGTCATCACAGTCCTCCATGAACCTTGTGATCACATTGCTTCATGCCCTTGTCATCACAATGCTCCATGTTCCTTGAAATCAAAATGATCCATGACCTCTGTCTTCACAATGCTCCAAACCCTTGTGATCACATTGTTCCAAAACACTTGTCATCACAACGCTCCATGATGCCTGTCATCACAATACTCCATGCCCTTTTCATCACAATGCTCCATGACCTTTGTCATCACAATTCTCAATACACTTGTCATCACAAGTCTCCCTGACACATGTCATCAGATGCTCCTTGAACCCTGTCAGGAAAAGGCTCCATGCCTTTTTCATCACAATGCCCCATGCCGTTTTCATCACAATGCTCCATGTCATTGTCATCAAAATACTCAACAAGCTTGTCATCAGAATGCTTCATGACACTTGTCATCAAAATTCTCCATGCACTTCTCAGCACAATGCTCCATGACCCTTGTCATCACAATGCTCCATGCCATTGTCATCACAATGGGCCATTACATATGTCATCACAATGCTCCTTGACACCTGTTTTCACAATACTGCATGACATGGTCATCACAATGCTCCATGCCATTCTCATCACAATGTGCCATTCCAACTATCATCGCAATAATCCATGCAACTTTTTGACCAATGTTCCATGCCCTTGTCATCACAATGCTCCATGCCCTTGTTATCACAATGCTCCATGACCCCTGTCATCACAATGCTCCGTGACTCCAGTCATCACAATGCTTCATGACCTTTGTCATCACAATGGTCCATGCCCTCGTCATCAACAGTCTCTGTGACCTTTTTAACCACAATGCTCCATGAACTTTTCTTCACAGTGCTCTTTGACACTTGTCATCAAAATGCTCCATGTGCTTGTCAGCACAATGCTCCATGACACATGTCATCACATTGCACCATACGCTTGTCATCATAGTGCTCCACAATCTTGTCATCACAATGCCCCTTAAAATTTGTCATCACAATGCTCCACGTACTTCTCATCAAAATGCTCTCTCACCACTGATATCACAATACTGCATCACTATTTGTCACAATACTGCCTCACCCCTGTCATCACAATGTTCCATGACTCCTGTCATCACAATGCTACATGCACTTATCATCACAATGTTCGATGACCCCTGACATCACAATGTTCCATAACACCTGTCATCAAAATATTCCATGACACTTTTCATCAAATTGCTCCATGACCCTGTCATCAGAATGCTCCCTGCCCTTCTCATCACAATGCACAATGCCCTTGCCATCAAAATGCTCCATGAACTTTGTCATCACAAGCTCCATGACCCTTGGCATCACAATGCTCCATGTCATTGTCATCACAATGCTCCATGAACGCTCTCATCACATTGCTCCAAGCCCATTTCTTCACAAAGCTCCATGACACATGTCATCAGAATGCTCCATGGCCTTCTCATCACAATGCTCCATGCCCTTGCCATCACAATGCTCCATTACCCAAGACATAACAATGCTCCATGACCCCTGCCATCACGATGTTCCATGGCCTTGTCATCACAAAGCTCCATGACCCTTCTCATCACAATGCTCCAGGAACCATGTAATCACAATGCTCTATGCCGTTTTTCATCTCAATGATCCATGAACCCTGTCATCACAATGCACCATGCCCATCATCATAATGCTTCATGCTATTGTCATCAAAATGAAATCAAAATGCTCCATGATCTCTGTCATAACAATGCTCCAAACCCTTGTGATCAGAATGTTCCGTAACACTTGTCATCACAAAACTCAATGACGCATGCCATCAGAATGCTCCTTGTTCTTCGCCTCACAATGCTCCATGCCCTTGTCATCACAATGTTCCAAGACCCCTGTAATCACAATGCTCCTTTCCCTTGTCATCAAAAAACTCCATGACGCATGTCATCAGAATGCTCCATGGCCTTCTCATCACAATGCTCCATGCCCTAGTCATCACAAAGCTCCAAGACCTCTGTAATCACAATGTTCCATTACCCTTTTCATCAGAATGCTCCCTGAGACTTGTCATCACAAGTCTCCATGGTCTTCTCACCACAATGCTCCAGGACCTTGTCATTACCATGCTCCATTCCCTTGTCATCACAATGCTCCATGACACCTGTCATCACAATAATCCATGATTATTTTCATCCCAATGCTCCACGGTCTACTCATCACAATGCTCCATGGCCAATATCTTCAGAGTGCTCCATGACCACTGTCATCACAACACTCCATGACACCTGACAACACAATGATCCGGGACTCTTGTCATCACAATGCTCCATTCCCTAGTCATCACAATGCTCCATGACCCCTGTCATCACAACACTCCATGAACATTTTCAGCCCATTGCTCCATGACCCTTGTCTTCAAAATGATCCATGCCCTTGTCATCCCAATGCTCCATGACCCCTGTATTCACAATGTTCCTTGATGGTTGTAATCACAGTGCTCCATGACGCCTGTCATCAAAATGCTCCATGCCTTTGTCATCAAAATGCTACATGACCTTGTTTTTACAATGCTCTATGCGCTTGTCATCACAATACTCCATTTCCATTGTCATCACAATCCTCCATGAACATTGGGATCACATTGCTTCATGCCCTTTTCATCACAATGCTCCATGCTCCTTGAAATCAAAATGATCCATGACCTCTCTCATCACAATGCTCCAAACCCTTGTCATCACAGTGTTCCTTAACACTTGTCATCACAACGCTCCATGATGCCTGTCATCACAGTACTCCATGCACTTTTCATCATAATGCTCCATGACATTTGTCATCACAATGCTCAATACACTTGTCATCAAAATGCTCCCTGACACTTGTTGTCTGTATGCTCCTTGAACCCTGTCATGACAAGGCTCCATGCCTTTTTCTTCAAAATGATCCATGCCCTTTTCATCACAATGCTCCAAACCCATGAAATCACATGGCTCGATATCCTTGTCATCACAAATCTCATTGACGCATGCCATCAGGATGCTCCTTGGTCTTCTCCTCACAAGGCTCCATGCCCTTGTCATCACCGTGTTCCAAGACCCCTGTAATCACAATGCTCCATGCCCCTTTTCATCAGTATGCTCCATGAGACTTGTCATCACAAGGCTCCATGGATTTGTCATCACAATGTTCCAGGACCTTATCATCACAATGCTTCCCGACCTTGTCATCAAAATTTTTAATGGCCCTTGTCATCATAATGCTCCAAGCCCTAATCATCATAATGGTCCATTTTATTTGTCATTACAATTCTCCATTATATTTTGCATCACAATGCTCGATGCCATTGTCATCGCAATGGACCATGACATATGTCATCACAATAATCTATGAAACATGTCAGACCAATGCTCCATCCCCCTGTCATCACAATGCTCCATGCCCTTGTCATCACAATGCTCCATGACCCCTGTCATCACAGTGCTCCGTGACTCCAGTCATCACAATGTTTCATAACGTTTGTCATCACAATGGTCCATGCCCGTGTCATCAAAAGGCCCTTTGACATTTGTAACCACAATGCTCCATGAACTTTTCATCACAATTCTCTGTGACCCTTGTCATCACAATGCTCCATGTCTTTGTCAGAACAATGCTCCATGACCATTGTCATCACAATGTGCCACGTGCATTTCATCACAACTGTCCACAACCTTGTCATTGCAATGCTCCATAAACCTTGTAATCACAATGCTCCATGCACTTCTCATCAAAATGCTCTCTCACCAGAGATATCACAATGTTCCATCACTAGCCATCACAATACTCCCTCACCCCTGTAATCACAATGTTCCATGACCCTGTCATCACAATGCTACATCCCCTTATCATCACAATGTTCCATGACACCTGCCATCACAATGTTCCATAACACCTGTCATCAAAATGCTCCATGACACTTTTCATCCCAAAGCTCAAAGACCCCTGACATCACAATATTCTATAACCCCTGCCATCAAAATGTTCCATTACAATTTTTATCAAATTGCTGCATGACCCGGTAATCAAAATGCTCACTGCCCTTCTCATCACAATGCACCATGCGCTTGTCTTCAAAATGCTCCATGACTTGTCATCACAAAGCTCCATGAGCTTTGGAATCACAATGCTCCATGTCATTGTCATCACAATGCTCCATGAACCCTCTCATCACATTGGTCCATGCCCTTGTCATCACAAAGCTCCATGACACTTGTCATCACAATGCTCGATGCCCTTCTCATCACAATGCTCCATGCCCTTGTCATGACAATCCTGCATGACCCATGTATCACAGTGTTCTGTGCCCTTTTCATCACAATGCTCCATGCCCACTCTCATCACAATAATCCATGAAATATTTCAGAAAAATGTTCCATGCCCACTCTCATCAAAATGCTCCATTACCCCTGTCATAACAATGAACCATGACCCTAGCCATCACGATGTTCCACGGCCTAGTCATCACAAGGTTCCATGACACTTGTCATCACAATGCTCAAGACCCCCGAAATCACAATGCTCCATGACCATGTCATCAGAAAGCTCCATGATGCATGTCATCAGAATGTTCCATGGATTTCTCATCAAAATGTTCCATGCCCTTTTCATCACAACGCTCCAAGACCCTTGTAATCACAATGCTCCATGCCCCTTTTCATCTCAATGCTCCATGAACCCTGTCATCACAATGCACCATGCCCATCATCATAATGCTTAAGGCTATTGTCATCACAATGAAATCAATATTCTCCATGACCTCTGTCATCATAATGCTCCAAACCATTGTAATCACAATGTTCCATAACACTTATCATCACAACACCCCATTACGATCATCATCACATTTAACCGTGGCCTTCTCATAACAATGCTCCATGATCTTTGTCATCACAATGCTCAATACACTTCTCATCACAATGCTCCCTGACACTTGTTGTCTGTATTCTCCTTGAACCCTGTGAAGACAAGGCTCCATGCCCTTTTCCTCACAATGATCCATGCCCTTTTCTTCACAATGCTCCAAGATCCATGTAATCACAATGCTCCATGCACTTGTCATCACAAATCTCAATGATGCATGCCCTCTGAATGCTCCTTGGACTTCTCCTCACAATGCTCCATGCCCTTGTCATCACAATGTTCCAAAATCCCTGTAATCACAATGCTCCATTCCCCTTTTCATCAGTATGCTCCATGAGACTTGTCATCACAAGGCTCCATGGTTTTGTCATCACAATGCTCCAGGACCTTGTCATCCCAATGCTTCACGACCTTGTCATGAAAATATTCAATGGCCCTTGTCATCATAATGCTCCAAGCCCTATCCATCACAATGCTCCATTATATTTGTCATCACAATGCTCCATTACATTTGGCATCACAATGCTCCCTGCCATTGTCATCGCAATGGACCACGACATATTTCATCACAATGCTCCCTGACACCTGTCTTCAAAATACTCCATGACCTTCTCATCACAATGCTCCATGCCCTTGTCATCCCAATGCACCATGCACACTCTCATCACAATAATTTATGAAACATGTCAGACCAATGATCCATGCCCCTTCCATCACAGTGTTCCATGCCCTTGTCATTACAATGCTACATGACCACTGTCATCGCAAAGCTCCGTGACTCCAGTCATCACAGTGCTTCAAAACGTTTGTAATCACAATGCTCCATGCCCTTGTCATCACAAAGTTCCAAGACCACTGTAATCACAATGCTCCATGCCCTTTTTCATCAGTATGCTCCATGAGACTTGTCATCACATGGCTCCATGGTTTTGTCATCATAATGCTGCAAGCCCTAGTCATCACAATGCTCCATTATATTTGTCATCATAATCCTCCATTACATTTGGCATCACAATGTTCCCTGCCATTGTCATCGCAATGGACCATGACATATTTCATCACAATGCTCCGTGACACCTGTCTTCAAAATACTCCATGACCTGCTCATCTCAATGCCCCATGCCCTTGTCATCACAATGCACCATGTCCACTGTCATCACAATAATCTATGAAACTTGTCAGACCAATGCTCCATTCCCCTGTCATCACAATGCTCCATGACCTTGTTATCAGAGTGCTCCATTACCCCTGTCATCACAATGCTCCGTGACTCCAGTCATCACTATGCTTCATAATGTTTGTCATCACAACGGTCCATGCCCGCGTCATCACAAGGCTCTGTGTCCTTTTTAACCACAATGCTCCATGAACTTTTCATCACAATGCTCCGTGACCCTTGTCATCACAATGTTCCATGCCTTTGTCAGAACAATGCTCCATGACCCTTGTCATCACAATGTGCCACACGGTTTTCATCACAATGATCCACAACCTTGTCATCGCTATGCTTCATTAACCTTGTAATCACAATGCTCCATGCACTTCTCATCCAAATGCTCTCGCACCTGGGATATCACAATGATCTATCACTAGATATCACAATCCTCCCTCACCCCTGTAATCACAGTGTTCCACGACCACTGTCATCACAATGCTACATCCCCTTATCAACACAATGTTCCATGACTCCTGACATCACAATGTTCCATAACCACTGTCATCAAACTGCTCCATGACACTTTTCATCCCAAAGCTCCATGACCCGTGGCATCACAATGTTCTATAACACCTGTCATCAAAATGTTCCATTACACTTTTCATTAAATTGCTCCATGACCCTGTCATCAAAATGCTCCCTGCCCTTCTCATCACAATGCACCACACCCTTGACATCGAAATGCTCCATGACCTTTGTCATCACAAAGCTCCATGACACTTGGCATCACAATGCTCCATGTCATTGGCATCACAATGCTCCATGAACCCTGTCTTCACAGTGCCCCATGCCCTTGTCATCACAAAGCTCCATCACACTTGTCATCACAATGCTCGATGCCCTTCTCATCACAATGCTCCACGCCCTGATCATTACAATCCACCATGACCCATGTATCACAGTGTACCGTGCCCTTGTCATCACAATGCTCCATGCCCACTCTCATCACAATGATCCATGAAACATTTCAGACCAATGCTCAATGCCATTCTGATTACAATGCTCCATTACTTCTGTCATAACTATGCTCCATGACCGCTGCCATTCACAATGTTCCACGGCCTTGTCATCAAAAGGCTACATGACCCTTGTCATCACAATGCTCCAAGACCCCTGTAATCACAATGCTCCATGCCCTTGTCATCACAAAGCTCCATGACGCATGCCATCAGAATGTTCCATGGCCTTCTCCTCACAGTGCTCCATGCCCTTTTCATCACAGTGCTCCAAGACCCCTGTAATCACAAAGCTCCTTGCCCCTTTTCGTCAGAATGTTCCATGAGACTTGTCATCACAAGTCTCCATCGTCATCTCATCACAATGCTCCAGGACCTTGTCATCACCATGCTCCATTCCCTTGTCATCACAATGCTCCTTGACACCTGTCATCACAATACTCTATGAACATTTTCAACCCAATGCTCTATGACGGTCTTATCACAATGCTCCACGAGCAGTATCATCACAATGCTCCATGACCACTGTCATCACAATGCGCCATTCCAACTGTCATCACAATAATCCATGAAACTTATTAGACCAATGCTCCATGCTCTTGTCATCACAGTGCTCCATGCCCTTGCTACCACAATGTTCCAAGACCCCTGTAATCAGAATGCTCCATGCCCCTTTTCATCAGTATGCTCCATGAGACCTGTCATCACAAGGCTCCATGCCTTTTTCATCACAATGCCCCATGCCGTATTCATCACAATGCCCCATGCCATTGTCATTAAAATACTCCACAAGCTTGTCACCAGAATGCTCCATGACACTTGTCATCACAATTCTCCATGCACTTGTCAACACAATGCTACTTGACCCTTGTCATCGCAATGCTCCAAGCCATTGTCATCACAATGCTTTATTAACTTTGTCATCAGAATCCTCCATGACACTTGGCATCACAATGCTCCATGCCATCGTCATCACATTGGGCCATTACATATGTCCTCACAATGCTCCCTGACACCTGTCTTCACAATACTGCATGACCTGGTCATCACAGTGCTCCATGCCCTTGTTATCACAATGCGCCATTCCAACGGTCATCGCAATAATCCATGAAACTTATTTGACCAATGCTCCATGCCCTTGTCATCACAATGTTCCACGACGACTGTAAACACAATGCTCCATGCCCCTTTTCATCTCAATGCTCCATGATCCCTGTCATCACAATGCACCATGCCCATTATCACAATGCTTCAGGCTATTGTCATCACAATGAAATCAATATTCTCCATGACCTCTGTCATCATAATGCTCCAAACCCTTGTGATCACAATGTTCCATAACACTTATCATCACAACACACCATGACGCTCATCATGACAATTATCCATGGTCTTCTCATCACAATGCTCCATGACCATTGTCATCACTATGCTCAATACACTTGTCATCACAATGCTCCCTGACCCTTGTCTTCAGTATGCTCCATTAACCCTGTCATGACAAGTCTCCATAACTTTTTCATCACAATGTTCCATGCCCTTTTCATCACAATGTTCCAAGACACCTGTAATCACAATGCTCCAAGCCCTTGTCATCACAAAGCTCCATGACCCATGTCATCAGAATGCTGCATGGCCGTCTCTGACAATGCTCCATGCCCTTGTCATCACAATGCTCCAAGACAACTGTAATCACAATGATCCATGCCACTTTTCATCAGAATGCTCCATGAAACTTGTCATCACAAGCCTCCAAGGACTTCTCATCACAATGCTACATGACCTTGTCATCACCATGCTCCATTCCCTTGTCATCACAATGCTCCATGACCATTGTCATCACAATACTCCATGAATATTATCAGCACAATGCTCCATAACCTTCTCATCACAATGCTCCATGACCAATATCATCACAGTGCACCATGACAACAGTCATCACAACACTCCATGACACCTAACAACACAATGATCCGGGACTCATGTCATCACTATGCTCCATTCCCTAGTCATCACAATGCTGCATGAACCCTGTCATCACAATGCTCCATGACACACGTCTTCACAATACAGCATGACCTCTTTATCACAATGCTCCATGCCCTTGTCACCACAATGCACCATTCCAACAGTCATCGCAATAATCCATGAAAATTATGAGACCAATGATACATGCCCTTGTCATCACAATGTTCCATGCCCCTTTTCATCACAATGCTCCATGACCCCTGTCATCACAGTGCTCCGTGACTCCAGTCATCACAATGCTTCATGACCTTTGTCATCACAATGGTCCATGCCCTCGTCATCAACAGTCTCTGTGACCTTTTTAACCACAATGCTCCATGAACTTTTCATCACAATTCTCTTTGACCCTTGTCATCACAATGCTCTATGCCTTTCTCAGCAGAATGCTCCATGAACCTTGTCCTCACAATGCTCCATGCGCTTGTCAGCACAATGCTCCATGACACATGTCATCACAATGCCCCATGCGCTTGTCATCACAGTGCTCCACAATCTTGTCATCACAATGCTCCATAAACCTTGTCATCACAATGCTCCATGCACTTCTCATCAAAATGCTTTCTCACCACTGATATCACAATGTTACTTCACTATTCGACACAATACTCCCTCACCTCTGTCATCACAATGTTCCATGACTCCTGTCATCACAATGCTACATGCACTTATCATCACAATGTTCGATGACCCATGACATCACAATGTTCCATAACCCCTGTCATCAAAATATTCCTTGACACTTTTCATCAAATTTCTCCATGACCATGTCATCACAATGCTCCATGCACTTCTCATTACAATGCACAACGCCCTTGTCTTCAAAATGTTCCATGACCTTTGTCATCACAAATATCCATGACCCATGGCATCACATTGCTCCATGCCCTTGTCATCACTAAGCTCCCTGACACATGTCATCAGAATGCTCCATGGCCTTCTCATCACAATGCTCCATGACCTTTGTCATCACAATGCTCAATACACTTGTCATCAATATGCTCCATGACACTTGTTGTCTGTATGCTTCTTGAACCCTGTCATGGCAAGGCTCCATGCATTTTTCATCACAATATTCCATGCCCTTTTCATCACCATGCTACAAGACCCGTGTAATCACAATGCTCCATGCGCTTGTCATCACAAAACTCAATGACACATGTCCTCAGAATGCTCCTTGGCCTTCTCTTCACAATGATCCATGCCCTTGTCATCATAATGTTCCAAGACCCCTGTAATCACAATGGTCCATGCCCCTATTGATCAGTATGCTATATGAGATTGTCATCACAAGGCTCCATGGATTTCTCATCACAATGCTCCAGGACCTTGTCATCACAATGCTTAACGACTTTGTCATGAAAATTCTCAATGGCCCTTGTCATCATAGTGCTCCAAGTCCTAGTCATCACAATGCTCCATTTTATTTGTCATCCCAATCCTCCATTATATTTGGCATCACAATGCTCAATGCCATTATCATCGCAATGGACCATGACATATGTCATCACAATGCTCCCTGACACCTGTCTTCACAATACTCCATGACCTTGTCATCACCATGATCCATACCCTTGTCATCACAATGCACCATGTCCACTGTCATCACAATAATCTATGAAACTTGTCAGACCAATGCTCCATGCCCCTGTCATCACAGTGCTCCATGCCCATGTCATCACAATGCTCCATGAGCCCTATCATCACAGTGCACCATGACTCCATTCATCACAAGGCTTCATAAAGTTTGTCATCAAAACGGTCCTTGCCTGTGTCATCACAAGGCTCTGTGACCTTTGTAACCAAAATGCTCCATGAACTTTTCATAACAATGCTCCTTGACCCTTGTCATCACAATGCTCCATGCCTTTGTCAGAACAATGCTCCATGACCCTTGTCATCACAATGTGCCACGTGCTTTTCATCACATCGGTCCACAACCTTGTCATCGCTATGCTCCATAAACCTTGTAATCCCAATGCTCCATGCACTTCTCATCCAAATGCTCTCTCACCAGAGATATCACAATGTTCCATCACTAGTCATCACAATACTCCCTCACCCCTGTAATCATAATGTTCCATGACCCCTGTCATCACAGTGCGACATACCCTTATCATCACAATGTTCCATGATCCCTGACATCACAATGTTCCATAACCCCTGTCATCAAAATGCTCCATGACCCTTTTCATCCCAAAGCTCCATGACCCCTGACATCACAATGTTCTATAAACACTGCCCTCCAAATATTCCATTATATTTTAATCGAATTGCTGCATGAACCTGTAATCAAAATGCTCCCTGCCCTTCTCATCACAATGCACCACACCATTGTCATCGAAATGCTCCCTGTTATTTGTCATCACAAATCTCCATGACCCTTGGCATCACAATGCTCCATGTCATTGTCATCACAATGCTCCATGAACACTCTCATCACATTGCTCCATGCTCTTGTCATCACAAAGCTCCATGAAACTTGTCATCACAATGCTCGATGCCCTTCTCATCGCAATGCTCCATGTCCTGGTCATTACAATCCTCCATGAACCATGTATCACAGTGTTCCGTGCCCTTGTCATCCCAATGCTCCATGCCCACTCTCATTACAATAATCCATGAAATATTTTAGACCAAAGCTCAATGCCCTTCTCATCACAATGCTCCATTACCTCTGTCATAACAATGCTCCATGACACCTGCCATCACATTGTTCAACGGCATGTCATCACAAGGCTCCATGACCCTTGTCATCACAATTCCCCAAGACCCCTGTAATCACAATGCGCCATGCCCTTGTCATCACAGTGCTCCATGATGCATGTCATCAGAAATTTCCATGGCCTTCTCATCAGCATGCTCCATGCCCTAGTCATCACAATGCTCCAAGACCCCGGTAATCACAATGCTCCATTCCCCTTTTCATCTCAATGCTCCATGAACCCAGTCATCACAATGCACCATGCCCATCATCATAATGTTTCATGCTATTGTCATCACAATGCAATCTAAATTCTCCATAACATCTGTCATCATAATGCTCCAAACCCTTGTGATCACAATGTTCCATAAGACTTATCATCACATCACCCCATGATGCTCATCATCAAAATTATCCATGGTCTGCTCATCACAATGCTCTATGACCTTTGTCATCAAATGCTCAATACACTTGTCATCACAATGCTACCTGACACTTGTCGTAAGTATGCTTCTTGAACACTGTCATGACAAGGCTCAATGCCTTTTTCTTCACAATGATACATGCCCTTTTCATCACAATGCATCAGGACACCTGTAATCACAATGCTCCACGACCTACACATCACAATTCTCCATGGCCAATATCATCACAATGCACCATGACCACTGTCATCTCAACACTCCATGACACCTGACAACACAATGATCCGGAATTCTTGTCATCAAAATGCTCCATTCCCAAGTCATCACAATGCTCCATGACCCCTGTCATCACAATAATCCATGAACATTTTCAGCCCAATGCTCCATGACTCTTGTCATCACATTGAACCATGCCCTTGTCATCCCAATGCTCCATGACCACTGTATTCACAATGCTCCGTGACGCTTGTCATCACAGTGCTCCATGACACCTGTCATCACAATGCTCCATGCCTTTGTCAGCAAATGCTACATGACCTTGTCATTACAATGCTCTATGCGCTTGTCATCACAATACTCCTTTACCATTGTCATCACAATCCTCCCTGAACCTTGGGATCACATTGCTTCATACCCTTGTCATCACAATGCTCCATGCTCCTTGAAATCAAAATGATCCATGACCTCTGTCATCACAATGCTCCAAACTCTTGTGATCACTATGTTCTATAACACTTGTCATCACAAAGCTCCAAGCCATTGTCATCAAAATGCTAAATTACTTTTGACATCACAATGCTCCGTGACTCCAGTCATCACAATGCTTCATAACATTTGTCATCACAACGTTCCATGCCCGCGTCATCACAAGGCTCTGTGACTTTTGTAACCACAATGCTCCATGAACTTTTCATCACAATGCTCCGTGACACTTGTCATCACAATGCTCCATGCCTTTGTCAGAACAATGTTCCATGACCCTTGTCATCACAATGTGCCATGCGCTTTTCATCACAATGATCCACAACCTTGTCTTCGATATGATCCATAAACCTTGTAATCACAATGGTCCATGCACTTCTCATCCAAATGCTCTCTCACCTGAGATATCACAATGTTCCATCACTAGTCATCACAATCCTCCCTCAACCCTGTAATCACAATGTTCCATGACCCCTGACATCACAATATTCCATAACCACTGTCATCACAATACTCCATGACACATTTCATCCCAAATTTCCATGACCCATGGCATCACAATGTTCTGTAACCCCTGTCGTCAAAATGTTACATGACACTTTTCATCAAATTGCAGCATGAACCTGTCATCAAAATGCTCCCTTTCCTTCTCATCACAATGCACCACATGCTTATCATCAAAATGCTCCATGACCGTTGTCATCACAAAGCTCCATGACCCATGGCATCACAATGCTCCATGTCATTGTCATCACAATGCTCCCTGAACGCTCTCATCCCATTGCTCCATGCCCTAGTCATCAAAATGCTCCATGACACTTGTCATCACAATGCTCGATGCCCTTCTCATCAAAATGCTCCATGCCCTTTTCATCACAATCCTCCATGACCCATGTATCACACTGTTCCGTGCCCTTGTCATCACAGTGCTCCATGCCCACTCTCATCACAAAAATCCATGAAAACTTTCGGGCCAATGCTCAATGCACTTCTCATCACTATGCTTCATTACCTCTGTCATAAAAATGCTCCATGACCCCTGCCATCACAATGTTTCATGGCCTTGTCATCAGAAGGCTCCCTGACCCTTGACATCACAATGCTCCAAGACCCCTGTAATCACAATGCTCCATGCCACTTTGCATCTCAATGCTCCATGAACCCTGTCATCACAATGCACCATGCCCATTATCATAATGCTTCAGGCTATTGTCATCACCTTGAAATCAAAATTCTCCATGACCTCTGTCATCATAATGCTCCAAACCCTTGTGATCACAATGTTCCATAACACTTATCATCACAAATCCCCATGACGCTCATCATCACAATTATCCATGGTATTCTCATCACAATGCCCCATGACGTTTGTCATCACAATGCTCAATACACTTGTAATCACAATGCTCCCTGACACTTGTCGTCAGTATGCTCCTTGAACCCATCATGACAAGGCTCCATGACTTTTTCATCACAATGATCCGTGCCCTTTTCATCACAATGCTCCAAGATCACTGTCATCACAATGCTCCATGTGCTTGTCATCACAAAACTCCATGAAGCATGTCATCAGAATGCCCCATGGCCTTCTCATCACAATGCTGCATGCCCTAGTCATCAAAATGCTCCAAGACCCCTGTAATCACACTGCTACATGCCCCTTTTCATCAGAATGCTCCGTGAGACTTCTCATCACAAGTCTCCATGGTCATCTCATCACAAAGATCCAGGATATTGTCATCACCATTCTCCATTCCCTTGTCACCACAATGCTCCATGACCCCTGTCATCACAATAATCCATTAACATATTCAGCACAATGCTCCACGACTTACACATGACAATACTCCATGGCCAATATCTTCACAATGCTCCATGACCACTGTCATCACAACACTCCATGACTCCTGACCACACAATGATCCGGGACTCTTGTCATCACAATGCTCCATTCCCTACTCATCACTATGCTCCATGATCCATGTCATCACAACACTCCATGAACATTTTCAGCTCAGTGCTCCATGACACTTGTCATCACAATGATCCATGCCCTTGTCATCCCAATGCTCCATGACCCCTGTATTCACACTGGTCCATGACGCTTGTCATCACAGTGCTCCATGACACATGTCATCACAGTGCTCCATGCCTTTGTCAGCAAAATGCTACATGACCTTGTCTTTACAATGCTCTATGCACTTGTCATCACAATACTCCATTTCCATTGTCATCACAATCATCCATGAACCTTGGGATCACATTGCTTCATGCCCTTGTCATCACAATGCTCCATGCTCCTTTAAATCAATATGATCCATGACCTCTGTCATCACAATGCTCCAAACCCTTGTGATCACAATCTTCCATAACACTTGTCATCACAACGCTCCATGATTCCTGTCATCACAATACTCCATGCCCTTTTCATCACAATGCTCCATAACCTTTGTCATCACAATTCTCAATATATATGTCATCACAATGCTCCCTGACATTGTCATCAAAATGCTCCTTGAAACCTGCCACGAAAAGGCTCCATGCCTTTTTCTTCACAATGCCCCATGCCATTTTCATCACAATGCTCCATGTCATTGTCATCAAAATACTCCACAAGCTTGTCATCAGAATGCTCCATGACCCTTGTCAACACAATTCTCCATGCAATTGTCTGCACAATGCTCCCTGTCCCATGTCATCACAATGCTCCAAGCCATTGTCATCACAATGTTCCATAACCTTTGTCATCAGAATCCTCCATGACACTTGGCATCACAATGCTCCATGCCATTGTCATCACAAAGGGCCATTACATATGTCATCACAATGCTCCCTGACACCTCTCTTCACAATACTGCATAACCTGGTCATCACCATTCTCCATGCCATTGTCATCACAATGGGCCATTACATATGTCATCACAATGCTCCCTGACACCTCTCTTCACAATACTGCATGACCTGGTCATCACAATGCTCCATGCACTTGTCATCACAATGCGCCATTCGAACTGTCATCGCAACAATCCATGGAACTTATTAGACTAATGTTCCATGCCCTTGTCATCACAGTGCTCCATGCCCTTGATATCACAATGCTCCCTGACCCCTGTCATCACAATCCTGCGTGACTCCAGTCATCACAATGCTTCATGACCTTTGTCATCACAATGGTCCATGCCCTCGTCATCAACAGTCTCTGTGACCATTTTAACCACAATGCCCCATGAACTTTTCATACAATGCTCTTTGACCCTTGTCATCACAATGCTCTATGCCTTTCTCAGCACAATGCTCCATGACCCTTGTCATCACAATGATCCTTGCGCTTGTCAGCACAATGCTCCATGACACATGTCATCACAATGCACCATGCGCTTGTCATCACAGTGCTCTACAATCTTGTCATCACAATGCTCCATAAACATTGTCATCATAATCCTCCATGCACTTCTAATCAAAATGCTCTCTCACCACTGATATCACAATGCTACATCACTATTTGTCACAATACTCCTTCCCACCTGTCATCACAATGTTCCATGACTCCTGTCATCACAGTGCTACATGCACTTATCATCAAAATGTTCGATGACCCCTGACATCACAATGTTCCATAACACCTGTCATCAAAATGTTCCATGAAAATTTTCAACAAATTGCTCCATGAACCTGTCATCACAATTCTCCATGCCCTTCTCAACACAATGCACAACACCCTTGCCATCCAAATGCTCCATGACCTTTGTCATCTCAAAGATCCCTGACCCATGGCATCACAATGCTCCATGTCATTGTCATCACAATTCTCCATGACACATGTCATCAGAATGCTACATGGCCTTCTCATCACAATGATCCATGCCCTTGCCATCAAAATGCTCCATTACCCCTCTCATAACCATGCTCCATGCCCCTGCCATCACAATATTCCATGGACTTGTCATCACAAGGCTCCATGACCCTTCTCATCACAACACTCCAAGAACCCTGTAATCACAATGCTCCATGCCCTTTTTCATCTCAATGATCCATTAACCCTGTCATCACAATGCACCATGCCTATCATCATAATGCTTCATGCTATTGTCATCACAATGAAATCAAAATGCACCATGACCTCTGTCATAACAATGCTCCAATCCCTTGTGATCACAATATTCCATAACACTTGTCATCACAATGCCCCTTGACGCTCGTCATCACAATTATCCTTGGTCTTCTAATCACAATCCTCCATGACCTTTGTCATCACAATGCTCAATACACTTGTCATCAAAATGCTCCCTGACACTTGTTATCTGTATGCTCCTTGAACTCTGTCATGACAAGGCTCCATGCCTTTTTCATCACAATGATCCATGCCCTTTTCATCACAATGCTCCAAGAACCATGTAATCACAATTCTCCTTGCCCTTGTCATCACAAATCTCATTGATGCATGCCATCAGAATGCTCCTTGGTCTTCTCCTCACAATGTTCCATGCCCTTGTCATCACAATGTTTCATGACCCCTGTAATCACAATGCTCCATGCCCCTTTTCATCAGTATGCTCCATGAGACGTAATCACAAGGCTCCATAGCTTTGTCATCACAATGCTCCAGGATCTTGTCATCACAATGCTTCACGACCTTGTCATGAAAATTCTCAATGGCCCTTGTCATCATAATGCTGCAAGCCCTAATCATCACAATGCTCCATTATATTTGTCATCACAATCCTCCATTACAATTGGCATCACAATGCTCCATGCCATTGTCATCGCAATGGACCATGACATATGTCATCACAATGCTCCCTGACATCTCTCTTCACAATATTCCATGACCTTCTCATCACAATGCTCCATGCCCTTGTCATCACAATGCACCATGCCCATGGTCATCACAATAATCTATGAAATTTTTCAGACCAATGCTCCATTCCCCTGTCATCACAATGCTCCATGCACTTGTCATCACAATGCTCCATGACCCCTGTCATCACAATGCTCCGTGACTCCAGTCATCACAATGCTTTATAACGTTTGTCATCACAATGGTCCATGTCCGCGTCATCACAAGGCTCTGTGACATTTGTAACCACAATGCTCCATGAACATTTCATCACCATTCTCTGGGACCCTTGTCATCACAATGCTCCAATTCTTTGTCAGAACAATGCTCCATGTCCATTGTCATCACAATGTGCCACGCACATGTCATCACAACTGTCCACAACCTTATGATTGCAATGCTCCATAAATTTTGTTATCACAATGGTCCATGAAATTCTCATCAAAATGCTCTCTCACCATAGATATCACAATGTTCCATCACTAGTCATCACAACACACCCTCACCCCTGGAATCACAATGTTCCATGACCCTGTCATCACAATGCTACATCCCTTTATCATCACAATATTGCATGACCCCTGACATAACAATGTTCCATAACACCTGTCATCAAAATGCTCCATGACCTTTTTCATCCCAAAGCTCCAAGAACCCTGACATCACAATGTTCTATAACCCATGCCATCAAAATATTCCATTACACTTTTTATCAAATTGCTGCATGACCCGGTCATCAAAATGCTCCCTGCACTTCTCATCACAATGCACCTTTCCCTTGTCATCAAAATGCTCCATGACTTGTCATCACAAAGCTCCATGACACATGGCATCACAATGCTCCATGTCATTGTCATCACAATGCTCCATGAACCCTCTCATCCTATTGCTCCATGACCTTGTCATCAGAAAGCTCCATGACACTTGTCATCACAATGCTCGATGCATTTCTCATCACAATGCTCCATGCGCTAGTCATTAAAATTCTGCATGACCCATGTATCACAGTGTTCCGTGCTCATGTAATCACAGTACTCCATGCCCTTCTCATCACAATGCTCCATGACCCCTGCCATCACAATGTTCCACGGACTTGTAATCACAAGGCTCCATGACACTTGTCATCACAATGATCCAAGACCCCCGTAATCACAATGCTCCATGCCCTTGTCATCACAAAGCTCCATGACACATGTCATCAGAATGTTCCATGGATTTCTCATCACAATGCTCCATGCCCTTGTCATCACAATGCTCAAGACCCCTGTAATCACAATGCTCCATGCCCCTTTTCATCTCAATGCTCCATGAACCCTGTCATCACAATGCATCATGCCCATCATTATAATGCTTCCGGCTATTGTCAGCACAATGAAATCAAAATTATCCATTACCTATGTCATCACAATTCTCCATGTCCCCTGTCATCACAATACATCATGAATATTTTCAGCCCAATGCTCCATGATACTTGTCATCACAATGATGCATGCCCTTTTCAACCCAATGCTCCATGACCCCTGTGTTCACAATCCTCCGTGATGCTTGTCATCACAGTGCTCCATGACACCTGTCATCACAATGCTAGATGACTTTGTCAGCAAAAGGCTAAATGACCTTGTTATTACAATGCCTTATGCGCTTGTCATCACAATACTCCATTACCATTGTCATCACAATACTCCATGAACCTTGGGATCACATTGCTTTATGCCCTTGTCATCACAATGCTCCATGCTCCTTGATATCAAAAATATCCATGAAATCTGTCATCAAAATGCTCCAAAGCCTTGTGATCACAATGCTCCATATCACTTGTCATCACAACGCTCCATGATGCCTGTCATCACAATACTCCATGCCCTTTTCATCACAATGCTCCATGACCTTGGTCATCACAATTCTCAATACACTTGTCATCACAATGCTCCCTGACACTTGTCGTCAGAATGCTCCTTGAAATCTGTCATGAAAAGGCTCCTTGCATTTTTCATCACAATGCCCCATGCCGTTTTCCTCACAATGCTCCATGCCATTGTCATCATAATACTCCTCAAGTTTGTCATCAGATTGCTCCATGACCCTTGTCATCACAATTCTCCATGCACTGGTCAGCACAATGCTCCTTAACCCTTGTCATCACAATGCTCCAAGCCATTGTCATCACAATGCTCCATTACATTTGTCATCAGAATCATCCATGACACTTGGCATCACAATGCTCCATGCCATTGTCACCACAATGGGCATTACATATGTCATCACAATGCTCCCTGACAGCTGTCTTCACAATACTGCATGACCTTCTCATCACAATGATCCATGTCCTTGTCATCACAATGCACCATGTCCACTGTCATCACAATAATCTATGAAACTTGTCAGACCAATGCTCCATGCCCCTGTCACCAAAATGCTCTATGCCCTTGTCATCACAATGCTCCATGTCCACTGTCATCACAATGCTCCATGACTCCAGTCATCACAATGCTTCATAACATTTGTCATCACAATGGTCCATGACCGCGTTATCACAAGGCTCTGTGACCTTTATAACCACAATGCTCCATGAACTTTTCATCACAATGCTTCGTGACCATTGTCATCAAAATGCTCCATGCCTTTGTCAGAAAAATGCTCCATGACCCTTGTCATCGCAATATGCTACGCGCTTTTCATCACAACGGTCCACAAATTTGTCATGGTAATGCTCCATAAACCTTGTATTCACAATGCTCCATGTCCTTCTCATCACAATGCTCCATTATCCCTATCATAACAATGTTCCATGACCCCTGCCATCAGAATATTCCACGGCCTTGTCATCACAAGGCTCCATGACACTTGTCATCACAATACTCCAAAAACCCTGTAATCACAATGCTCCATGCCCTTGTCATCACAAAGCTCCATGACACATGCCATCAGAATGTTCCATGTCCTTCTCATCAAAATGCTCCATGCCCTTGACATCACAATGCTCCTAGAACCCTGTAATCACAATGCTCCATGCCCCTTTTCATCTCAATGCTCCATGAACACTGTCATCACAATGCATCAGGCCCATCATGATAATGCTTCAGGCTATTATCATCACAATGAAATCTATATGCTCCATGACCTCTGTCATCACAATGCTCCAATCCCTTGTGATCACAATGTTCCATAACACTTATCATCACAACACCCAATGACGCTCATCATCACAATTATCCATGGTCTCCTCATCACAATGCTCCATGACCTTTGTTATCACAATGCTCAATACACTTGTCATCACAATGCTCCCTAACACTTGTCATCAGTATGCTCCATTAACCCTGTCATGACACGCCTCTATGCCTTTTTCATCACAATGATCCATGCCCTTTTAATCACAGTGCTCCAAGACCCCTGTAATCACAGTGCTCCATGACCTTGTCATCACAAAGCTCAATGACGCATGTCATCAGAATGCTCCATGGCCTTCTCCTCACAATGCTCCATGCCCTTGTCATCACAATGCTCCAAGACCCCTGTAATCACAATGCTCCATGTCGCTTTTCATCAGAATGCTCCATGAGATTTGTCATCACAAGTCTCCATTGTCTTCTCATCAAAGTGCTCCAGGAACTTGTCATCAAAATGCTCCATGATCCCTATCATCACAATACTACATGAACATTTTCAGCCCAATGATCCATGACACTTGTCATCACAATGATCTTTGCCCTTGTCATCCCAAAGCTCCATGACTCCTGTATTCACAATGCTCCGTGACGCTTGTCATCACAGTGCTCCATGACACCAGTCATCACAATGCTCCATGCCTGTGTCAGCAAAAGGCTACATGACCTTGTCATTGCAATGCTCTATTCGCTTGTCATCACAATACTCCATTACCATTGTCATCACAGTCCGCCATGAACCTTGGGATCACATTGCTTCATGCCCTTGTCATCACAATGCTCCATGCTCCTTGAAATCAAAATGATCCATGACCTCTGTCATCACAATGCTCCAAACCCTTGTCATCACAATGTTTCATAACACTTGTCATCACAACGCTCCATGATGCCTGTCATCACAATACTCCATGCCCTACTCATCACAATGCTCCATGACATTTGTCATCACAATTCTCAATACACTTGTCATCACAATGCCACATGCCTTTTTCATCACAATGATCCATGTCATTGTCATCAAAATACTCCACAAGCTTGTCATCAGCATACTTCATGACCGTTTTCATCACAATTCTCCCTGCACCTGTCAGCAAAATTCTCCCTGACCCTTGTCATCACAATGCTCCAAGCCATTGTCATCACAATGCTCCATTACCTTTGTCATCAGAATCCTCCATGACACTTGACATCACAATGCTCCATGCCATTGTCATCACTATGGGCCATTACATATGTCATCACAATGCTCCCTGACACCAGTCTTCACAATACTGCATGACCTGGTCATCACAATGCGCCATTACAACAGTCATCACAGTAATCTATGAAACTTATTAGACCAATGCTCCATTCCCTTGTCATCACAATGCTCCATGACCTTTTTATCACAATGCTCCATGACGCCTGTCATCACAATGCTCCATGCCTCCATTCATCACAATGATTCATGACCTTTTTCATCACAGTGGTCCATGCCCTCGTCATCAACAGTCTCTGTGACATATTTAACCACAAGGCTCCAATAACTTTTCATCACAATGCTCTTTGACCCTTGTCATCACAATGTTCTATGCCTTTCTCAGCACAATGCTCCATGACCCTTGTCATCACAATGCTCCGTGCGCTTGTTAGATCAATGCTCCATGACCCATGTCATCACAATGCACCCCGCGCTTCTCATCACAGTTCTCCACAATCTTGTCACCACGATGCTCCATAAAACTTGTCATCACAATCCTCCATGCACTTCTCATCAAAATGCTTTCTCACCAATGATATCACAATGTTACAGCACTATTCATCACAATACTCCCTCACACCTGTCATCACAATGTTCCATGACTTTTGTCTTTGCAATGCTACATGCACATATCATCACAAAGTTCGGTGACCCCTGACATCACAATGTTCCATAACCCCTGTCATCATAATGCTCCATAACACTTTTCCTCAAAATGCTCAATGACCGCTGACATCACAATGTTCCATAACCCCTGTCATCAAAATTCTCCATGATCCTTTTCATCAAAATGCTCCATGAACCCTGACATCACAATGTTCCATAACCCCTGTCATTAAAATATTCCATGACACTTTTCATCAAATTGCTCTATGACCCTGTAATCACAATGCTCCCTGCCCTTCTCATCACAATGTACCACGCCCTTGTCATCAAAATGCTCCATGACCTTTGTCATCACAATGCTCCATGACAATTGGCATCTCAATGCTCCATGCTATTGTCATCACAATGCTCCATGAACCCTGTAATCACAATGCTCCATGACCCTTTGCATCTCAATGCTCCATGAACCCTGTCATCAAAATGCACCATGACCATCATCATAATGCTTTAGGCTATTGTCATCAAAATGAAATCAAAATATTCGATGATCTATCTCATCACAATGCTCCAAATCCTTGTGATCACAATGTTCCATAACACTTATCATCACAACGCCCCATGAAGCTCATCATCACAGTTATCCATGGTCTTCTCATCACAGTGCTCCATGACCTTTGTCATCACAATGCTCTATACACATGTCATCACAATGCTCCCTGACACTTCTCATCAGTATGCTCCTTGAACCCTGTCATGACAAGGCTCCATACCATTTTCATAACAATGATCCATGCCAATTTCATCACAATGCTCCAAGACACCAGTAATCACAATGCTCCATGCCCTTTTCATCACAATGCTCCAAGACCCCTGTAATCTCAATACTCCATGCCCCTTTTCATCAGAAGGCTCCATGAGACTTCTTATTACGAGGCTCCATGGTCTCCTCATCACAGTGCTTCAGGAACCTTTCATCACAGTGCTCCATTCCCTTGTCATCACAATGCTCCATGACCCCTGTCCTCACAATACTTCCTGAACATTTTCACGACAATTCTCCAGGAACTTCTCATCACAATGCTTCATGATCCCTATCATCACAATGCTCCATGACCACTGTCATCACAACGCTCCATGACCCCTGACAACACAGTGATCCGGGACTCTAGTCATCACAATGCTCCATTCCCTAGTCATCACAATGCTCCATTAATATTTTCAGCCCAATTCTCCATGACACTTGTCATCACAATGATCCATGACCTTGCCATCCCAATGCTAAATGACACCTGTAATCACAATGATCCGTGATGCTTCTCATCAAAGTGCTCTATGACACTTATCATCACAATGCTACATGACTGTGTCAGCAAAATGCTACATGACGTTGCCATCACAATGCTCCATTTGCTTGTCATCACAATACTCCCTTACCATTGTCATCACAATCATCCATGAACCTTGGGATCACATTGCTTCATGCCCTTGACATCACAATGCTGCATGCTCCTTGAAAACAAAATGATCCATGACTTCTATCATCACAATGCTCCAAACCCTTGTGATCACAATGTTCCATAACAGTTGTCATCACAACGCTCCATGATGCCTGTCATCACAATACTCTATGCCCTTTTCGTCAAAATGCTCCATGATCTTTTTCATCACAATTCTCAATACACATGTCATCACAATGTTACCTGACACTTGTCATCAGAATGCTCCTTGAAACCTGTCATGAAATGGCTTCATCCCTTTTTCATCACAATGCTCCATGCCCTTTTCATCACAATGCTCTAAGCCATTGTCGTCACAATACTCCACAAGCTTGTCATCAGAATGCTCCGTGACACTTGTCATCACATTTCTCCATGGCCACTGTCATCACAATGCTCCATAACCCTTGTCATTACTGTGCTTCCATGACGCGCGTCATCACAATTATCCATGGCCTTCTCATCACAATGCTCGACGCCATTGTCATCAAAATGCTCCATGACCCATGTAATCACAATGCTCCATGCCCTTGTCATCACAAAGCTCCATTTCTTTGTCAGAACAATGCTCAATGAACATAGTCATCACAATGTGCCACGCGCATTTCATCACAACGGTCCAAAACCTTGTCATTGCTATGCTTCATAAACCTTGTAATCACAATGGTCCAGGCACTTCTCATCAAAATGCTCTCTCACCAGAGATATCACAATGTTCCATCTCTAGTCATCACAATACTCCCTCATCCCTGTAATCACAATGTTCCAGGACCCTGTCATCACAATGCTACATCCCCTTATCATCACAATGTTCCATGACCCCTGACATCACAATGTTCCATAACCCCTGTCATCAAAATGCTCCATGACCCTTTTCATCCCAAAGCTCGAAGACCCATGACAACACAATGTTCTATAACCCCTGCCATCAAAATGTTCCTTTACAATTTTTATCAAATTGCTGCATGACCTGGTCATCAAAATGCTCCCTGCATTTCTCAGCACAATGCACCATGCCCTTGTCATCAAAATGCTCCATGACTTGTCATCACAAAGCTCCATGACCCTTGGCATCACAATGCTCCATGTCATTGTCATCACAATGCTCCATGAACCCTCTCATCATATTGCTCCATGCCCTTGTCATCACAAAGCTCCATGACACTTGTCATCACAATGCTCGATGCCCTTCTCATCACAATGCTCCATGCCCTTGTCATTACAATCCTGCATGACCCATGTATCATAGTGTTCCGTGCCCTGGTCATCACAATGCTCCATGCCCACTCTCATCACAATAATCCATGAAATATTTCAGACCAATGTTCCATGCCCTTCTCATCAAAATGCTCCATTACACCTGTCATAAAAATGCACCATGACCCTTGCCATCAAAATGTTCCACGGCCTAGTCATCACAAGGTTCCATGACACTTGTCATCACAATGCTCCAGACCCTTGAAAGCACAATGCTCCATGCCCTTGTCATCACAAAGCTCCATGACGCATGTCATCAGAAAGTTCCATGGCCTTCTCATCACAGTGCTCCATGCCCTTGTCATCACAATGCTCCAAGACCCTTGTAATCACAATGCTCCATGCCCCTTTTCATCTCAATTCTCCATGAACCCTGTCATCACAATGCACCATTCCAATCATCATAATGCTACAGGCTATTGTCATCTCAATGAAATCAATATTCTCCATGACCTCTGTCATCATAATGTTCCAAAACCTTGTGATCACAAGGTTCCATAACACTTATCATCACAACACCCCATGACGCTCATCATCACAAATATCCATGGTCTTCTCATCACAATGCTCCATGATCTTTGTCATCACAATGCTCAATACACTTGTCAACACAATGCTTCCTGACACTTGTCGTCAGAATGCTCCTTGAACTCTGTCATGTCAAGGCTCCATGCATTTTTCATAACAATGATCCATGCACTTTTCATCACAATGCTCCAAGATCCCTGTAATCACAAATGCTCCATGCCCTTGTCATCACAATACTCCATGACGCATGTCATCAGAATGCTCCATGGCCTTCCCATCACACTGATCCATGCCCTAGTCATCACAATGCTCCAAGACCCCTGTAATCACAATGTCCCATGCCCCTTTTCATCAGAATGCTCCGTGAGACTTGTCATCAGAAGTCTCCATGGTCATCTCATCACAGTGCTCCAGGACCTTGTCATCACCATTCTCCATTGCCTTGTCATACAGTGCTCCATGACCCTTGTCATCACAATAATCCATTAACATATTCAGCCCAATGCTCCACGACCTACACATCACAATGCTCCATGGCCAATATCATCACAATGCTCCATGACCACTGTCATCACAACACTCCATGACTCCTGACAACACAATGATCCGGGACTCTTGTCATCACAATGTTCCATTCCCTAGTCATCAAAATGCTCCATGACCCCTGTCATCACAACACTCCATGAAAATTTTCAGCCCAGTGCTCCATGACCCTTGTCATCACAATGATACATGCCCTTGTCTTGCCAATGCACCATGACCCCTGTATTCACAATGCTCCGTGACGCTTCTCATCACAGTGCTCCATGACACATGTCATCACAATGTTCCATGCCTTTGTCAGCAAAATGCTACATGACCTTTTCATCACAATGCTCTATGCGCTTGTCATCACAATACTCCATTTCCATTGTCATCACAATCCTCCATGAAACTCAGGATCACATTGCTTCATGCCCTTGTCATCACAATGCTCCATGCTCCTTGAAATCGAAATGATCCATGACCTCTGTCATCACAATGCTCCAAATCCTTGTGATCACAGTGTTCCATAGCACTTGTCATCACAACGCTCCATGATGCTTGTCATCACAATACTCCATGCCCTTTTCATCACAATGCTCCATGACCTTTGTCATCACAATTCTCAATACATTATCATCACAATGCTCCCTGACATTTGTCATCAGAATGCTCATTGAACCCTGTCACGAAAAGTCTCCATGCCTTTTTCATCACCAAGCCCCATGCGGTTTTCATCAGAATGTTCCATGCCATTGTCATCAAAATACTCCACAAGCTTGTCACCAGAATGTTCCATAACCCTTGTCATCACAATTCTCCATGCACATGTCAGCACAATGTCCCCTGACACTTGTCATCACAATGCACCAAGCCATTGTCATCACAATGCTCCATTACCTTTGTCTTCAGAATCCTCCATGACACTTGGCATCACAATGCTCCATGCCATTGTCATCACAATGGGCCATTACATATGTCATCACAATGCTCCCTGAAACCTGTCTTCACAATACTGCATGACCTGGTCATCACAATGCTCCATGCCTTTGTCATCACAATGCTCCATGCCATTGTTATCACAATGCTTAATGACCCCTGTCATCACAATGCTCCGTGAATCCAGTCATCACAATGCTTCATGACCTTTGTCATCACAATGGTCCATGCCCTCTTCATCAACAGTCTCTGTGACCATTTTAACCACAATGCTCCATGAACTTTTCTTCACAATGCTCTTTATCCCCTGTCATCACAATGCTCTATGCCTTTCTCAGCACAATGCTGCATGAAGTATGTCATTAGAATGCTCCATGGCCTTCTCCTCACAATGCTCCATGCCCTTGTCATCACAATGCTCCAAGACCCCTGTAATCACAATGCTCCATGCCCCTTTTCATCAGAATGCTCCATGAGACTTGTCATCACAAGTCTCCATGGTCATCTCATCACAATGCTCCAGGACCTTGTCATCACAATGCTCCATGACACCTGTCATCACAATGCTCTGTGACTCCAGTCATCACAATGCTTTATAATATTTGTCATCACAATGGTCCATGCCCGCGTCATCACAAGGCTCTGTTACCTTTGTATCCACAATGCTCCATGAACATTTCATCACAGTGCTCCGTGACCCTTCTCATCACAATGCTCCATGCCTTTGTCAGTAAAATGCTCCATGACCATTGTCATCACAATGTGCCACGCGCTTTTCATCCCAACAGTCCAAAAATTTGTCATCACAATGCTCCATAAAAATTGTAATCACAATGCTGCATGCCCTTCTCATCACAATGCTCCATTACCCCTGTCATAACAATGCTCCATGACCCCTGCCATCACAATGTTCCAAGGCTTTGTCATCACAATGCTCCATTACCTTTGTCATCAGAATCTTCCATGACACTTGGCATCACAATGCTCCATGCCATTTTCATCACAGTGGGCCATTACATATGTCATCACAATGCTCCCTGACACTTCTCTTCGCAATAATGCATGAGCTGGTCATCACAATGCTCCAGGCCCTTGTCATCACAATGTGCCATACCAAATGTCATCGCATTAATCCATGAAACATATTAGACCAATGCTCCATGCCCTTGTCATCACAATGCTCCATGCCCTTGTTATCACAATGCTCCATGACCCCTGTCATCACCATGCTCCGTGACTCCACTCATCACAATGATCCATTACCTTTGTCATCACAATGGTCCATTCCCTCATCATCAACAGTCTCTTTGACCTTTTTAACCACAATGCTCCATGAAGTTTTCATCACAATGCTCTTTGACCCTTGTCATCACAGTGATCTACGCCTTTCTCAGCACAATGCTCCATGCCCTTGTCATCACAATGCTCCATGACCCTGTCATCACAATGCTACTTGACTCCAGTCATCACAATGCTTCATAACATTTGTCATAACAATGGTCCATTCCCGCGTCATCACAAGGCTTTGTGACCTTTTTAACCACAATGATTCATGAACTTTTCATCACAATGCTCTGTGACACTTGTCATCACAGTGCTCCATGCCTTTGTCAGAAAAATGCTCCATGACCCTTGTCATCACAATGTGCCACGCGATTTTTATCCCAATGGTCAACAAATTTGTCATCGCAATGCTCCATAAAACTTGTAATCACAATGCTCCATGCCCTTCTCATCACAGTGCCCCATTTCACCTGTCATAACAATGCTCCTTGACCCCTGCCATCATAATGTTCCACGGCCTTGTCATCACAAGGCTCAATGACACTTGTCATCACAATGCTCCAAGACACCTGTAATCACAATGCTCCTTGCCCTTGTCATCACAAAGCTCCATGACACATGTCATCAGAATGTTCCATGGACTTCTCATCAAAATGCTCCATGCCATTGTCATCACAATGCTCCAAGACCCCTGTAATCAAAATGCTCCATGCCCCTTTTCATCTCAATGCTCCATGAAGCCTGTCATCACAATGCATCATGCTCATCATCATAATGCTTCTGGCTATTGTCAGCACAATGAAATCAAAATTCTCCATGACCTCTGTCATCACAATGCTCCATGACCCCTGTCATCACAATACTCCATGTACATTTTCCGCCCAATGCTCCATGACCCTTGTTATCACAATGATCCATGACCCCAGTATTCACAATGCTCCGTGACACATGTCATCACAGTGCTCCATGTCACCTGTCATCACAGTGCTCCATGCATTTGTCTGCAAAATTCTACATGATCTTGTCATTACAATGCTCTATGCGCTTGTCATCACAATGCTACAAGACCCCTGTAATCACAATGCTCCATGCCCCTTTTCATCTCAATGCTCCATGATCCCTGTCATCACAATGCACCACGCCCATCATCATAATGCTTCAGGCTATTGTCATTACAATGAAATCAAAAGTCTCCGTGACCTCTGTCATCATAATGCTCCAAACCCTTGTGATCCCAATGTTCCATAACATTTATCATCACCACACCCCATGACGATCATCATCACAATTATCCTTGGTCTTCTGATTCCAATGCTCCCTGAACTTTTTCATCACAATGCTCAATACACTTGTCTTCACAATGCTCCCTGACATTTGTCGTCAGTATGCTCCTTGAACACTGTCATGACAAGGCTCCATGCCATTTTCATCACAATGATCCATGCCTTTTTCATCACAATGCTCCAAGACACCTGTAATCACAATGCTCCATGCACTTGTCATCAAAAGCTCCATGACGCATGTCATCAGAATGCTCCATGGCCTTTTCCTCACTATGCTCAATGGCATTGTCATCACAATGCTCCATGTACCCTCTCATCACATTGCTCCATGAACTTGTCATTACAATCCTCCATGACCCATGTATCAAAGTGTTCCGTGACCTTGTCATCACAATGCTCCAGTCCACTCTCATCACAATAAAATATGAAATATTTCAAACCAATGCTCAATGCCCTTCTTATCACAATGCTCCATTACCTCTGTCAAAACAATGCACCACGACCACTGCCATCACAATGTTCCACGGCCTTGTCATCACAAGGCTCCATGACCCTTGTCATCACAATGATCCAAGAAATATGTAATGAAAATTCTCCATGCCCTTGTCATAACAAAGCTCCATGACGCATGTCATCAGAAGGTTCCATGGCCTTCGCATCACAATGCTCCATGCCCTTTTCATCACAATGCTCCAAGACCCCTGTAATCACAATGCTCCATGACCCTTTTCATCTCAATGCTCCAAGAACCCTGTCATCACAATGCACCATGCCCATTTCATAATGCTTCAGGCTATTGTCACTACAATGAAATCAAAATTCTCCATGACTTCTGTCATCATAATGCTCCAAACCCTTGTGATCACAATGTTCCATAACACTTATCATCACAACACCCCATGACGATCATCATCACAGTTGTCCATGGTGTTCTCATCACAATGCTCCATGATCATTGTCATCACAATGCTCAATACACTTGTCATTACAATACTCCCTGACACCTCTCGTCAGTATGCTCCTTGAACCCTGTGATGACAAGGCTCCATGCCTTTTACATCACAATGATCCATGCCTTTTCATCACAATGCTCCAAGACCCCTGTTATCACAATGCTCCATGGCCTTGTCAGCACAAAGCTCCATGACGCATGTCATCAGAATTCTCCATGGCCTTCTCCTCACAATGCTCCATGCCCTTGTCAAAACAATGCTCCAAGACCCCTGTAATCACAATGCTCCATGCCCATTTTCATCAGAATGCTCCATAAGACTTGTCATCACAAGTCTCCATGGTCATCTCATCACAATGCTCCAGGACCTTGTCATCACCATGCTCTATTCCCTTGTCATCACAATGTTCCGTGACCCCTGTCATTACAATAATCCATTAACATTTCCAGCCGAATGCTACATGATATTCTCATCACAATGCTCCATGACCAATATCATCACAATGCTCCATGACCTCTATCATCACAACCATCCATAACACCTGACAACACAATGATCCGGGACTCTTGTCATCACAATGCTCCATTCCCTAGTCATCACGATGCTCCATGACCCCAGTCATCACAATAGTCCATGAACATTTTCAGCCCAATGCTCCATGAAACTTGTCATCAAAATGATCCATGCCCTTGTCATCCCAATGCTCCATGACCCCTGTATTCACAATGCTCCTTGATGCTTGTCATCACAGTGCTCCATGACACCTGTCATCACGATGCTCCATGCATTTGTCAGCAAAGTGCTACATGACCTTGTCATTACAATGCTCTAAGTGCTTGTCATCACAATACTCAATTACAATTGTCATCACTATCCTCCTTGAACATTGGGATCACATTGCCTCATGCCCTTGTCATCACAGTGCTCCATGTGCCTTGAAATCAAAATGATCCATGACCTCTCTCATCACAATTCTCCAAACCCTTGTGATCACAATGTTCCATAACACTTGTCATCACAATGCTCCATGATGCCTGTCATCACAATACTCCATGCCCTTTTCATCACAATGCTCCATGAAATTTTTATCACCATGCTCCATGACCCCTGTCATCACAATGCTCCGTGACTCCAGTCATCACAGTGCTTCATTACCTTTGTCATCACAATGGTCCATGCCCTCGTCATCAACAGTCTCTGTGACATTTTTAACCACAATGCTCCATGAACTTTTCAACACAATGCTCTTTGACACTTGTCATCACAATGCTCTATGCCCTTCTCAGCACAATGCTCCATGACCCTCGTCATCACAATGCTCCATGCGCTTGTCAGCACAATGTTCCATGACACATGTCATCACAATGCCCCATGCGCTTATCATCACAGTGCTCCACAATCTTGTCATCACAATGCTCCATAAAATTTGTCATCACAATGCTCCAAGCACTTCTCATCAAAATGCTATCTCAACACTGATATCACAATGCTACATCACTATTTGTCACAATACTCCCTCACCCCGTCATCACAATGTTCCATGACTCCTGTCATCACAATGCTACATGCACTTATCATCACAATGTTCGATGAGCCATGACATCACAATGTTCCATAACACTTGTCATCAAAATGTTCCATGACACTTTTCATCAAATTGCTCCATGACCCTGTCATCACCATGCTCCCTGCCCTCCTCATCACAATGCAAAACGCCCTTGCCATCAAAATGCTCCATGACCATTGTCATCACAAAGATCCATGACCCTTGGCATTACAATGTCCCATGTCATTGTCATCACAATGCTCCATGAACGCTCTCATCACATTGCTCCATGCCCTTGACTTCACATAGCTCCATGACACATGTCATCAGAATGCTCCATGACCTTCTAATCACAATGATCCATGCCCTTGCAATCACAATGCTCCATTATCCCAGTCATAACAATGCTCCATGACCCCTGCCATCACGATGTTCCATGGCCTTGTCATCACAAGGCTCCATGACCCTTCTCATCACAATGCTCCAAGAACACTGTAATCACAATGCTCTATGCCTCTTTTCATCACAATGATCCATGAAACCTGTAATCACAATGCACCATGCCCATCATCATAATGCTTCATGCTATTGTCATAACAATGAAATGAAAATGCTCCATGACCAGTGTCATAACAATGCTCCAAACCCTTGTGATCACAATATTCCATAACACTTGTCATCACAGTGCCCCATGACGCTCGTCATGAAAATTATCAATGGTCTTCTCATCACAATGCTCCATGACCTTCGTCATCACAATGCTCAATACACTTGTCATCAAACTGCTCCCTGACACTTGTTTTCTGTATGCTCCTTTTACCCTGTCATGACAAGGCTCCATGCCTTTTTCATCACAATGATCCATGCCCTTTTCATCACAATGCTCCAAGACACATGTAATCACGATGCTCCATGCCCTTGTCATCACAAAGCTCAATGATGTATGCCATCAGAATGCTCCTTTGACTTCTCCTCACTATGCTCCATGCCCTTGTCATCACAAAGTTCCAAGACCCCTGTAATCACAATGCTGCATGCCCTTTTTCATCAGTATGCTCCATGAGACTTGTCATCACATGGCTCCATGGTTTTGTCAACATAATGCTCCAAGCCCTATTCATCACAATGCTCCATTATATTTGTCATCACAGTCCTCCTTTGCATTTGGCATCACAATGTTCCCTGCCATTGTCATCTCAATGGACCATGCCATATGTCATCCCAATGCTCCATGACCCCTGTATTCACAATGCTCCGTGATGCTTGTCATCACAGGGCTCCATTACAACTGTCATCACAATGATCCATGCCTTTCTCATCCCAATGCTCCATGACCACTGTATTCACAATGCTCCGTGATGCTTGTCATCACAGTGCTCCATGACACCAGTCATCACAATCCTCTATGCCTTATTCAGCAAAATGCTACATGACTTTGTCATTACAATGCTCTATGTGCTTGTCATCACAATACTCCATTACCATTGTCATCACTATCCTCCATGAACCTTGGGATCACATTGCTTCATGCACTTGTCATCACAATGCTCCATGTTCCTTGAAATCAAAATGATCCATGACCTCTGTCATCGCAATGCTCCAAACCCTTGTGATCACAATGTTCCATAACACTTGTCATCACAATGCTCCATGATGCCTATCATCACAATACTCGATGGTCTTTTCATCACAATGCTCCATGAGCTTTGTCATCACAATTCTCAATACACTTGTCATCACTATATTCCCTGACACTTGTCGTCAGAATGCTCCTTGAACCCTGTCACGAAAAGGCTACATGCCTTTTTCATCACAAAGCCCCTGGCCGTTTTCATCACAATGCTCCATGCCATTGTCATCAAAATACCCCACAAGCTTATCATCAGAATGCTCCATGACCCTTGTCATCACAATTCTCAATACACTTGTCATCACAATGTTCCCTGACACTTGTCGTCAGAATGCCCCTTGAAACCTGTCACGAAAAGGCTCCATGCCTTTTTCATCACAAAGCCCCATGCCGTTTTCATCACAATGCTCCATGCCATTGTCATCAAGATACTCCACAAGCTTGTCATCAGAATGCTCCATGACCCTTGTCTTCACAATTCTCCTTGCACTTGTCAGCAAAATGCTCCCTGACCATTGTCATCACTATGCTCCAAGCCATTGTCATCACAATGCTCCATTACCTTTGTAATCAGAATCCTCCATGACACTTGGCATCACAATGCTCCATGCCATTGTCATCACAATGGGCCATTACATATGTCATCACAATGCTCCCTGACACCTCTTTTCACAATACTGCATGACCTGGTCATCACAATGCTCCTTGCCGTTATCATCACAATGCTCCATTACCTCTGTCATAACAATGCTCCATGACCCCTGCCATCACAATGTTCCACGGGCTTGTCATGACAAGGCTCCATGACCCTTGTCATCACAATGGTCCTAGACCCATGTAATCACAGTGCTCCATGCCCTTTTTCATCAGAATGCTCCATAACACTTGTCACCACAAGTCTCCATGGTCATCTCATCACAATGCTACAAGACCTTGTCATCACCATGCTTCATTCCCTTGTCATCACAATGCTCCATGACCACTGTCATCACAATACTCCATGAACATTTTCAGCCCAATGCTCAATGAACTTCTCATCACAATGCTCCATGACCAATATCATCACAATGCTCCATGACCACTGTCATTACAACACTCCATGACACCAGACAACACAATGATCCGGGACTTTTTTCATCACAATGCTCCATTCCCTAGTCATCACAATGCACCATGACCCCTGTCATCACAATACTCCATGAACATTTTCAGCCCAATTCTCCATGATTCTTGTCATCACAATGCTCCATGCCCTTGTCATCCCAATGCTCCATGACCCCTGTATTCACAATGCTCCGTGATGCTTGTCATTACACTGCTCAATGACACCTGTCATCTCAATGCTCCATGCCTTTGTCAGCAAAATGATACATGACTTTTTCATTACAATGCTCTATGCGCTTGTCATCACAATACTCCATTACAATTTTCATCACAATCCTCCATGAAACTTTGGATCACATTGCTTCATGCCCTTGTCATCACAATGCACCATGCTCCTTGAAATCAAAATGATCCATGACATCTGTCATCGCAATGCTCCAAACACTTGTGATCCCAGTGTTCCATAACACTTGTCATCACAACGCTCCATGATGCCTGTCATCACAATACTCCATGCCATTTTCATCACAATGCTCCATGACCTTTGTCATCCCAATTCTCAATACACTTGTCATCACAATGCCTCCTGACACTTGTCATCAGAATGCTCCTTAAACCCTGTCACGAAAAGGCTCCATGCTTTTTTCATCACAAAGCCCCATGCCATTTTCATCACAATGCACCATGCCATTGTCATCAAAATACTCCACAAGCCTTTTATCAGAATTCTCCATGACCCTTGTGATCACAATTCTCCATGCACTTGTCAGCACAATGCTCCCTGACCCTTTTCATCACAATGCTCCAAGCCATTGTCATCACAATGCTCCATTACCATTGTCCTCAGAATCCTCCATGACACTTGGCATCACAATGCTCCATGCCATTGTCATCACAAAGGGCCATTACATATGTCATCACCATGCTGCCTGACACCTCTCTTCACAATACTGCATGACCTGGTCATCAAAATGCTCCATGTCCTTGTCATCACAATGCGCCATTTCAACTGTCATCACAATAATCCATGAAACTGATTAGACCAATGCTCCATGCCATTGTCATCACAATGGACCATTACATATGTCATCACAATGCTCCCTGACACGTCTTCACAATACTCCATGCCCTTGTCATCACAATGCTCCATGTTCTTGTCATCACAATGCTACATGCCCACTGTCATCACAATAATCTATGAAACTTGTCAGACCAATTCTCCATGCCCTTGTCATCACAATGCTCCATGCACTTTTCATCACAATGCTCCATGACCTCTGTCATCACAATGCTCCGTGACTCCAGTCATCACAGTGCTTCATAACGTTTGTCATCACAACGGTCTATGCCCACGTCATCACAAGGCTCTGTGACCTTTGTAACCACAATGTTCCATGACCTTTTCATCACAATGCTCCGTGACACTTGTCATTACAATGCTCCATGCCTTTGTCAGAACAATGCTCCATGACCCTTGTCATCACAATGTGCCACGCGGTTTTCATCACAATGATCCACAACCTTGTCATCGCTATGCTCCATTAACCTTGTAATCACAATTCTCCATGCACTTCTCATCCAAATGCTCTCTCACATGGGATATCAAAATGTTCCATCACTAGTCATCACAATCCTCCCTTAACCCTTTTATCACAATGTTCCATGAACCCTGTCATCACAATGCTACATCCCCTTATCAGCACAATGCTCCATGACCCCTGTCATCGAAATACTCCATGAACATTTTCAGCCCAATCCTCCATGTCCCTTGTCATCACAATCATCCATGCCCTTGTCATCCCAATGCTCCATGAACCCTGTATTCACAATATTCCGTGACGCTTGTCATCACAATGCTCCATTACCTCTGTCATAACAATGCTCCATGACACCTGCCATCACAGTGTTCCACGGCCTTGTCATCACAAGGCTCCATGACCACTGTCATCACAATACTTCATGCCCTTTTCATCACAATGCTCCATGACACATGTCATCAGAATGCTCCATTGCCTTCTCCTAAAAATGCTCTATGCCCTTGTCATCACAATGCTCCAAGACCGATGTAATCACAATGCTCCATGCCCCTTTTCATCAGAATGCTCCATGAGACTTGTCGTCACAAGTCTCCATGGTCTTATCATCACAATGCTTCAGCACCTTGTCATCACCATGCTCCATTCCCTTGTCATCACAATGCTCCATGACCCCTGTCATCACAATACTCCATGAACATTTTCAGCCCAATGCTCCATGAAATTCTCATCACAATGCTCCATGACAAATATCATCAAAATGCTCCATGACCACTGTCATCACAACAATCCATGACAACTGACAACACAATGATCCGGGACTCTTGTCATCACAATGCACCATTCCCTACTCATCACAATGCTCCATGACCCCAGTCATCACAATACTCCATGAACATTTTCAGCCCAATGCTCCAGGATTCTTGTCATCACAATGATCCTTGACCTTGTCATCCCAATGCTCCATGACCCCTGTATTCACAGTGCTCCATGACACCTGTCATCCCAATGCTCCATTACATTTGTCCTCAGAGTCCTCCATGACACTTGGCATCACAATGCTCCATGCCATTGTCATCTCAATGGGCCATTACATATGTCATCACAATGCTCCCTGACAGCTCTCTTCACAATACTGCATGACCTTGTCATCACAATGCTCCATGCCCTTGTCATAACAATGCGCCATTCCAAGTTTCATCACAATAATCCATGAAACTTATTAGACCAATGCTGCATGCCCTTGTCATCACAATGATCCATGCCCTAGGTATCACAATGTTCCAAAACCCCTGTAATCAGAATGCTCCATGCCCCTTTTCATCAGTATGCTCCATGAGATTTGTCATCACAAGTCTCCTTGGTTTTCTCATCACAATGCTACAGGACCTTGTCATCACAATGCTTCACAACATTTTCGTGAAAATCCTCAATGGCCCTTGTCATCATAATGCTCCAAGCCCTAGTCATCACAATGCTCCATTATATTTGTCATCACAATCCTCCATTACATTTGGCATCACAATGCTCCATGCCATTGTCATCGCAATGGACCATGACATATGTCATCACAATGCTCCCTGACACCAGTCTTCACAATATTCCATGCCCTTGTCATCACAATGCTCCATGCCCTTGTCATCACAATGCACCATGTCCACTGTCATCACAATAGTCTAGGAAACTTGTCAGACCAATGCTCCATGCCCCTGTCTTCACAATGCTCCATGCCCTTGTCATCACAATGCTCCATGACCCCTGTCATAACAAAGCTCCATGATCCCTGCCATCACAATGTTCCACGGCCTTGTCATCACAAGGCTCCATGGCGCTTGTCATCACAATGCTCCAAGACCCCTGTAATCACAATGCTCCATGCCCTTGTCATCAAAAAGCTCCATGACACATGTCATCAGAATGTTCCATGGCCTTCATATCAAAGACTCCATGCCCTTGTCATCACAATGCACCATGTCCAATGTCATAACATTAATCTATGAAACTTGTCAGACCAATGCTCCATGCCCCTGTCATCACAATGCTGCATGACACTTGTCATCACAATGCTCCGTGACTCCAGTCATCACAATGCTTCATAACGTTTGTCATCACAACGGTCCATGCCCGCGTCATGACAAGGCTCTGTGACATTTGTAACCACAATGCTCCATGAACTTTTCATCACAATGCTGCGTGACCCTTGTCATTGCAATGTTCCATGCCTTTGTCAGAACAATGCTCCATGACACTTGTCATCACAGTGTGCCATGTGCTTTTCATCACAATGATCCACAACCTTGTCATCGTTATGCTCCATAAACCTTGTAAGCACAATGCTCCATGAACTTCTCATCCAAATGCTCTCTCACATGAGATATCACAATGTTCCATCACAAGTCATCACAATCTTCCCTCACCCATGTTATCACAATGTTCCATGAACACTGTCAGCACAATGCTACATCCCCTTATCAGCACAATGTTCTATGACCCCTGACATCGCAATGTTCCATAACCACTGTCACCAAAATGCTCCATGACAGTTTTCATCCCAAAGCTCCATGACCCCTGGCATCACAATGTTCTATAACCCCTGTCATCAAAATGTTCCATTACATTTTTCATCAAATTGCTGCATGACCCTGTGATCAAAATTCTCCCTGCCTTTCTCATCACAATGCACCACACCCATGTCATCAAAATGCTCCATGACTTTGTCATCACAAAGCTCCATGACCCTTGGCATAACAATGCTCCATTCAATTGTCATCACAATGCTCCATGAACTTTCTCATCACATTGCTCCATGCCCTTGTCATCACAAAGCTCCATGACACTTGTCATCACTATGCTCAATGCCCTTCTCATCACAGTAATCCATGAAATATTTCAGACCAATGCTCAATGTCCTTCTCATCACAATGATCCATTACCTCTGTCATAACAATGCTCCATGACCCCTGCAATCACAATATTCCATGGCCTTGTCATCACAAAGCTCCATGATCCTTGTCATCAAAATGCTCCAAACCGCTGTAATCATAATGCTCCATGCCCTTGTCATCGCAAAGCTCCATGACGCATGCCATCAGAATGTTCCATGGCCTTCTCATCACAATGCTACATCCCCTTGTCATGACAGTGCACCAAGACACCTGTAATCACAATGCTCCATGCTCCTTTTCATCTCAATGCTCCATGAAGCCTGTCATCAAAATACACCATGCCCATCATCATAATTCTTCAGGCTATTGTCATCACAATGAAATCAAAATTATCCAAGACCACAGTCATCATAATGCTCCAAACCCTTATGATCACAAGGTTCCATAACACTTATCATCACAACACCCTATGACGCTCATCATCACAATTATCCATGGACTTCTCATCACAATGCTCCATGACCTTTGTCATCACAATTCTTAGTACACTTGTCATCACAATGCTCCCTGACACATGTCGTCAGTATGCTCCATGAACCCTGTCATGACAAGGCTCCATGCCTTTTCATCACAATGATCCATGCCCTTTTCATCACAATGCTCCAAGACCCCTGTAATCACAGTGCTCCATGCCCTTGTCATCACAAAGCTCCAGGACACATGTCATCAGAATGCTCCAAGACCCCTGTAATCACAATGGTCCATGCCCCTTTTCATTAGAATGTTCCATGAGACTTGTCATCACAAATCTCCATGCTCTTATCATCACAGTTCTCCAGGACCTTGTCATCACCATGTTCCATTCCCTTGTCATCAAAATGCTCCATGACCCCTGTCATCACAATACTCCATGAATATTTTCAGCCCAATGCTCCATGAAATTCTCATCACAGTGCTCCATGTCAAATATCATCAAAATGCTTCATGACCACTGTCATCACAACAATCCATGATAACTGACAACACAATGATCCGGGACTATTGTCATCACAATGCTCCATTCCCTAGTCATCAAAATGCTCCATGAACATTTTCAGCCCAATGCCCCATGACCCTTTTCATCACAATCATCCATGCCCTTGTCATCCCAATGCTCCATGACACCTGTATTCACAATGCTCCGTGACGCTTGTCATCACAATGCTCCATGACACCTGTCATCACAATGCTCCATGACTTTGTCAGCAAAATGCTACATGACCTTGTCATTACAATGCTCTATGCGCTTGTCATCACAGTACTCCATTACCATTGTCATCACAATCCTCCATGAACCTAGGATCACATTGCTTCATGCCCTTGTCATCACGAAGCTCCATGCTCCTTGAAATCAAAATGATCCATGACCTCTGTCATCACAATGCTACAAACACTTGTGATGACAATGTTCTATAACAGTTGTCATCACAACGCTCCATGATGCCTGTCATCACAATAATCCATGCCCTTTTCATCACAGTGCTTCATGACCTTTGTCATCACAATTCTCAATACACTTGTCATCACAATGTTCCCTGACACTTGTCATCATAATGCTCCTTGAAACCTGTCACAAAAAGGCTCCATGCATTTTTCATCACAAAACCCCATGCCATTTTCATCACAATGCTCCATGCCATTGTCATCAAAATACTCCACAAGCTTGTCATCAGAATGCTCCATGACTATTGTCATCACAATTCTCCATGCACTTGTCAGAACAATGCTTCCTGACCCTTGTCATCACAATCCTTCAAGCCATTTTCATCACAAAGCTCCATTACCTTTGTCATTAGAATCCTCCATGACACTTGGCATCACAATGCTCCATGACATTGTCATCACAATGAGCCATTACATATGTCATCACAATGCTCCATGACACCTCTCTTCACAATAATGCATAACCTGGTCATCACAATGCTCCATGCCCTTGTCATCACAATGCACCATTCCAACTGTCAACACAATAATCCATGAAAATTATTAGACCAATGGTCCATGCCCTTGTCATCACAATGCTCCATGCCATAGTTATCATAATGTTCCAAAACGCCTGTAATCAGAATGCTCCATGCCCCTTTTCTTCAGTATGCTCCATGATATTTGTCATCACAAGGTTCCATGATTTTCTCATCACAGTGGTCCCGGACCTTATCTTCACAATGCTTCACGACATTGTCATGAAAATTCTCAATGGCCCTTGTCAACATAATGCTCCAAGCCCTAGTCATCACAATGCTTCATTATATTTGTCATTACAAACCTCCATTACATTTGGCATCACAATGTTCCATGCCATTGTCCTCGCAATGGACCATGACATATGTCATCACAATGCTCCCTGACACCTGTCTTCACAATAATCCATGCCCTTGTCATCACAATGCTCCATGCCCTTGTCATCACAAAGCTCCATGACACTTGTCATCACAATGCTCGATGCCCTTCGCATCACAATGCTCCATGCCCTTGTCATTACAATCCTCCATGACCCATGTATCACAGTGTTCCGTGCCCTTGTCATCACAGTGCTATATGCCCAATCTCATCACAAAAATCCATGAAACCTTTCAGACCAATGCTCAATGCCCTTCTCATCACAATGCTCCATTACCTCTGTCATAACAATGCTCCATGACACCTGCCCACACAATGTTCCACGGCCCTGTCATCACAAGGCTCCATGACCCTTGTCATCACAATGCTCCAAGACCCCTGTAATCACAATGCTCCATGCCCTTGTCATCACAAAGCCCCATGACGCATGCCATCAGTATGTTCCATGGCCTTCTCATCACAATCCTCCATGCCCTTGTCATGACAATGCTCCAAGACCCCTGTATTCACAATGCTCCATACTTCTTTTCATCTCAATGCTCCATGAAGCCTCTCAACAGAATGCTCCATGCCCATCATCAAAATGCTTCAGGCTATTGTCATCACAATGAAATCAAAATTATCCATGACCACTGTCATCATAATGCTCCAAACCCTTGTGATCACAATGTTCCATAACACTTAACATCACAACAACCTATGACACTCATAATCACAATTATCCATGGTCTACTCATCACAATGCTCCATGACCTTTGTCATCACAATTCTCAATACACTTGTCATCACAATGCTCCCTGACACTTTTCGTCAGTATGCTCCTTGAACCCTGTCATGACAAGGCTCCATGCCTTTTCATCACAATGATCCATGCCTTTTCATCACAATGTTCCAAGACACCTGTAATCACAGTGCTCCATGCCCATGTCATCTCAAAGCTCAATGACACATGTCATCAGAATGCTCCATGGCCTTCTCCTCACAATGCTCCAGCCCCTTGACATCACAATGCTAGAAGACCCCTGTAATCACAATGCACCATGCCCCTTTTCATCAGAATGCTCCATGAAACTTGTCATCACAAGTCTCCATGCTTTTATCATCACAATGCTCCAGGACCTGGTCATCACCATGCTGCATTCCCTTGTCATCTCAATGCTCCATGATCCCTGTCATCACAATACTCCATGAATATTTTCATCCCAATGCTCCATGAAATTCTCATCACAATGCTCCATGAAAAATATCATCAAAATGCTCCATGACCACTGTCAACACAACACTCCATGACACCTGACAACACAATGATCCGGGACTCTTGTCATCACAATGCTCCATTCCCTACTCATCACAATGCTCCATGACCCCTGTCATCACAATACTCCATGAACATTTTCAGCCCAATGCTCCATGACACTTGGCATCTCAATGCTCCATGCCTTTGTCAGCAAAATGCTACATGACATTGTCATTACAATGCTCTATGCGCTTGTCATCACAATACTCCATTACCATTGTCATCACAAACCTCCATGAACCTTGGGATCACATTCCTTCATGCCCTTGTCATCACAATGCTCCATGCACTTTGAAATCAAAATGATCCATGACCCCTGTCATCACAATGCTCCAAACACTTGGAATCACAATGTTCCATAACACATGTAATCACAACGCTCCATGATGCCTGCCATCACAATACTCCATGCCCTTTTCATCACAATGCTCCATGACCTTTGTCATCACAATTCTCAATACACTTGTCATCACAGTGCTCCCTGGCACTTGTCGTCAGAATGCTCCTTGAAACCTGTCACGAAAAGGCTCCATGCCTTTTTCATCACAAAGCCCCATGCCATTTTCTTCACAATGCTCCATGCCATTGTCATCAAAATACTCCACAAGCTTGTCATCAGAATGCTCCATGACCCTTGTCATCACAATTCTCCATGCACGTAACAGCACAATGCTACGTGACCCTTGTCATCACAAAGCTCCATTAACTTTGTCATCAGAATCCTCCATGAAACTTGGCATCACAATGATCCAGGCCGTTGTTATCACAGTGGGCGATTACATATGTCATCACAGTGCTCCCTCACACCTCTCTTCACAATACTGCAAGACCTGGTCATCACAGGGCTACATGCCCTTGTCATCACAATGTGCCATTCCAAGTGTCATCGCAATACTCCATGAAAATTATTAGACCAATGCTCCATGCCCTTTTCATCACAATGCTCCATGCCCTTGTTATCACAATGTTCCATGACCCCTGTCATCACAATGCTCCGTGACTCCAGTCATCACAATGCTCCATGACTTTTGTCATCACAGTGGTCTATGCCCTCATCATCAACAGTCTCTGTGACTTTTTTAAGCACAATGCTCCATGAACATTTCATCACAATGCTCTTTAACACTTGTCATCACAATGCACTATGCCTTTCTTAGCACAATGCTCCATGCACTTGTCATCACATTGCTCCATGACCCCTGTCATCACAATGATCCATGACTCCTGTCATCACAATTCTTCATAAAATTTGTCATCACAATGATCAATGCTCGCGTCATCAAAAGGCTCTGTTACCTTTGTAACCACAATGTTCCATGAACTTTTCATCACAATACTCCGAGACCCTTGTCATCCCAATGCTCCATGCCTTTGTCAGAAAAATGCTCCATAACCCTTGTCATCACAATGGGCGACGCGATTGTCATCCCAACGGTCCACAAATTTGTGTTCGCAATGCTCCATAAAACTTGTAATCACAATGTTCCATGCCCTTCACATCACAATGCTCCATTACCCCTGTCATAACAATGCTCCATGACCACTGCCATCACAATGTTCCACGGCCTTGTCATCACAAGGCTCCATGACCCTTGTCATCACAGTGCTCCAAGACCCCTGTAATCAAAATGCTCCATGCCCTTGTCATCACAAAGCTCCATGACACATGTCATCAGAATGTTCCATGGTCTTCTCATCAAAATGCTTCATGCCCTTGTCATCACAATGCTCCCAGACCCCTGTAATCACAATGCTCCATGGCCTTTTCAACTCAATGGTCCATGAAACCTGTCACCACAATGCATCATGCCCATCATCATAATGCTTCCAGCTACTGTCAGCACAATGAAATCAAAATTCTCCATGATCTCAGTCATCACAATGCTCCATGACCCCTGTCATCACAATACTCCATGAACATTTTCAGACCACTGCTCCATGACAGTTGTCATCACAATGATCCATGCCCTTGTCATCCCAATGCTCCATAACCCCTGTATTCACAATGCTCCATGACCCTTGTCATCACAGTGCTCCATGACACCTGTCATCACAATGCTCCATGCCTTTGTCAGCAAAATGCTACATGACCTTTTCATTACAATGCTCTATGCGCTTGTCAACACAATACTCCATTACCATTGTCATCACTATCCTCCATGAAATTTCGGATCACATTGCTTCATGCCCTTGTCATCACAATGCTCCATGCTCCTTGAAATCAAAATGATCCATGACCTCTCTCATCGCAATGATCCAAACACTTGTGATCACAATGTTCCATAACACTTGTCATCACAACACTCCATGATGCCTGTCATCACAATACTGCATGCCCTTTTCATCACAATGCTCCATGACCTTTGTCATCACAATTCTCAATACACTTGTCATCACAATGCTCCCTGACACTAGTCGTCAGAATGCTCCTTGAACCCTGTCACGAAAGGCTCCATGACTTTTTCATCACAATGCCCCATGCCATTTTCATCACAATGCTCCATGTCATTGTCATCAAAATACTCCACAAGCTTGTCATCAGAATGCTCCATGACCCTTGTCATCATAATTCTCCATGCAGTTCTCAGCACAAAGCTACCTGACCCTTGTCATCACAATGCTCCAAGCCATTGTCATCACAATGCTCCATAACTTTGTCATCAGAATCCTCCATGACACTTGGCATCACAATGTTTCATGCCATTGTCATCACAATGGGCCATTATATATGTCATCACAATGCTCCCTGACAACTGTCTTCACAATACTGCATGACCTGGTCATCACAATGCCCCATGCCCTTGTCATCACAATGCGCCATTCCAAATCTCATCGCAATAATCCATGAAACTTATTAGACCAATGCTCCATGTCCTTGTCATAACAATGCTCCATTCCCTTGTTATTACAATGCTCCATGACCCCTGTCATCACAATGCTCTGTGACTCCCGTCATCACAATGCTTCTTGACCTTTGTCATCACAATGGTCCATGCCCTCATCATCAACAGTCTCTGTGACGTTTTTAACCACAATGCTCCATGAACTTTTCATCACAATGCTATTTGACCCTTGTCATCACAATGCTCTATGCCTTTCTCAGCACAATGCACCATGTTACTTGTCATCACAATGCTCCATGCGCTTGTCAGCACGATGCTCCACGACACATGTCATCACAATGCACCATGCGCTTGTCATCACAGTGCTCCACAATCTTGTCATCACAATGCTCCATAAACCTTGTCATCACAATGCTCCATGCACTTCTCATCAAAATGCTCTCTCACCACAGATATCACAATGTTACATCACTATTCGTCACAATACTCCCTCACCCCTGTCATCAAAATGTTCCATTATTCCTGTCATCACAATGCTACATGCATTATCATCACAATGTTTGATGACCACTGACATCACAATGTTACATAACCCCTGTCATCAAAATGCTCTATGACCCTTTTCATCAAAATGCTCCATGACCCCTGACATCTCAATGTTCCATAACACTTGTCATCAAAATGTTCCATGACACTTTTCATCAAATTGCTCCATGACCCTTTCATCACAAGGCTCCTGCCCTTCTCATCACAATGCACAACGCCCTGGTCATCAAAATGCTCCATGACATTTGTCATCACAAAGATCCATGACGCTTGGCATCACAATGCTCCACGTCTTTGTCATCACGATGCTCCATGAACGCTCTCATCACATTGCTCCATGCCTTTGTCATCACAAAGCTCCATGACACATGTCATCAGAATGTTCCATGGCCTTCTCATCGCAATGCTCCATGCCCTTGCCATCACAATGCTCCATTACCACTGTCATAATAATGCTCCATGTCCCAAGCCAACACGATGATCCATGGCCTTTTCATCACAAGGCTCCATGACCCTTCTCATCACTATGCCCCAAGAACACTGTAATCACAATGCTCTATGACCTTGTCATCACAAAGCTCCATGACACATGTCATCAGAATGCTCCATGACCTTCTCATCACAATGCTCCATGTGCTTGCCATCACAATGCTCCATTACCACTGTCATAACAATGCTCCATGACAACTGCCATCACGATGTTCCGTGGCCTTGTCATCACAAGGCTCCATGACCCTTCTCATCACAATTCTCCAAGACCCCTGTAATCACAAAGCTCCATGCCCATTTTCTTCTCAATGATCCATGAACCCTGTCATCACAATGCACCATGCCCATCATCATAATGCTTCAGGCTATTGCCATCACAATGAAATCAATATGCTCCATGACCTCTGTCATAACAATGCTCCAAACCCTTGTGATCACAATATTCCATAACTCTTTTCATCACAGTGCCCCATAACACTCTTCATCACAATTATCCATGGTCTTCTCATCAAAATGCTCCATGACCTTTGTCATCACAATGCTCATTACAATTGTCATCAAAATGCTCCCTGACACTTGTTGTCTGTATGCTCCTTGAACCCTGTCATGACAAGGCTCCATGCCTTTTTCTTCAAAATGATCCATGTCCTTCTCATCACAGTGCTCCATGACACTTGTCATCACAATTCTCCATGCACTGGTCAGCACAATGCTCCCTGACCCTTGTCATCTCAATACTCCAAGCTATTATCATCACAATGCACCATTACCTTTGTCATGAGAATCCTCCATGACACTTGGCATCACAATGCTCCATGCCATTGTTATCACAATGGGCGATTACATATATCAACACAATGCTCCCTGACACCAGTCTTCACAATATTGCATGACCTGGTCATCACAATGCTCCATGCCCTTGTCACCACAATGCACCATTCCAACAGTCATCGCAATAATCCATGAAACTTATTAGACCAATGCTCCATGCCCTTGTCATCACAATGCTCCATGACCCTTGTCATCACAATGCTCCATGAACATTTCATCACAATGCTCTTTGATCCTTGTCATCACAATTCTCTATGCCTTTCTCTACACAATGCTCCATGACCCTTGTTATCACAATGCTCCATGTGCTTGTCAGCACGATGCTCCATGACACATGTCATCACAATGCACCATGCACTTGTCATCACAGTGCTCCACAATCTTGTCATCACAATGATCCATAAACTTTGTCATCACAATGCTCCATGCACTTCTCATCAAAATGTTCTCTCACCACAGATATCACAATGTGACAACACTATTCGTCACAATACTCACTCACCCCTGTCATCACAATGATCCATGACTCCTGTCATCACAATTGTTCATGCACATATCATCACAATGTTCGATGACCCCTGACATCACAGTGTTCCATAACCCCTGTCATCAAAATGCTCCCAAAACCTTTTCATCAAAATGCTCCATGACCCCTGGCATCACAATGTTCAATAACCCCTGTCATCAAAATGTTCCATGACACATTTCATCCAATTGCTCCATGACCCTGTCATCACAATGCTCCCTGCCCTTCTCATCACAATGCACAATGCCCTTGTCATCAAAATCCTCCATGACCTTTGTCATCACAAAGATCCATGACCCTTGGCATCACAATGCTCCATGTCATTTTCATCACAATGCTCCATGATCGCATTCATCACATTGCTCCATGCCGTTGTCATCACAAAGCTCCATGACACATGTCATCAGAATGCTCCATGGCCTTCTCATCACAATCCTCCATGCCATTGCCATCACAATGTTCCATTACCCCTGTCATAACTATGCTCCATGACACCTGCCATCACGGTGTTCCATGGCCTTGTCATCACAAGGCTCCATGACCCTTCTCATCAGAATGCTCCAAGACCCCTGTAATCACAATGTTTCATGACCCCTGTCATCACAATGCTACATCCCCTTATCATCACAATGTTCCATGACACCTGACATCACAATGTTCCACAACCCCTGTCATCAAAATGCTCCATGACACTTTTTATCCCAAAGCTCCATGACCCCTGACATCCCAATATTCTATAACCCCTGTCATCAAAATATTCCATTACAATTTTCATCAAATTGCTGCATGACCCTGTCATCAAAATGCTCCCTGGCCTTCTCATCACAATGCACCACGCCCTTGTCATCAAAATGTTCCGTGACTTTTGTCATCACAAATCTCCTTGACCGTTGACATCACAATGCTCCATGTCATTGTCATCACAATGCTCCATGAACCTTCTCATCACATTTCTCCATGCCCTTGTCATCACAAAGCTCCATGACACATGTCATCACAATGCTCGATGCCCTTCTCATCACTATGCTCCATGCCCTTGTCATTACATTCCTCTATGACCATTGTATCACAGTGTTCCATGCTCTTGTCATCACAATGCTCCATGTCCACTCTCATCACAATAATCTATGAAACATTTCACACCAATGCTTCCTGTCCTTCTCATCACAATGCTCCATTACACGTGTCATAACAATGTTCCATGACCCCTGCCATCACAAAGTTCCACGGCCTTGGCATTCACAAGGCTCCATGACACTTGTCATCACAATGTTCCAAGACCCCTGTAATCACAATGCTCCATGCCCTTGTCATCACAAAGCTCCATGACGCATGTCATTAGAATGTTCCATGGACTTCTCATCACAATGCTCCAAGACACTTTTTATCACAATGCTCCATGCCCCTTTTCATCTCAAAGCTCCATGAATCCTATCATCACAATGCACCATGCCCATTATCATAATGCTTCACGCTATTTTCCTCACAATGAAATCAAAATGCTCCATGACCTCTGTCATCACAATGCTCCAAACCGTTGGGATCACAATGTTCCATAACACTTCTCATCACAACACCCCATGATGCTCATAATCACAATTATCCATGGTCTTCTCATCACTATGTTCCATAACCTTTGTCATCATAGTGTTCCCTGACACTTGTTGTCAGTATGCTCCTTGAACACTGTCATTACAGTGCTCCATGCCTTTTTCATCACAATGATCTATGCCCTTTTCATCACAATGCTCAAAGACACCTGTAATCACAATGCTCCATGCACTTGTCATCACAGTGCTCCATGACACATTCATCAGAATGCTCCATGGCCTTCTCTTCACAATGCTCCATGCCCTTGTCATCACAATGCTCCAAGACCCCTGTAAACACAATGCTCCATGCCGCTTGTCATTATAGCGCTCCATGACGCTCGTCATCACAATTATCCATGGTCTTCTCATCACAGTGCTCCACGGTCTTGCCATCACAATGCTCCATGCCCTGGTCATCACAATGCTCTATGTTCCCTTTCATCACAATTCTCCACGTTCTTGGCATCACTATGTTCCATGACACTTCCCATCACAGTGTTAAATGCTTTGTCATCACAATACTGCACAAGCTTGTCATCAGAATACTCCATGACCCTTGTCATCACAATGATCCATGACACCTGTCATCACAATGCTCCATGAGACCTATCATCACAATGCTCCATGCCCCTTGTCATTACAGTGCTCCATGATGCTCGTCACCAGAATTATCCATGGTCTTCTCATCACAGTGCTCCACGGTCTTGCCATAACAATGCTCCATGCCCTGGTCATCACAATGCTCCATGTCCCTTGTCATCACAATTCTCCAGGTCCTTGTCATCACAATGCTCCATGACAGTTCTCATCCCCATGTTACATGCTCTTGTCATCACAATTCTCCATGCACTTGTCATCGCAATGTCCCATGACACCTGTCATAGAAAGCTCCATGCCTTTTTCATCACAATGCTTCACGACCTTTTCATCAAAATTCTCAAAGGCCGTTGTCATCACAATGCTCCATGCCCTTGTCATAACAATGCTCCATGGCCCTTGTCATCACAATGCTCCAAGCCCTTGTCATCACAATGCTCCATTACCTTTGTCATCACAATCCTCCATAACACTCGGCATCACAATGCTCCATGCCATTCTCATCACAATGGAACATGAAATATGCCATCACAATGCTCCCTGACACCTGTCTTCACAATAATACATGAGCTTGTCATCACAATGCTCCATGCCCTTGTCATCACAATGTGCCATGCCCACTGTCAACACAATTATCCATGAAACTTGTCAGACCAATGCTCCATGCTCCTGTCATCACAATGCTACATGACCCCAGTCATCACAATGCTCCGTGTGTCCCATCATCACAAGACTCCATGACCTGTGTCACCACAAAAGTCAATGCCCTCATCATCACAAGACTCTGTGAAATTTGTCACCACAATGCTCCATGAACTTTTCATCAAAATGCTCAATGTCATTGTCATCACAATGCTCCATGAACGCTCTCATCACATTGCTCCAAGCCCTTGTCATCACAATGCTCCATTACCTTTGTCATCACAATCCTCCATAACACTCGGCGTCACAATGCTCCATGCCATTGTCATCACAATGGAACATGAAATATGCCATCACAATGCTCCCTGACACCTGTCTTCACAATAATCCATGACCTTGTAATCACAATGTTCCATGCCCTTGCCATCACAATTCTCCATTAACCCTGTCATAACAATGCTCCATGACCCCGGCCATCACGATGTTCCATGGCCTTGTCATCACAAGGCTCCATGACCCTTCTAATCACAATGTTCTAAGACCCCTGTAATCACAATGCTCCATGCCCCTTTTCATCTCAATGATCCATGAACCCGGTCATCACAATGCACCATGCCCATCATCAAAATGCTTCATGCTATTGTCATCACAATGAAATCAAAATTCTCCATGATCTCCGTCATCACATTGCTCCAAATCCGTGTGATCAAAATGTTCCATAACACTTATGATCACAACGTCCCATGACGCTCGTCATCACAATTATACATGGTCTTCTCATCACAATGCTCCATGACCTTTTTCATCACAATACTAAATACACTTGTAATCACAATGCTCCCTGACACTTGTCCTCAGTATGCTCCTTGAACCATGTCATGACAAGGCTCCATGCCTTTTTCATCACAATGCTCCATGCCCTTGTCATCACAAAGCTCCATGATGCATGTCATCAGAACTTTCCATGGCCATCTCATCCCAATGCACCAAGCCCATGTCATCACAATGCCCCAAGACTCCTGTAATCACAATGCACCATGCCCATTTCATCAGAATATTCCATGAGACTTGTCATCACAAGTCTCCATGGTCTTCTCATCACAATGCTCCAGTACCTTGTCATCACAAGCCTCCATGGCCCCTGTCATCACAATACTCGATGAACGTTTTCAGCCCAATGCTCCTTGACCTTCTCATCACAATGCTCAATGACCAGTATCATCACAATGCTTCATGACCACTGTCATCACAACACTCCATGACACCTGACAACACAATGATCCGGGACTCCTGTCATCACAATGCTCCAAGACCCCTGTAATCACAATATTCCATGAATATTTTCAGCCCAATACTCCATGAAACTTGTCATCAAAATCATCCATGCCCTTGTCATCACAATGTTCCATGACCCCTGTATTCACAATGCTCCGTGACGCTTGTCATCACAGTGCTCCATGACACCTGTCATCACAAAGCTCCATGACTTTGTCAGCAAAATGCTTCATGACCTTGTCATTACAATGCTCTATGCGCTTGTCATCACAATACTCCACTACCATTGTCATCACAATCCTCCATGAACCTTGGGATCACATTGCTTCATGCCCTTGTAATCACAATGCTCCATGCTCCTTTAAATCAAAATGATCCATGACCTCTGTCATCACAGTGCTCCAAACACTTGTGATCAAAATGTTCCATAACAATTGTCATCACAACGCTCCATGATGCCTGTAATCACAATACTCCATGCACTTTTCATCACAATGCTCCATGACCTTTGTCATCACAATTCTCAATACACTTGTCATCACAATGCTCCCTGACACTTGTCGTCAGAATGCTCCTTGAACCCTGTCACGAAAAGGCTCCATGCCTTTTTCATCAAAATGCCCCATGCCGTTTTCATCACAGTGTTCCACGCCACTGTCATCAAAATACTCCACAAGCTTGTCATCACAATGCTCCATGACCTTTGTCATCACAATTCTCCTTGCACTTGTCAGCACAATGCTCCCTGACCCTTGTCATCTCAATGCTCCAAGCCATGGTCATCACAATGCACCATTACATTTGTCATCAGAATCCTCCATGACATTTGACATCACAATGCTCCATGCCCTTGTCACCACAATGCACCATTCCAACACTCATCACAATAATATATGAAATTTATGAGACCAATGATCCATGCCCTTGTCATCACAATGCTCCATGCCCCTTGTTGTCACAATGCTCCATGACCCCTGTCATCACAGTGCTCCGTGACTCCAGTCATCACAGTGCTTCATGACCTTTGTCATCACAATGGTCCATGCCCTCGTCATCAAGAGTCTCTGTGACCTTTTTAACCACAATGCTCCATGAACTTTTCATTGCAATTCTCTTTGACCCTTGTCAACAAAATGCTCTATGCCTTTCTCAGCACAATGCTCCATGACCCTTGTCATCACAATGCTCCATGCGCTTGTCAGCAAAATGCTCCATGACACATGTCATCACAATGCACCATGCGCTTGTCATCACAGTGCTCCACAATCTTGTCATCACAATGCTCCATAAACATTGTCATCACAATGCTCCATGAACTTCTCATCAAAATGCTCTCTCACCACTGATATCACAATGTTACTTCACTATTCGCCACAATACTCCCTCACCCCTGTCATCACAATGTTCCATGACTCCTGTCATCACAGTGCTACATGCACTTATCATCACAATGTTCGATGACCCCTGACATCACAATGTTCCGTAACCCCCGTCATTAAAATGCTCCCTGACCCTTGTCATCTCAATGCTCCAAGCCATTGTCATCACAATGCACCATTACATTTGTCATCAGAATCCTCCATGACCCTTGGAATCACATTGCTCCATGCCCTTGTCATCACTAAGTTCCATGACACATGTCATCAGAATGCTCCATGGCCTTCTCATCACAATGACCCATGACCTTTGTCATCACAATGCTCAATACACTTGTCATCAATATGCTCCATGACACTTGTTGTCTGTATGCTCCTTGAACCCTGTCATGACAAGGCTCCATGCATTTTTCATCACAATGTTCCATGCCCTTTTCATCACACTGCTACAAGACCACTGTAATCAAAATGCTCCATGCACTGGTCATCACAAAGCTCAATGACGAATGTCCTCAGAATGCTCCTTGGCCTTCTCTTCACAATGCTCCATGCCCTTGTCATCACAATGTTCCAAGACCCCTGTAATCACAGTGGTCCATGCCCCTTTTCATCAGTATGCTATATGAGACTTTTCATCACAAGGCTCCATGGATTTCTCATCACAATGCTCCAGGACCTTGTCATCACAATGCTTCACAACTTTGTGAAGAAAATTCTCAATAGCCCTTGTCATCATATTGCTCCAAGCCCTAGTCATCACAATGCTCCATTTTATTGGTCATAACAATCCTCCATTACATTTAGCATCACAATGCTCCATGCCATTATCATCGCAATGGACCATGACATATGTCATCACAATGCTCCCTGGCAACTGTCTTCACAATGCTCCATGACCTTCTCATCACCATGATCCATACACTTGTCATTACAATTCAACATGTCCACTGTCATCACAATAATCTATGAAACTTGTCAGAGCAATGCTCCATGCCCCTGTCACCACAATGCTCCATGCCCTTGTCCTCACAATGCTCCATGACCCCTGCCATCACAATGTTCCACGGCCTTGTCATCACAAGGCTCCATGACCCTTGTCTTCACAATGCTCCAAATCCCCTGTAATCACAATGCTCCATGCCCTTGATATCACAAAGCTCCATGACGCATGTCATCAGTATGTTCCATGCCCTTCTCCTCACAATGCTACATGCCCTTGTCATCACAATGCACAATTCCTACTGTCATCACAATAATCCATGAAATTTTTAGACCAATGTTCCCTGCCCTTGTCATCACAATGCTCCATGCCCTTGTCATCACAATGCTCCAAGACCCCTGTAATCACAATGCTCCTTGTCCCTTATCATCAGAATGCTCCATGAGAATTGTCATCACAAGTCTCCATGGTCATCTCATCACAATGCTCCAGGAACTTGTCATCACCATGCTCCATTCCGTTGTCATCACAATGCTCCATGACCCCTTTCATCACAATACTCCATGAACATTTTAAGCCCACTGCTCCATGACCTTCTCATCACAATGCTCCATGAACAATATCATCACAATGCTCCATGACCACTGTCATCACAACACTCCATGACACCTGACAACCCAATGATCCGGGACGTCTGTCATCATAATGCTCCAAGACCCCTGTAATCACAATGCCCCATGACACCTGTCATCACAATACTCCAGGAACATTTTCAGCCCTATTCTCCATGACCCTTGTCATCACAATGATCCATGCCCTTGTCATCCTAATGCTCCATGACCCCTGTATTCTCAATGGTCCGTGACGCTTGTCATCACAGTGCTCCATGACACATGTCATCACAATGCTCTATGCCTTTCTCAACACAATGTTCCATGCCCTTTTCATCACAATGCTCCATGACCCCTGTCATCACAATGCTCCATGACTCCAGTCATCACAATTCTTCATAACATTTGTCATCATGATGTGCGATACCCACGTCATCACAAGGCTCTGTTAACTTTGTAACCACAATGCTCCATGAACTTTTCATCACAATGCACCGTGACCCTTGTCATCACAATGCTCCATGCCTTTGTCAAAAAAATGCTCCATGACCCTTGTCATCACAATGTGCCACGTACTTTTCATCCCAACGGTCCACAAATTTGTCATCGCAATGCTCCATGAACGTTGTAATCACAATGCTCCATGCCCTTCTCATCACAATGCTGCATTACCCCTGTCATAACAATACTCCATGACCCCTGCCATCACAAATTTCTATGCCCTTGTCATCACAAAGCTCCATGACACGTCATGAGAATGTTCCATGTACTTCTCATCAAAATGCTCAATGCCCTTGTCATCACAATGCTCCAAGACACCTGTAATCACAATGCTCCATGCCCCTCTTCATCTCAATGCTCCATGAACCCTGTCATCACAATGCATCATGCCAATCATCATAATGCTTCTGGCTATTGTCAGCACAATGAAATCAAAATTCTACATGACCCCTGTCATCACAAAGCTCCATGACCCCTGTCATCACAATACTCCATGAACATTTTCAGCCCAATGCTCCATGACCCTTGTCATCACAATCATCCATGCCCTTGTCATCCCAATGCTCCATGACCCCTGTATTCACAATGCTCCATGACGCTTGTCATCACAGTGCTCCATGAATCTTGTCATCACAATGCTCCATGCATTTGTCAGCAAAATGCTACATGACCTTGTCATTACAATGCTCTTTGCGCTTGTCATCACAATACTCCTTTACCATTGACATCACAATCCTCCATGAAATTTGGGATCACATTGCTTCATGCCCTTGTCATCACAATGCTCCATGCTCCTTGAAATCAAAATTATCCATGACCTCTGTCATCACAATGCTCCATGACCCCTGTCATCACAATACTCCATGAACATTTTCAGCCCAATGCTCCATGACTCTTGTCATCACAATGATCTTTGCCCTTGTCATCCCAATGCTACATGACACCTGTATTCACAATGCTCCGTGACGCTTGTTATCACAGTGCGCCATGACACCTGTCATCACAATGCTCCATGCCTTTGTCAGCAAAATGCTACATGACCTTGTCATTTCAATGCTCTTTGCGCTTGTCATCACAATACTCCTTTACCATTGTCATCACAATCCTCCATGAAACTTGGGATCACATTGCTCCATGACCCTTATCATCACAATGATCCATGCCCTTGTCATCCCAATGCTCCATGACCCCTGTATTCACAATGCTCCGTGACGCTTGTCATCACAGTGCTCCATGACACCTGTCATCACAATGTTCCATACCTTTGTCAGCAAAATGCTACATGACTTTTTCATTACCATGCTATATGCGCTTGTCATCACAATACTCCATTACCATTGTCATCACAATCCTCCATGAATCTTGGGATCACATTGCTACATGCCCTTGTCATCACAATGCTCCATGCTCCTTGAAATCAAAATGATCCATGTCCTCTGTCATCACAATGCTCCAAACACTTGTGATCACAATGTTCCATAAAACTCGTCATCACAACGCTCCATGATGCCTGTCATCACAATACTGCATGCACTTTTCATCACAATGCTCCATGACCTTTGTCATCACAATTCTCAATACACATGTCATCACAATGCTCCCTGACACTTGTCGCCAGAATGCTCCTTGAACCCTGTCACGAAAAGGCTCCATGACTTTTTCAACACAATGCCCCATGCCGTTTTCATCACAATGCTCCACGCCACTGTCAGCAAAAAACTCCACAAGCTTATCATGAGAATGTTCCATGACCCTTGTCATCACAATTCTCCATGCACTTTTCAGCACAATGCTCCCAGATCTTGTCATCTCAATGCTCCAAGCCACTGTCATCACAATGCACCATTACCTTTGTCATCAGAATCCTCCATGACACCTGGCATCACAATGCTCTATGCGATTGTCATCACAATGGGCCATTACATATTTTATCACAATGCTGCCTGACACCTGTTTTCACAATACTGCATGACCTGGTCATCACAATGTTCCTGCCCTTGTCACCACAATGCACCATTCCAACAGTCATCGCAATAATCCATGAAACTTATTAGACCAATGCTCCATGCCCTTGTCATCACAATGCACCATGACCCTTGTAATCACAATGCTCCATGAAATTTTCATCACAGTGCTCTTTGATCCTTGTCATCACAATGCTCTATGCCTTTCTCAGCGCAATGCTACGTGACCCTTGTCATCACAATGCTCCATGCGCTTGTCAGCACGATGCTCCATGACACATGTCATCATAATGCACCATGCGCTTGTCATCACAGTGCTCCACAAGCTTGTCATCACAATGCTCCATAAACTTTGTCATCACAATGCTCCATGCACTTCTCATCAAAATGCTCTCTCACCACAGATATCACAATGTTACATCACTATTCGTCACAATACTCACTCACCCCAGTTATCACAATGTTCCATGACCGCTGTCATCACAATGCTACATGCACTTATCATCACAATGTTCGATGACCCCTGACATCACAATGCTCTATAACCCCTGTCATCAAAATGTTCCATGACCCTTTTCATCAAATTGCTCCATGACCCTGTCATCACAATGCTCCCTGCCCTTCTCATCACAATGCACAACGCCCTTGTCATCAAAATCCTCCATGACGTTTGTCATCACAAAGATCCATGACCCTTGGCATCACAATGCTCCATGTCATTGTCATCACAATCCTCCATGAACACTCTCATCACATTGCTCCATGTCCTTGTCTTCACATAGCTCCATGACACATGTCATCAGAAAGTTCCATGGCCTTCTCATCACAATGCTCCATGCCCTTGCCGTCACAAGGCTCCATTACGCCTGTCATAACAATGCTCCATGATCCGTGCCATCACGATATTCCGTGGCCTTGTCATCACAGTGCTCCATGACACCTGTCATCACAATGCTCCATGACTTTGTCAGCAAAATGCTACATGACCTTGTCATTACAATGCTCTATGCGCTTGTCATCACAATACTCCATTTCCATTGTCATCACAATCCTCCATGAACCTTGAGAGCACATTGCTTCATGCTCTTGTCATCACAATGCTCCATGCTCCTTGAAATAAAAATGATCCATGTCCTCTGTCATCACAATGCTCCAAACCCTTGTGATCCCAGTGTTCCATAACACTTGTCATCACAATGTTCCATGATGCCTGTCATCACAAAATTCCATGCCCTTTTCATCACAGTGCTCCATGACATTTGTCATCACAATGCTCAGTACACTTGTCATCACAATGCTCCCTGACACTTGTCATCAGAATGCTCTTTGAACCCTGTCACGAAAAGGCTCCATGCCTTTTTCATCACAATTCCCCATTCCATTTTCATCACAATGCTCCGTGACCATTTTCATCAAAATGCTCCATGACTTTGTCTGAAAAATGTTCCATGACCCTTGTCATCACAATGTGCCATTCGCTTTTCATCACAACAGTCCAGAAAATTGTCATTGCAATGCTCCATAAACCTTGTAATCACAATGCTCCATACACTTCTCTTCAAAATGCTCTCTCACCAGAGATATCACAGTGTTCCATCACTAGTTGTCACAATACTCCCTCACTACTGTAATCACAATGTCCCATGACCCCTGTCATCCCAATGCTACATCCCTTTATCATCACAAGGTTCCATGACCCCTGACATCACAATATTCTATAACCCCTGCCATCAAAATGTTCCAATACACTTTCCATCATATTGCTGCATGACCCTGTCATCAAAATACTCCCTGCCCTTATCATCACAATGCACCATGCACTTGTCCTCAAAATGCTCCATGACATTTGTCATCACAAAGCGCCATGAAGCTTGCCATCACAGTGCTCCATGTCATTGTCATCACAGTGCTCCATGAACCCTCTCATCACATTGCTCCATGCCCTTGTCATCACAAAGCTCCATGACACTTGTCTTCAAAATGCTCGATGCCCTTCTCATCACAATGCCCCATGACCTAGTCATTATAATCCTTCATTATCCATGTATCACAGTGTTCCATGCCCTTATAATCACAATGCTCTATGCCCACTCTCATCACAATAATCCATGAAACTTATTAGACCAATGCTCCATTCCCTTGTCATCACAATGTTCCATGCCCTTGTTATCACAATGGTCCATGACCCCTGTCATCACAATGCTCCATGCCTCCATTCATCACAATGCTTCATGACCTTTGTCATCACAATGGTCCATGCCCTCGTCATCAGCAGTCTCTGTGACATATTTAACCACAATGCTCCATGAAATTTTCATCACAATGCTCTTTGACCCATGTCATCACAATGCTCTATGCCTTTCTCAGCACAATGCTCCATGACCCTCATCATCACAATGCTCCATGTGCTTGTCAGCACAATGCACCATGACCCATGTCATCACAATGCACCCTGCACTTTTCATCAAAGTGCTCCACAATCTTGTCACCACAATGCTCCATAAAACTTGTCATCACAATTATCCATGCACTTCTCATCAAAATGCTCTCTCAACACTGATATCACAATGTTACATCACTATTCATCACAATACTCCCTCACCCCTGTCATCACAATATTCCATGACTTCTGTCTTTGCAATGCTACATGCACATATCATCACAAAGTTCGATGACCCCTGACATCACAATGTTCCATAACCCCTGTCATCAAAATGCTCCATAACAATTTTCCTCAAAATGCTCAATGACCCCTGACATCACAATGTTCCATAACACCTGTCATCAAAATATTCCATGACCCTTTTCATCAAATTGCTCTATAACCCTGTCATCACAATACTCCCTGCCCTTCTCATCACAATGTACCACGCCCTTGTCATCAAAATGCTCCATGACCTTTGTCATCACAAGGATCCATGACCCTTGGCATCTCAATGCTCAATGCCATTGTCATCACAATGCTCCATGAACCCTCTAATCACAATGCTCCATGCCCCTTTGCATCTCAATGCTCCATGAACCCTGTCATCAAAATGCACCATGCCCATCATCATAATGCTTCAGGCTATTGTCATCACAATGAAATCAAAATATTTGATGATCTATCTCACCACAATGCTCCAAATCCTTGTGATCACAATGTTCCATAACACTTATCATCACAATGTCCCATGACGCTCATCATCACAATTATCCATGGTCTTCTCATCACAGTGCTCCATGACCTTTGTCATCACAGTGCTCTATACACTTGTCATCACAATGCTCCCTGACACTTGTCATCAGTATGCTCCTGGAACCCTGTCATGACAAATCTCCATACCATTTTCATAACAATGATCCATGCCAATTTCATCACAATGCTCCAAGACACCAGTAATCACAATGCTCCATGCCCTTGTCATCACAATGCCCCAAGACCCCAGTAATAACAATACTCCATGCCCCTTTTCATCAGAATGCTCCATGAAACATGTTATTATAAGGCTCCATGGCCTTCTCATCACAATTCTCCAGGAACTTTTCATCACAGTGCTCCATTCCCTTGTCATCACAATGCTCCTTGACGCATGTCCTCACAATAGTTCCTGAATATTTTCAGTCCAATTCTCCAGGAACTTCTCATCACAATGCTTCATGATCCCTATCATCACAATGCTCCATGACCACTCTCATCACAACGCTCCATGACCCCTGACAACACAGTGATCCGGGACTCTTGTCATCACATTGCTAAATTCCCTAGTCATCACAATGCTCCATGAACATTTTCAGCCCAATGCTCCATGACACTTGTCGTCACAATGAACCATGCCCTTGCCATCCTAATGCTCCATGACCCCTGTAATCACAATGATCCGTGATGCTTCTCATCACAGTGCTCTATGACTCTTATCATCACAGTGCTCCATGCCTGTGTCAGCAATATGCTACATGACCTTGTCATCAAAATGCTCAATTTGCTTGTCATCACAATACTCCCTTACCATTGTCATCACAATCCCCCATGAACCTTGGGATCACATTGCTTCATGCCCTTGTCATCCCAATGCTCCATGCTCCTTGAAAACAAAATGATCCATAACTTCTATCATCACAATGCTCCAAACCCTTGTGATCACAATGTTCCATAACACTTGTCATCACAACGCTCCATGATGCCTGTCATCACAATACTCCATGTCCTTTTCGTCAAAATGCTCCATGATCTTTTTCATCACAATTATCAAAACACTTGTCATCACAATGTTCCCTGACACTTGTCGTCAGAATGCTCCTTGAAACCTGTCATGAAATGGCTTCATGCCTTTTTCATCACAATGCTCCCTGCCCTTTTCATCACAATGCTCCATGCCATTGTCGTCACAATACTCCACAAGCTTGTCATCAGAATGCTCCATGACACTTGTCATCACAATGCTCCATGGCCACTGTCATCACAATGCTTCATACCCCTTGTCATTACTGTGCTCCATGACGCTCGTCATCACAATTATCCATGGTCTTCTCATCACAATTCTCTACGCACTTGTCATCAAAATGCTCCATGACCCTTGTCATCACAATGCTCCATGGCCACTGTCATCATAATGCTCCATTCCCCTTGTCATTACAGTGCTCCATGACGCTTGTCATCACAATGCTCCACGGTCTTGCCATCACAATGCTCCTTGCCCTGGTCATCACAGTGCTCCATGCCCTGGTCATCACAATGCTCCATGTCCCCTGTCATCACAATTCTCTTCGTTCTTGGCATCACTATGCTCCATGACAGTTCTCATCACCGTGTTACATGATTTGTCATCACAATTCTCTATGCACTTTTCATCGCAATGCTCCATCACCCCTGTCATAGGAAGCTCCATGTGCTTCTCATCACGATGCTTCATGAACTTGTCATCAAAATTTTCAATGGCCCTTGTCATCACAATGCTCCAAGCCCTTGTCATCAAAATGCTCCATTACATTTGTCATCACAATCCTCCATGACACTTGGCATCACAATGTTCCATTCCATTGTCATCGCAATGGACCATGACATATGTCATCACAATGCTCCCTGAGACCTGTCTTCAAAATACTCCATGACCTTCTCATCACAATGCTGCATGCCTTGTCATCACATTGCACCATGCCCACTGTCATCACAATAATCCATGAAACATGTCAGGCCAATGTTCCATGCCCCTGTCATCACAATGATCATTGCCTTTTCATCACAATGCTCTATGAACCCTGTCATCACAATGCTCCATGACTCCAGTCATCACAATGCTTCATGACCTTTGTCATCACAATGGTCCATGCACTTCTTATCAAAATGCTCTCTCACGAATGATATCAAAATGTTCCCTCACTAGTCATCACAATACACCCACTCCCCTGTCATCACAATGGTCCACAACACCGTCAGGAAAATGTTCCATGACTCCTGATATCACAATGTTCCATAACCCCTGTCATCAAAATGTTCCATGACACTTTTCATCAAATTGCTCCATGACCCTGTCATCACAATGCTCCCTGCCCTTCACAAGAGAATTCACCACACACTTGTCATCAAAATGCTCCATGACCTTTGTCATCACAAAACTCCATGACCCTTGGCATCACAATGCTCCATGCCATTGTCATCACAATGCTCCAAAAACCTCTCATCACATCGTTCCAAGCCCTTGTCATCACAGTATCCATGATGCATTTCATCACAATGCTCGATGCCATTCTTCTCACAATGCTCCATGCGCTTGTCATTACAATCCTACATGAACCATGTATCACAGTGTTCCATGACCTTGTTATCACAATGCTCCTTGCCCCCTCTCATCACAATAATCCATGAAACATCTCAGAACAATGTTCCATGCCCTTTTCATCACAATGATCCAAGACTCCTCTAATCATAATGCTCCATGCCCCTTTTCATCTCAATGCTCCATGAACGCTGTCATCACAGTGCACCAATGCGCATCATCATAATGATTCATGCTATTGTCATCCCAAAGAAATCAAAATGCTCTATGACCTCTGTCATCACAATGTTCCAAATCCTTGTGATCACAATATTCCATAACACTTAACATCACAGCTCCCCATAACGCAAGTCATCACAATTATCCATGGTCTTCTAATCACAATGCTCCATGACATTTGTCATCACAATGCTCAATACCCTTGTCATCACAATGGTCCCTGACACTTGTCATCAGTATGCTCCTTGAACCCTGTCATGACAAGGCTCCATGCCTTTTTCATCACAATGTTACATGCCCTTTTCCTCACAGTGCTCCAAGACCACTGTAATCACAATGCTCCATGCCCTTGTCATCACAAAGCTCCATGATGCATGTCATCAGAACGCTCCATGACATTCTCATCCCAATGTTCAATGCCCTTGTCATCACAATGCTCCAAGATCCCTGTAATCACAATGCTCCATGAGCCTTTTCATCAGAATGCTCCATGAGACTTGTCATCACATGGCTCCATGGTCTTCTCATCACAGTGCTCCAGTACCTTGTCATCACAATGCTCCTTGACCCCTGTCATCACAATACTCCATGAACATTTTCAGCCCAATGCTCCATGACGTTCTCATCACAATGATCCATGACCTCTGTCATAACAATGCTCCATGACCACTGTCATGACAATGCTTCATGAACCCTGACAACACAATGATCCGGGACGCTTGTCATCAAAATGCTCCATGCCCTTGTCATCCCAATGCTCCATGAACCCTTTAATCACAGTGCTCCATGACACTTGTCATCACAGTGCTCCATGAACCTTGTCATCACAATGCCTTTGTCAGCAAAATGATACATAATCTTGTCATCACAATGCTCCATGTGCTTGTCATCACAATCCTCCATGACCCTTGGGATCATATTGCTTTATGCCCTTGTCATCTCTATCTTGCCTTTCTGGTTTTTACAGATTTTCGGATGTCCTTTTTGACCGGTGGGAAGTGAAAATTCTTTGTAGTGTGGATTTGCATTGTTTGCTTGCTTGATTGGCCAAAAAGGGCCTATGCCTTTTCTCCTGAATATATTCAGGAGAAAATCATACGCTGTTTTTGGCCAAGTGCATCATTCTCAAAGTTGTGATGCCTTTCCTGTGCTTTAAAGGCGATTCCAATTTACCTCTTGAAATATGTTTTGTGCAATTCTGCCTCATTTTCAAGTCCGCTTTGTTGCCTTCCCTCAACAGATTTTTGGAAGAGAGTAGTCCTTTATAACTCTGCAGGTTTTTGATTTGCTTTGCCCCTGAGCTCCAATTTTCAAATCCCATTATTGGGAGCTGACCGCAAATCCACAATTTTGCTTCAGGAACTATACTGGTTCCAGGGGTGGCTATACTGGTTCCCTGTGGGTGGCTGAGGCTTTGGTTAATTCTTCTTCCTAATGGGAATTTAGAGTGACATGTGTCCGTCCAAATGCCTACATCTACTCTCTGATTGGTTCTCCCTCTTCCCTTTCATCCTCTGCACAATTAGCAAACTGTGTGAACCAGGAGGTTATAGGGGATGACTCTCCTAAGTTGGGAGATTGATAGTAAAGTTGTTGGAATGCCAAACTGTAGCACAAGGAGAGGAAAAAGTAGGAGACTTTCAGAAACCTTTCGCCATCACAGGGTGTCCATTCTCTAGGTTTCCCATACATGTTATAACTGTAGTGATATTCCCTTCTACCTGGAAATTTGGGACCCATGAAATGGTGGCATGCATTACTACTTTAAAGGGTCTGCATTTTCTCTCCCAATCTCACCAGTCCTCTCAGTCCCAAGTGTCCAGCCTTATGTCTCATCCAGCTGTCTTTGCAGATAGGGTCATTCTAGGTTTCATCAGAACCCCTGAAGGAATTGTGTAAGAATTTCGCTGTTTTTTTGTTTTGTTTTTGAAATTCATTTTTATAATGGGGTTGAGCTGATTTTCCCTGACGTGTTTATGACGGTCTAGACACACTTGATTCCCTTACAGAGGCATATCAATACATAGGTTTTAAAATTCTTACTAATCAAATATATTCCTCTGTGGGGAATAGGGGTTTTGAGTCCCGTTCACTGAGGAAGGTGTAGGTCTTGTCTATTCTGTATTTGGTTTATGGAATGGTACCTGTGCTAATATCAAACTCTGGTTTTATGCATCACCCCACCTCTCCTTTCCCCTTAAGGAGGCATAAGAGTGTTTTCTAAATGTGAGACACTGCTCTCTTTCCTAATTCAGTTCATGTGTTGTGATGTTGACATTCCCTCTGTAAGTGATATCTTATGATAAGATTCTTTTTCTGTGTGACTAATTTCCCTTAGAATCATCATACCTAAATCCTCTCATTATGCTGCTACTGGCCTTATGACATTGATTTCACGTCTGAGTGATATTCCGTTGTACAAAATTACCACAAGTTCTTTATGCATTTCTCTTTTTCCTGGGATACTTTAGGTGTACCGAAGTTGAGGTTCTTGTATGCAGAGCAGCCCTAAACTTTGGGGTGCCTGTGTCTTGTTGATATTTAGTCTTCCCAAGTTATATGTCCATGAGTTGAAGTCCCCTTTGCTCAGGGGCTTTGTATTTTAGACGTTTTAGGAAACAGCATACACTTCTTCAGAGTAGCTCTTGGATATTTATACCCCACCCATCAGCGTGACTAGTTTCCCTGAATTCCATGGCCTCTCCTGCATTTTTGATTTGTACACATTTTTTGGATGGACTTTCTGAGCAGTGGAAATTGAGACTTCTTTATTGTGCGGATTTGCATTTCCCTCTTGCTTGGTTGGCCAAAAACTCTGTATGTGTTTTTTTTCCTGAAGATATTCACGAAACAAACGCATACACCCTTTTGCCCAACTGCATCATTTTAGAAATTCTGCTGCTTTTCATATGCTTTAAATGTGAGTACAATCTACCTTTTGAAATCTGTTTCCTGCAATTCTGCCTCTCATTCAGAACCTCTTCGTTGCCTTACCTGAATATATTTTTGGACGTTGGTTATCATTTATATCTTTGCAGGTCTTTGAATTGTCTGCTCCTGAGCTCCATTTTGCAACTCGCTTTTTTTGTGAGCTGACCGCCAAACCATTGGATTGATTCCGGCCCCATTCTGGTTCTGGGGAGGCAGGCTGAGCCTTTGGTTAATTCTTCTTCCTAATGGGAAATTAGAGTGACATGTGCCTGTCAAAACTACTACAGCTAATCTCTCATTGGTTCCTCCTCTTCCCATTTATCCTCTGCAAAAATTGCAAACTGTGTGAAACAGGAGGTTAAAGGTGCTGATTCTCCAAGTCGGGAGATTGTTAGTAATGTGGCTGGAATGGCGAACCCCAGCACCAGGAGATCAAAAATGAGGTGCATTTTAGACACCTCTCCTGAGCACACGGTGTACATTCATCGCGGTTTCCCAGGCATGTTTTCACTGTCAGAAGATTCCCTTGAAACTGCAGATTTGGGACCCATGGAATGGGTACCAGGCAGTATTACTTTAAAAGGTCTGCATTTCCTCACCCAGCCTCTCTAACATCTCTTAGCGTGCATAGCTTCCAGCCTTATATATCATCCTGCTGTGGGTCTACATGTGTTCAATCCATGTTACATCGTAACCCTTCAACAAAAGTTGTAAGAATTTTTGTCTGTCTCACTGTTTTTATAAATATATTTAAATTTATTTTTATATTGGTTACAGCTGATTTTCAAAGCTCTGTTTTTTGCTGCTGTACATCCACTTGATTCATGTACTGTGAGACAACAATAAATTCTTTCTCAGATGCTTATGAGTCATATGTATTATTTTCCAGTGACTTGAGTGGACTGAGTGCAGTTCTTTGAGGTACCGTGTAGGCCTTGTCAGTTATTCAATTTGGTACTTGGAATGGTATCTTTGCTAATTTCAACCTCCTGGATAATACCTCACCATTCCCCACCTTTCCCATTTAGCAGCCTTATGTCTATTTTCTACATATTTGACTATGTTTCTGTTTTGTAGTTTATTTCATGTGTAGCCATTTTTGATTCCACCTTTAAGTGACATCTTATGATATGTGTCTTTTTCTTTCTGACATGTGTCACTTAGAATGATCGTATGTAACTCCTCCAGAGTTGTTACAACTGGCCTTATTTCATTGATTTCTGGATGAGTAATATTCCACTCTACATAAGTACCCCATCTCTTTTATCCATTTTATCCTTCCAGGGACATTTAGGTTATATCCAAGTGGAGGCCCTTTTTAACAGAGAGGTGGTAAACGTTGGAGTGCCTGTTTTCTGTCATTTTTTGTTTTTCCCAAGGTATACGCCCATGAGTGCAAGTGCCCTATGCTCTGTAGCTCAGTTTTCAGATGTTTTAGCAAACACAATACACTTCTCCAGAGTGGCCGTTGGCAAATTACATTTCCACTATCAGCCTCACAGGGCTCCCTTTTCTCCTCACCCTGTCCTGCAATTCTCGTGTTTACACTTTATGTGGATGGCCCTTCTGACAGATGTGAAGTGATACATTTTGTAGTATTGATTTCCAGTGCCCACCTGTTTGGTTGGATAAAAAGTGTGAATGGCCTTTACTTGAATATATTCAGAAAAATATGCATACGCCCTTTTGGGTCACCTGCATCATTGGCGATGTTCAGCCCCTTTTCTTGTGCTTTAATGGGGAGACCTTTCTACCTCTTCAAATCTGATTCCTGCCACTCTCCCTTGCTTACAAGTCCTTTTCTGTGACTTATCTCAAGACGTTTTTCAACAATAGATATTTTCAACTCTGCAGTTTCATGAATTTTAGTGCCCCTGAGTTCCATTTTTCAACTTGTGTTTTTCGAAACTCGACACAAAACAGCAGGATTTCCTCTAGCCCTATTCTCTTTCTGTGGGCAATTCTAGCCTTTGATGAATTTGTCTTCCGGATTGGAAATTAGATTGGCATGTGCCTGTCCGAAGACCTAAGACTTGTCGCTAAATTTTTCTCATACTTCCGCTTCATCCTCTGGACAAATTCCAAGCTGTGTGCAACAGGATGTTGACGGTGCTGATATCCCCAAGTGAGGAGATTGTTAGGAAAGATGCTGGAGGGGTGAACCCGAGCACCAGGCGATGAGGAGATGAGGTGCCTTTTCCAAACTCTTTCCGATCAAATGGTGTACCATCCTCTAGGTGTGACAGGCATGTTTTAGCTGTAGGAAGTGTCCAGTGCATGGAAGGAGAACACCAGGGATTTTTCTAAATCAGTGCCTCCCCGAACCCCAAACTGGGGAATTTTTAAGCTACGGCTACACGTATGTCCATTAAGGGCCTTGGGAAATAGGCAGAGCCCAAACTTTAGATAATTGAAATCTTCAGGTTCAGAAGCGCTCACCATCGGCCTTGCTTAGGTTACATTTTATCTGTCATTGATAGATGATGTCAATAAAAATATCGATTCTTTATCAGATTATTTCCCCTTATAGGTTATTGCAAAATATTCAGTGTAGTTCCCTGTGCTATACAGTAGTTCCTTGTTGATGATCTATTTTATAAATAGCAGTGTGTATGTGTTAATCCCAAACTGTTAATTTATCCCTTCTCCTACCTTTCCCCTTTGGTAATAATAAATTATAAGATTTTATACTTCTCAGAAATGGGGGAGTTGAAAGAGAGGTATCCTTTTCAATGGAAAAGCATTCTAAACAAGATTGAAGCTTCAGCCAAGAGTATTCGATGTACATCCATGGAAATAAATCACTTCATTTCTCTAATGTTGACCTGACAAATAAGACAGACGTCTTCACTGAACTTGCTTATAGTAAAGTGATGGAAATATCAAATGTAAGTCTTAGAAAAATCTTATTTTACCCGAGCATTATACACTGCTGTATGTTAACTACAGTTTGGCTCACACATCTGTTCAATGAAGTTACAAAGTTCTCAATTTCTGTTACTGATCATCCAGAGGGGACCCCAACAGGATTCACCGTGCCCGGTGTCATTGGAGCCAACAGATCAAGACTGAGTTTGGTTCAGAAGCAAAGGAAACATTATTTTGAAAACCGAATGCAGAGGTGAGAGTGTGCACTCCCCCACGGGCTGTGGGCTGGGATGCTGAGTAGGGATCCCAGCAGCGTCAGTGGGAGTTAGGGGATGGAGCTCTCGAGGGCTGGGTTGGCTGCAGCTCAGGCTCTATGCCGTGCAGTCTGCATGGGACTCCGCTAGCTGAGGTGTCGACCCAGCCATTCTGCACTAGGAAATTGGGTCTGAAGTGCCGGGTGTGGGACCTCTGCATGCGGAACCCTAGGAGCATGTGAAATTAGACAAAGCACAAAGGAAAAACAGGTTAGACTTTATTTTATTGCCCAGATTCTCTTTTTATCTCCCAGGAATTTTTAATGAACGTTGCCAGAGACGAACACCTCCTCTGCTTTTTGTTCCGTTCCTCATTCTTGGGGTGTTGAGGGTGCAGACCGCTATTTTGTAACTGCTTCATGCTGTGGTAGCAGCCCTGATACCTGGGGGGAGGGGCAAAACGTTTCCCCACCAGCCTCCAGGTGAGGTTGATTGTCCCAAAGACTCCTGCCTCACTTCTCGTCCGCCTGAGCACCAGCATTGGAAGTGTTATAGATTCTAATGACCTTTAAGGGTCCAGGAAAGAGATGCACAGCGATGCTGTGGTGGCAGGTTTCACCCCACCCCACATTTGTTCAGTGACATTAGGCTGACTTTTTTGCCAGCCTAGATGCTCTGACCAGTAGTCTGTGCTTTCTTTAATTAGGTCCCTGAATTAATGTACAAACAGCACCATGTGTCAGAGCCCTGCCCGCGCAACACCCAGACAGTCCAGGGTCAGTGGTGATCCAGGACCATGACGTCCACTGAGTCAACGGCCTTTAGAAGTAGCCAGCAGTCCAGCCGGTCATATTGGCCACCATCACCGCGGTTTCTGTAGGGTTTTCTATGGTGAAAGCGTGATATACGTTTCCCCCGCCAAGCTTATTAGCTCCCCTCTGGGTGAAGTAAGTCCTGCAAGCAGTAGTCTGCTCTTTCGGGGCACAGTCTTGTTGTTTTCTGAGAGAAACTCCAGGTCAAGTGATGGTCCCATGAGTCATCTTGGGGGCCTGTTGCCCCCATTTGTCTCTCTGGAGGTTGGAGTTGGAGGGCCTCCTCACTCGAGGTCAGTGTGTCCACAGAGCGACCCCTGCAACTTCAGGACATGATGGGTGGTTAGGATCACCACGTGGGGTCCTATTCCCTTAGGAGGGAGCTGGCCTTGTGGGCTGCTGATTTCCAGCTTTTTAGATACCCCAGTATCCTGGCCTGATGAGTCGGTGGGCAAAGCCCTTGGTGACCATAGTTTATCATACCTGAAGGGCATTCTTGTGTTGCTCGATTTCAAGTGGTCCCAGTTTTTGCACTAAGGCTCCAAGGGCGATTAACCTTTGACCGGGTATGTAAAGGTCAAAGGGTTTAGCTAAATTAGCGAGTTCCTGGGCAAGGATCTGAATTGACTGCTCTTTCCATTCTTGAAAGGCTGCTTCTGGATTCTATTCAAAAGGATCATCATCTTTTCGTGTCAGTGTTTCATGTAGAGGCCCAGCTATTAGACTGTAGTTAGGGATCCAGATGCAGAAAACCTTGGCCTCCCCAGGAACCCTTAAGCTGTCTTCTAGTTTTAGAAGAAGTAAGGCTGCAAATGGGTTCTTCCCTATCCTGGCATGCGTTTCTCCAAATATCTGTGAGAATGAAGCCCAGGCAAGTCACCTGAGCCTGTGATATTTGAGCCTTTTTCGTGGACACCTTCTATCCTTTCTTGGCTAGGTAGTTCCGAGGCGTCTTTAGTAGCCCTGGCAATCAGAATGTCATCTGCATATTGAAGGAGGGTTCCCTTTTACAGAGGTAGAACGTTTAGGTTTTTAGAGGATATTTCCCCAATGATGGTGTGGGGATTTTTGTACGGTTGGGGCAGGACGGCCCAGCATTATTGCTTGTGTTGCATGTTGTGTCCTGCCACTCACAAGCCAAAAATTCTTGTGACTCTGAGATGAATGGAATACAGAAGAAGGCATCATTGAAGTGTAATACAGAATGCCATGGCCTGGTGGATGGTAGAATGAGCAGCAGGGAGTAGGAAATAGGAGCTACTGGATGTATATCCTCGGTGGCTTCACTGACTGTCCTGATGTCCTTTACCAGGTCTCCAGCAGCCCATGGGGTTCTCATTGTTAGGCCAATCCCAGGATATGGAGCTCACCTGGGCTGCATCCCGCACCCCACAGCCCACGGGGCTCTCGTGTTCAAGTCCCTCCCAGGGTATGGAGATCACCTGTGCAGCTACCCAGCAGCCCATGGGGCTCTCATAGTCAGGCCCCTCCTAGGATACGGAGCTCCCCTGGGCAGGTACCCCAGCAGGGCTGGACACACAGGAACTGTGCACATAGCCCACCTTGCAGAGAACCCCCAGCTCACCTGTCACACACAGCTGACACAGAACACCTCAGAGCAGGACTTGAACTAACAAACAGCAGCTCTGACAGGTCTGTGACCCTGGCTATCACTCTGTGCAGCCTCTCTCTGCCTGGTCTTCCAGACACTTCCACTGCAGCCAGGGCACCAGGCCTCTGTCTCCACCCACCATCACTCCTCTCCCTGACTCCTGGGTTCCTCTCATTAGGATAGGGTCTTCTTGAAGTTGTTTTCCACTCATGGACCAGATAAAATGATAAGAAAACAAGCCGCAGCTGCAGCCCCTTGTCTATCCTGACTCTCAAGGCCCACACCTGTTCCTTGGGACTGACCCGTTTAGCAAGGTTCATTTTCTGCAACTGTGAGCCCCTGAGGGGTGAGGATTGGCTGATTTGGGCAGCCTGACACTGCTTGCCAGCCCCCCCCACAGGTGTGCCTGGGTTGAGGTCAATATAAACAACTCTCCAGTCAGCAAGAGCCCCTGTAGCTGTGACTGACGCCATATTCTCTGCCCCGTCAGCAGTTTCGGGGCTGGGGTGGTGGGAGGAGTGAGTGGCCGTGGCTTTGTGGGTGGCCCAGTGTGAGTGGGGCTCTGCTGGACTTTCTGCAGGAGTTGCCAGGCTGCCACCTGCTAAAGAAGAGGATGTGTCACCCATACCTGCCACTGGAATTTCTCCCCAGGCAGAGGTGAGGAAGTAAAAAAGCAGTTGGGGCTGTGGCAGGAGGGGTATCTCAGGCAGGGAAATGAAAAGCTTCCAGAAGACCATCTGGGGCCAGGACCATCCTGGCTGGCCTGCAGGCACCAAGTCGGCCTGCGTGCTCTCGCTAGTGTGGCTCCACAGCCCTTCCTCTAGGCTTGCAAGTGCTTGTACATATTCAGGTGTTTTACCTGGAAAGGGTGGGAAGAGTTCAGCTGCAGCAGGACTGGGGCTCAGCTCACATTTACTCACAGACTCCTCGACACAGTCCCCCAGCTTTGCAATGAGGATGCTCCTTGTGGGGGAGAGCGCTGCTGACGGCATGGGAGACGATTCCCCACCTCTGACCAAATTAAGAATTTTTTACCACTGGAGCAAGTGCCCTGATACGATTTTCCTCTGTATAACTGGTGAGTTCTGTTTTTTTTCTTTCTTTTTTTCTTTTTGGTTCAAGTTAGATTTTCTTTATTCCTCTTTTTTTTTTAATTTGGAGATATAAACATGGAAATAATGCATTAATATAAAGACGTCTATGTGAAGCGAAAAAATTTTTTTGTTTTATTTTATTAAATGTTATTTATTTATTTTTATTTTTTTTAAATTTATTTCTTTTATACAGCAGGTTCTTATTGGATATGTATTTTATACATATAAGTGTGCACATGTGAATCCCAGTCTCCCAATTCATCCCACCACCACCCTCACATGGCGTTCCCTCCTTGGTGTCCATATGTTTGTTCTCTACATCTGTCTCTATCTCTGCCCTGCAAACTGGTTCATCTGTACCATTTTTCTAGGTTCCACATATATGCAATAATATACAATATTTGTTTTTCTCTTTCTGACTTACTTCACTCTGTATGACAGTCTCTAGATCCATCGAGCTCTCTACAAATGACCCAATTTCATTCCTATGTATGGCTGAGTAATATTCCGTTGTATATATGTACCAGGTCTTTATCCATTCGTCTGTCTGTGGGCACTTAGGTTGCTTTCATTACCTGTCTATTGTAAATAGTGCTGCAGTGAACATTGTGGTGAATGTGTCTTTTTGATTTATGGTTTTCTCTGGGTATATGCCCAGTAGTGGGATTGCTGGATTATATGGTAATTCTATTTTTAGTTTTTTAAGGAACCTCCATACTGTTCTCCATAGAGACTGTATCGATTTACATTCCCAACAATAGTGGAAGAAGGTTCCTTTTCTCCACACCCTCTCCAGCATTTGTTGTTTGTAGATTTTCTGATGATGCCCATTCTAACAGGTGTGACGTGATACCTCATTGTAGTTTCGATTTCCATTTCTCTAATAATTAGTGATGTTCAGCAGATTTTCATGTGCGTACTGGCCATCTCTATGTCTTCTTGGAAGAAATGTCTATTTAGATCTTCCATTTTTGTATTGGGTTGTTTGTTTTATTAATATTGAGCTGCATGAGCTGTTTATATATGTTGGAGATTAATCATTTGTCCATTGATTCGTTTGCAAATATTTTCTGCCATTCTGAGGGTTGTCTTTTCATCTTGTTTGTAGTTTCCTTTGCTTTGCAAAAGCTTTTACGTTTCATTAGGTCCCATCTGTTTAGATTTCTTTTTAATTTCATTGCTATAGGAGGTGGATCAACAAAGATCTTGCTGTGATTTACGTCAGAGTATCCTTCGTAAGTTTTCCTCTCAGAGTTTTATACTGTCTGTTCTTACATTAAGGTCTCTAATCCATTTTGAATATATTTTTATGTATGGTGTTGGGGAGTGTTCTAATTTCATTCTTTTACATGTAGCTCTCCATATTTCCCAGCACCAATGATTGAAGAGACTGTCTTATCTCCATTGTATAGTCTTGCCTCCTTTGTCATAGATTAGTTGACCATAAGTGTGTAGGTTTATCCTTGGGCTTTTTTTTTCCTTTTACACGTTTATTGAAGTATAATTGCTTTACAATGGAGTGTTCATTTCTGCTGTATAACAAAGTGAATCAGCTATACATATACAAATATCACCAGATCCCCTCCCTCTTGCATCTCCCTCCCACACTCCATATCCCACCCCTTTATGTGTTCACAAAGCACGGAGCTGATCTCCCTGTTCTATGTGGCTGATTCTCAGTAGCTATCAGTGTTACATTTGGTAATGTATTTATGTCCATGCCACTCTCTCACTTCGTCCCAGCTTACCCATCCCCCTTCCGGTGTCCTCAAGTCCTTTCTCTATGTCTGTGTCCTTAATCCTCTCCTGCCACTAGGTTCTTCAAAATCTTTTTTTTTTTTCTTCATTAGATTCCATATATCTCTGTTAACATACAGTATTTGTTTTTCCCTTTCTGACTTACTTCACTGTGTAGGACAGATTCTAAGTCCATCCACCTCAGTACAAATAACTCAGTTTTGCTTCTTTTTATGGCTGAGTAATACTCCATTGTATATATGTGCCAGATCTTCTTTAAACATTCACATGTCGATGGACACTTAGGTTGCTTCCATGTCCTGGCTAATGCAAATAGAGCTGCAATGAACATTTTTGTACATAACAATTTTTGAATTACGGTTTTCGCAAGGCAAATGCCCAGTAGTTGGATTGTTGTGTCATATGGTACTTCTATTTTTAGTTATTTAAAGGAACCTCCGTACTGTTCTCCCTAGTGCTCATATCAATTTACATTCCCACCCACAGTGCAAGTGTGTGCCCTTTTCTCCAATAAAGGCCTCTCCAGCATTTATTGTTTTGTAGATTTTTTTGATGATTGCCACTCTGACTGCTGTGAGGTGATTCCTCAGGGTAGTTTTGATTTGCATTTCTCTAATGATTAGTGATGTTCAGCATCCTTTCATGTGTTTCTTGGTAATCTGTATATCTTCTTTGGAGAAATGTCTATTTAGGTCTTCTGCCCGTTTTTGGATTGGGTTGTTTGTTTTTGTGATATTGAGCTACATGAGGTGCTTGTAAAGTTTGGAGATTAATCCTTTGTCAATTGCTTCATTTGAAAATATTTTCTCCCATTCTGAGGGTTGTTTTTGCATCTTGTTTATGTTTTCCTGTACTGTGTAAAAGCTTTTAAGTTTCATTAGGTCCCATTTGTTGATTTCTGTTTTTATTTCCATTTCTCTAGGAGGTGGGTCCAAAAGGATCTTGCTGTGATTTATGTCATAGAGTGTTCTGCCTATGGTTTCCTCTAAGTGTTTTATAGTGTCTGGTCTTATATTTAGATCTCTAATCAATTTAGAGTCTATTTTTGTGTATGGTGTTATGGAGTGTTCTAATTTCATTCTTTTATGTGTAGGGGTCCAGTTTTCCCAGCACCAATTACTGAAGAGACTGTCTTTTCTCCATTGTATATCCTTAGCTCCTTTGTCATAGATGAGATAGCCATAGGTATGTAGGTTTATCTCTGGGCTTTCTGTCCTGTTCCATTGATCTGTGTTTATGCCAATCTACATACACTTGATTCCATTATGCAGACATATAAATACATAGGTTTCAAGGTTATTACCAGTCAGATATATTCCTCTTCAGTGAATATGTTGTTTTGTGCCCAGTTCATTGAGAAAGGAGTAGGTCTTGTCTATTAACTATTTGGTATATGGAATAAGATCTGTGCTAATTTCAAACTCTGCTTTTACACATCACCCCACGTCACCTTTCCCCTTAAGGAGGCATAAGTGTGTTTTCTAAATGTGTAACTCTGTTCTCTTTTGAAATTCAGTTCATGTATAGCCATGTTTACATTTCCTCTATAAGTGATATATTACAATAAGTTTCTTTTTCTTTGTGGCTCATTTCACTTAGCATCATCGTACCTAAAGCCACTCATTATGCTGCTATTGGACTTATGACTTTGATTTTATGTCTGAGTGACTTTCCTTTGTATATAAGTACCACAACATATATATCCATTTTTTTTTCCTGTCCTGGGATATATAAAGTGTACCCAAATCGAGGTTCTTGTAAACAGAGCAGCCCTAAATTTTGGGCTGGCTGTGTGTTGTGGATTTTTAGTTTTCCCAAAATACACGCCCATGAGTGGAAGTGTGCTATACTCTGTAGCTCTGTTTTAGAAAACAACATACAGTTCTCCAGAGAGTCTGTTGGCAATTTACATCCTGTCCATCGGCGTAACCAGGCTCCCTTTTCTCCATGGCCTGTCCTGCATTTGTGGTTTTTACACTATTTTTGGATGGCCCTTTTGACTGGAGGTAAGGGACACTTCTCTGTAGTGTGGATTTGCAATGCCTGATGGCTTGCTTGGCCAAAAAGGGCATATGCATTTTTTCCCGAATATATTCAAGAAAATACACATAATCCCTTTTCAGCCAAGGGCAACATTGTCGAAATTCTGTCGCTTTTCATGTGCTTTAAAGTTGACTCCAATCTACCTCTTGAAATTTGTTTCCTTCAATTCTGCCTTGCATTCAAATCCTCTTCACTGCCTTTCCTCAATATATTTCTGGATGATAGTTGTCCTTTATAATTCTGCAAGTTTGTGAATTGCTGTGCCCCTGATTTCCATTTTTCAACTCGCCTCTTTGTGAGCTGGCAGCAATACCGCAGGATGGCTTTAGGCCCTAGTCCTGTTCCGGGGCTTCAGGCTGAGCCTTTGGTTAATTATTCTTCCTGATGGGAAACTAGAGTGACATGTACCCATCCAAACACCTACAGCTAATCTCTCATTTATTTCCCCTCTTCCTGTTCATCCTCTGCACAGTTTGCAAACTGTGCATAACGGGAGGGTAAAGGCACTGACACTCCAAGTGTGGAGATTTTGAGTAATGCAGATGGAATGGCGAAGCCGAGCACGACAAAAGGAAAAATGAGGTACATTTTAGAAAACTTTCCCAATTACACAGTGTACCATCCACTGGGTTTCCCATGCATGTTTTAACTGGAGGAAGATTCCCTTAAACCTGGAGAGTTGGGACCACTAGAATGGGTAGCACACAGTATTGCTCTAAGTGGTGTTCTTTTGTTCACACAACCTCAGCAATCTTGTCAGCCCCAAGAGTCCAGTCTTATGTCTCATCCAGCTGTGGGTGTAAAGGTTGTCAATGTAGCTTGCATCACAGGCCCTGAACATAATTTTTAAGACTTTCTCTCTGTTTTTGCATTTTGCTTTTGAAATTTATTTCTATAAGTGGGTTTATCTGAATTTCAGTGCTGTGTTCATGCCGTTATACACACACATGATTCCTTTATGGAGACATGAGAATACATATGTTTTAAAATACTTAGAGTCAGACATATTCCTCTGCAATGAATAGGGGGTGTTGAGTCCAGTTCATTGTGCCGGGAGTAGGTGTTGTCTATTACATACATGGTTTATATAACGGAATCTGTGCTAAAGTAAAACTGTGGTTTTATGCATCACCCCACCTCGGCTTTCCCATTAAGCAGGCAGAAGATGTTTTCTAAATGTGTGACTCTGTTTTGTTTGTAATTCAGTTCATGTGTAGTCATGTGTACATTCCCGCTATGAGTGATAACTTATGATAAGATTAGTTACTCTGTAATCTTTCCTAACTCAGTTCATGTGTAGCCATGTTTACAGGACCTTCATAAGTGATATCTTATGATAAGTTTCTTTTTCTGTGTGACTTATTTCACTTAGAATCATCGTACCTGAATCCACTCTTTTTGCTGCTACTGGCCTTATGACATTGATTTCATGGCTGAGCGATATTCCATAGTACGTAAGTACCACAATATCTTGAACCATTTTTGTCTTTCCTGGGATATGTAAGGTGTACCCAAGTTGAGGTTCTTGTAAGCAGTGCAGCGCTAAATTTTAGGGTGGCTCTGTCTTATTGATTTTCAGTTTTCCCAAGGTATATTCCCTAGACTGGAACTGCCCTTGGCTGTGTAGCTCTGTTGTTTACTTGTTTTAGGGAACACAATGCACTCCTCCAGAGAGGCATTTGGCAACTTACATCCCGCCCATCAGCATAACAAGGCTCCCTGATCTCCAGGGCCTGTTTTGCCTTTCTGGTTTTTACACGTTTTGTGGATGTCCCTTTTCACCAGTGGGAAGGGATACTTCTTTGTAGTGCAGATTTGCATTGCTGCTTGCTTGCTTGGCCAAAAATGGCGTATGCATTTTCTCCTGAATATACTCAGGAGAAAACGCATACACCCTTTTTGGCCAAGTGCATCATTTTCGAAGTTGTGCCCCTCTTCCTGTGCTTGAAAGGTGATTCCAACGTACCTCTTGAAATCTGTTTCCTGCTATTCTGCCTCGTTTTAAAGTCCGCCTCTCTGCCTTCCCTCAAAAGATTTTTGGACCATAGTTGTCCAGTATTACTCTGCCAGTTTGTAAATTGCTGTGCCACTGAGCTCCATTTTTCAACTCGTTTTTGTGAGCTGACAGCAAATCCAAAATTATGGTTCAAAACCTATACTGGTTCCCGGCGGGTGGCTGAGACATTGGTTAATTCTACTTCCTGCTGGGCAATTAAAGTGACATGTAGCTGTCCAAATGCCTCACAGCTACTCTCCTATTGGTTCTCCCTCTTCCCTTTCATCCTCTGCCAAATTGGCAACCTGTGCGAACCAGGAGGTTTTACGGGCTATCGCTCCAAGTTGGGAGATTGATAGTAAAGCCGTTGGAAGGTCAAACTGGAGCACAAGGAGAGGGACTGTAAGTTGAGTTTTAGAAACCTTTCGTATTCACAGTGTGTCCATTCTCTAGGTTTTCCGTAAATGTTATGGCTGTAGTAATATTCCCTTACACAAGGAGAGTTGGGACACATGGAATGGGTGCCACATATTATTGCTTTAAAGGGTCTGCATTTGCTCACCCAGTCTCACCAAACCTCTCAGTCTCAAGTGTCCAGCTTTATGCCACATCCAGCTCTCGTTGTAGGTAGGGTCATTCCAGGTTTCATCAGAGCCCCTGAAGGAATTGTAAAGATTTTCCCTGTTTTTTTTGTTTTGTATTTGAAATTTCTTTTTTTACTGGGTTTGAGCTGATTCTCACTGCCATGTTTATGCCAGTTTAGACACACTTGATTCCCTTACGGTGACATATCAATACATAGGTTTTAAGATTCTTACTAGTCAGATATATACCTCTGCGCAGAATATTGGGTTTTGCGTCCCTTTCACTGATGAAGGTGTAGGTCTTGTCTATTCCGTATTTTGATTTTGGAATGGTACTTGTACTAATATCAAACTCTGGTTCTATGCATCACCCCACCTCTCCTTCCTCCTTAAGCAGGAATAAGTGTGTTTTCTAAATGTGAGACACTGTTCCCTTTCCTAACTCAGTTCATGTGTAGCCATGTTACAGAAAATTCATAAGTGCTATCTTATGATAAGTTTGTTTTTCTGTGTGACTTATTTCACTTAGAATCATCGTACCTGAATCCATTCATTTTCCTGTTACTGGCATTATGACATTGATTTCATGGCTGAGGGATAATCCATCGTACATAAGTACCACAATTTTTTGAATCATTTTTATCTATCCTGGGATATTTAGAGAGTACTCAATTTGAGATTCTTGTAAGCAGTGCAGCCCTAAATTTTGGGGTGGCTCTATCTTATTGATTTTCAGTTTTCCCAAGGTATATTCCCTAGACTGGAAGTCCCCTTGGCTCTGTAGCTCTGTTGTTTACTCGTTTTAGGGAACACAATGCACTCCTCCAGAGAGGCAGTTGGCAATTTACATCCCACCCATCAGCATAACAAGGCTCCATGTTCTCCAGGGCCTCTCTAGGTTTTCTGGTTTTTACACATTTTGTGGATGTCCCTTTTGACTGGTGGGAAGTGATACTATTTTGCTGTGCAGATTTGCATTGCCCACTTGCTTGCTTGGCCAAAAAGGGCGTATGCGTTTTCTCCTGAATATATTCAGGAGAAAACGCATACGCCCTTTTTGGCAAAGTGCATCATTTTCAAAGTTGTGCCCCTCTTCCTGTGCTTTACAGGTGATTCCAACGAACCACTTGAAATCTGTTTCCTGCTATTCTGCCTCGCTTAGAAGGTTGCCTCGTTGCCTTCCCTTAACAGATTTTTTGGACGATAGTTGTCCTTTATTACTGTGCCAGTTTGTGAATTGCTGTGCCCTTGAGCTCCATTTTCTAACTCGTTTTTTGTGAGCTGACCACAACTCCAAAATTTTGGTTTAGGACCTATACTTGTTCACGGCGGGAGGCTGAGACTTTGGTTAATTCTTCTTCCTGCCGGGAATTTAGAGTGACATGTGCCCGTCCAAATGCCTAACAGCTACTCTTTCATTGGTTCCCCCTTTTCCCTTTCATCCTCTTCCAAATTGGCAACCTGAGAAAACCAGGAGGTTAAAGGGGCTGTCTCTACAAGTTGGGAGATTGATAGTTAAGCAGTTGGAAAGTCAAACCGGAGCACCAGGAGAGGGACAATTAGTTGGGTTTTAGAAACCTTTCGTATTCACTGTGTGTCCATTCTCTTGGTTTCCTGTACATGTTATAGCTGTAGTAATATTCCCTTCAACATGGAGAGTTGGGAACCATGGAATGGGTGCCACACATTATTGGTTTGAAGGGTCTGCATTTGCTAACACAAATTCACCAATCCTCTCAGTCCCAAGTGTCCAGCCTTATGCCACATCCAGCTGTCGTTGTACACAGGGTCACTCAAGGTTTCATCAGAGACCCTGAAGGAATTGTAAAGAATTTCCCTGTTTTTTTGGTTTTGTTTTTGAAATTCCTTTTTATAGTGGGTTTGAGCTAATTCTCACTGCCGTGTTTATGCCAGTCTAGACACACTTGTTTCCCTTATGGTGATATATCAATACATAGGTTTTAAGATTCTTACTAGTCAGATATATTTCTCTGTGTGAAGTATGGGGTCTTGATAACCTTTCAGTGAGGAAGGTGTAGATCTTGTCTATTCTGTATTTGGTTTCTGGAATGGTGCCTCTACTTATATCAAACTCTGGTTTTATGCAACACCCCACCTCTCCTTCCCCCTTAAGCAGGCGTAAGAGTGTTTTCTAAATGTGAGACTCTGTTCTCTTTCCTAACTCAGTTCATGTGTAGCCATGTTTACAGGATTTTCATAAGTGATATCTTCAGATAATATTCTTTTTCTGAGTGACTTATTTCACTTAGAATCATCATATCTGAATCCATTCATTTTGCTGCTACTGGTCTTATGACATTGATTTCATGGCTGAGGGATATTCCATCATAACGTAAGTACCACAATTTTTTGAACCATTTTTATCTTTCACGGAATATTTAAGGTGTACCCAAGTTGAGGTTCTTGTCAGCACTGCAGCCCTAAATTTTGGGGTGGCTCTGTCTTATTGATTTTCAGTTTTCCCAAGGTATATTCCCTAGACTGGAAGTGCCCTTGGCTCTGTAGCTGTGTTGTTTACTTGTTTTATGGAACACAATGCACTCCTGCAGAGAGGCAGTTGGAAATTTACATGCCTTCCTTCAGCATAACAAGGCTCCCTGTTCTCCAGGGCCTGTCTTGCCTTTCTGGTTTTTACACATTTTTCCGATGTCCCTTTTGACCGGTGGGAAGTGATACTACTTTGTAGTGCAGATTTGCATTGCCCGCTTGCTTGCTTGGCCAAAAAGGGCGTATACGTTTTCTCCTGAATATATTCAGGAGAAATCACATACGCCCTTTTTGGCCAAGTGCATCATTGTCGAAGTTGTGCCACTCATCCTGTGCTTTAAAGGCGATTCGAACGTATGTCTTGAAATCGGTTTCCTGCTATTCTGCCTCGCTTTCAAGTCCACCTCGTTGCCTTCCCTCGACAGATTTTTGGACGATAGTTGCCCTTTATTACTCTGCCAGTTTGTGAATTGCTGTGCCCCTGAGCTCCATTTTTTAACTCGTTTTTTCTGAGCTGAACGCAAGTCCAATATTTTGGTTCATGACCTGGTTCCCGGTGGGTGGCTGAGACTTTGTTCAATACTTCTTCCTCGTGGGAAATAAGAGTGACATATGCCCGTCCAAATACCTAACAGCTACTCTCTCATTGGTTCTCCCTCTGCCCATTCTACCTCTGTGAAATTGGCAACCTGTGCGAAACAGGAGGTTAAAGGTGCTGTCTCTCCAGGTTCAGAGATTGATAGTAAAGCAGTTGGAAATTCAAACCGGAGCGCCAGGACAGGGACTATTCGTTGAGTCTTAAATACCATTCGTATTCACAGTGTGTCCATTCTCTAGGTTTCCCGTACATGTTATAGCTGAAGTAATATTCCCTTCAACCTGGAGAGTTGGGACCCATGGAATGGGTGCCATGAATTATTGCTTTAAAGGGTCTGCATTTGCTCACCCAATCTCACCAATCCTCTCAGTCCCATGTGTCCAGACTTATGCCACCTCCAGCTGTCGTTGTAGATAGGGTCATTCCAGGTTTCATCAGAGACCCTGAAGAAATTGTAAAGAATTTCCCTGTTTTTTTGTTTTGTTTTTGAAATTGCTTTTTATAGTAGGTTTGACCTGATTCTCACTGCCATGTTTATGCCAGTCTAGAAACACTTGTTTCCCTTACAGAGACATATCAATACATAGGTTTTAAGATTCTTACTAGTCAGATATATTCCTCTGCGGGAAATGTGGGGATTTGAGTCCCTTTCACTGAGGAAGGTGTAGGTCTTGTCTATTCCATAGTTGGTTTATGGAACGGTACCTGTGCTTATATCAAACTCTGGTTTTATGCATCACCCCACCTCTCCTTCCCCATTAAGCAGGCATAAGAGTGTTTTCTAAATGTGAGACTCTCTTCTCTTTCCTAACTCAGTTCATGTGTAGCCATGTTTACAGGATCTTCATAAGAGATATCTTATGATACGTTTCTTTTTCTGTGTGACTTATTTCACTTAGAATCATCGTACCTGAATCCACTCATTTTGCTGCTTCTGGTCTTATGACATTGACTTCAAGGCTGAGGGATATTCCATCGTACGTAAGTACCACAATTTTTTGAACCATTTTTATATTTCCAGGGATATATAAGGTGTACCCAAGTTGAGGTTCTTGTAAGCAGTGTAGCACTAAATTTTGGGGTGGATCTTTCTTATTGATTTTCAGTTTTCCCAAGGTATATTCCATAGACTCGAAGTGCCCTTGGCTCTGTAGCTCTGTTGTTTACTTGTTTTAGGGAACACAATGCACTCCTCCAGAGAGGCAGTTGGAAATTTACATGCCTCCCTTCAGCATAACAAGGCTCCCTGTTCTCCAGGGCCTGTCTTGCCTTTCTGGTTTTTACACATTTTTCCGATTTCCCTTTTGACCGGTGGGAAGTGATACTACTTTGTAGTGCAGATTTGCATTGCCCGCTTGCTTGCTTGGCCAAAAAGGGCGTATACGTTTTCTCCTGAATATATTCAGGAGAAATCACATACGCCCTTTTTGGCCAAGTGCATCATTGTCGAAGTTGTGCCACTCATCCTGTGCTTTAAAGGCGATTCGAACGTACGTCTTGAAATCGGTTTCCTGCTATTCTGCCTCGCTTTCAAGTCCACCTCGTTGCCTTCCCTCGACAGATTTTTGGACGATAGTTGCCCTTTATTACTCTGCCAGTTTGTGAATTGCTGTGCCCCTGAGCTCCATTTTTTAACTCGTTTTTTCTGAGCTGAACGCAAGTCCAATATTTTGGTTCATGACCTGGTTCCCGGTGGGTGGCTGAGACTTTGTTCAATACTTCTTCCTCGTGGGAAATAAGAGTGACATATGCCCGTCCAAATACCTAACAGCTACTCTCTCATTGGTTCTCCCTCTGCCCATTCTACCTCTGTGAAATTGGCAACCTGTGCGAAACAGGAGGTTAAAGGTGCTGTCTCTCCAGGTTCAGAGATTGATAGTAAAGCAGTTGGAAATTCAAACCGGAGCGCCAGGACAGGGACTATTCGTTGAGTCTTAAATACCATTCGTATTCACAGTGTGTCCATTCTCTAGGTTTCCCGTACATGTTATAGCTGAAGTAATATTCCCTTCAACCTGGAGAGTTGGGACCCATGGAATGGGTGCCATGAATTATTGCTTTAAAGGGTCTGCATTTGCTCACCCAATCTCACCAATCCTCTCAGTCCCATGTGTCCAGACTTATGCCACCTCCAGCTGTCGTTGTAGATAGGGTCATTCCAGGTTTCATCAGAGACCCTGAAGAAATTGTAAAGAATTTCCCTGTTTTTTTGTTTTGTTTTTGAAATTGCTTTTTATAGTGGGTTTGACCTGATTCTCACTGCCATGTTTATGCCAGTCTAGAAACACTTGTTTCCCTTACAGAGACATATCAATACATAGGTTTTAAGATTCTTACTAGTCAGATATATTCCTCTGCGGGAAATGTGGGGATTTGAGTCCCTTTCACTGAGGAAGGTGTAGGTCTTGTCTATTCCATAGTTGGTTTATGGAACGGTACCTGTGCTTATATCAAACTCTGGTTTTATGCATCACCCCACCTCTCCTTCCCCATTAAGCAGGCATAAGAGTGTTTTCTAAATGTGAGACTCTCTTCTCTTTCCTAACTCCGTTCATGTGTAGCCATGTTTACAGGATCTTCATAAGTGATATCTTATGATACGTTTCTTTTTCTGTGTGACTTATTTCACTTAGAATCATCGTACCTGAATCCACTCATTTTGCTGCTTCTGGTCTTATGACATTGACTTCAAGGCTGAGGGATATTCCATCGTACGTAAGTACCACAATTTTTTGAACCATTTTTATATTTCCAGGGATATGTAAGGTGTACCCAAGTTGAGGTTCTTGTAAGCAGTGTAGCACTAAATTTTGGGGTGGATCTTTCTTATTGATTTTCAGTTTTCCCAAGGTATATTCCATAGACTCGAAGTGCCCTTGGCTCTGTAGCTCTGTTGTTTACTTGTTTTAGGGAACACAATGCACTCCTCCAGAGAGGCAGCTGGCAATTTATATCCCACCCATCAGCATAACAAGGCTCCCTGTTCTCCAGGGCCTGTCTTGCCTTTGTGGTTTTTACCCATTTTGTTGATGCCCCTAATGACCGGTGGGAAGTGATACTTCTTTGTAGTGCAGATTTGCATTGCCCGCTTGCTTCCTTGGCCAAAAAGGGCGTATGCGTTTTCTCCTGAATATACTGAGGAGAAAACGCATATGCCCTTTTTGGCCAAGTGCATCATTGTCGAAGTTGTGCCCCTCTTCCTGTGCTTTAAAGGCGATTCCAATGTACCTCTTGAAATCTGTTTCCTGCTATTCTGCCTAGCTTTCAAGTCCGCCTCGTTGCCTCCCCTCAACAGACTTTTGGACGATAGTTGCCCTTTATTACTCTACCAGTTTTTGAATTGCTGTGCCCCTGAGCTCCATTTTTTAACTAGTTTTTTGTGAGCTGAATGCAAGTCCAATATTTTGGTTCATGACATATATTGGTTTTCGGTGGGTGGCTGAGACTTTGGTTAATTCTTCTTCCTCCCGGGAAATAAGAGTGACATGTGCCCGTCCAAATGCCTAACAGCTACTCTCTCATTGGTTCTCCCTATTCCCTTTCATCCTCTGCCAAATTGGCCATCTGTGCGAACCAGGAGTTTAAAGGTGCTGTCTCTACAAGTTGGGAGATTGATAGTAAAGCAGTTGGAAAGTCAAACTGCAGCAGAAGGAGAGGGACTATTCGTTGAGTTTTAGAAACCTTTCATATTCACAGTGTGTCCGTTCTCTAGGTTTCCCATACATGTTATAGCTATACTAATATTCCGTTCAACCTGGAGAGTTGGGACTCATGGAACGGGTGCCATGCATTACTGCTATAAAGGGTATGCTTTTGCTCACCCGATCTCACCAATCCTCTCAGTCCCATGTGTCCAGCCTTATGGCACATCCTGCTGTCATTGTAGATAGGGTCATTCCAGGTTTCATCAGAGACCCTGAAGGAATTGTAAAGAATTTCCTTGTTTTTTTGTTTTGTTTTTGAAATTCATTTTTAGATTGGGTTTGAGCTGATTCTCACTGCCATGTTTATGCCAGTCTAGACACACTTGATTCCCTTATGGAGACATATCAGTACATAGGTTTTAA